>NW_025814459.1:870833-1187500 GCF_018902025.1 Drosophila willistoni | reverse complement strand
AATCCCCCTCCTCAAAACTAACGGCAGGGAGGTGATGCTTCGAATAATATTCCGAATTATATTCTTGGGACTTAACAATGTTACGGAAGGCTAATCTCCGGACGTCTACCTCTGAGGCATCGACCTCCTCCGTTCTCTCACCCAACCGTTCGGTTAGTTCATCCACTACCACACCTCGTTGTTCAACACCGAATAGAAGTACGGAAGCGGCAAATTTGGTTGTGGAGTGGACGGAGTTATTCAATGCAAACTCTATGTTCGGCAGTTGTTGGACCCAATCTGCGTGGTCCACAGGTTCCGTCAGTTTACCCAACATGGGGCCCAACACACGGTTGACCCGTTCGACTTGGCCGTTGGCCCGGGGTGAGGCAGTGGCATTCAGCACATGAATTATATTATTGGCCTTCAGAAATTCTTCAAACTCGGAGGAAGTGAAGCAGGTACCTCGATCACTGATGATTCGGCGGGGTCTACTGTAATTTGCGAAATACTGAGATTCTAATGTCTGGCATACTTCACGTGAATTAGTCGTGGCGGCAGGGTACAGCTTCACAAATTTGGTGAAAGCGTCAATGACAACCAGAAGATACTTTTTCTTAGAACGTATGGACGGAAGGGGGCCCAAATGGTCAATATGGACGGTATCAAACGGAAGGGGCACTTTCGGAATACTATGTAGCGTGACACGGTGGTCCGAAGCGGACGCGGAGTAGTAGATACACTTGAGGCAATTTTTAATGTAATTGTTAACGTAAGACTTCATACACGGGAACCAGTAATGCTTCTTGATCTGTGCACAACATTCCTCCGTGGCCATATGGCCAAGCTTCTCGTGCACTACTCGTATGACATGATTTACCATTTCGGAAGGGACATAAAGTTGGGGTATACTCGTCGAGGACAGGCGGTACACTACTCCATCTCGCAGTTCGAAATTCGCTATCTCATATTTCTCTAACTCATCTCGGAGTTTGACAATCTCAGTGTCCCGGTTCTGGGTTAACTGCAGTTGGAAGTCGAGGTTTATATCGTCAACGTATGCGGCAGTTTCTATTCTGCTCAGAGCATCAGCATGGGGCATACCAACCCCCGAGCGGTGTACAATCGTGTAGTTATAGTTTTCCAACAGCAGGGCCCAGCGAGCAATCTTGGCGGAATGTCCACCATTTCTCAGTGTCAGCGCAAGGGAATTACAATCGGTCACGATTTTGAACGGGATGAACTTAAGGTATGTCTCAAAACGTTTTAAGGAATACACTATAGCTAACGTCTCTAGCTCATAACTGTGTAGTTTCGATTCAGCGGAGGAGGCCATCTTAGAGAAGTAGGACACTGGGTGTAATTTACCGTCTGTTTGTTTCTGGAGGAGCACTGCTCCGAAACCAATTGAACTAGCATCGCAGTGTAACTCTGTTTCAGACTTCGGGTTGTAAATAGATAACACGGGGGATTCGATCAATTTCAACTTCAGTGTTCGGAAAGCTTCAAGACATTCATCGGAGAAGACATAAGGGGTATCTTTTCTTAACAATCGGGACAGCGGACACGCAATCTTAGCGAAACCTGATACAAATCGGCGGAAGTATGAGAATAGGCCTAGGCAACGCTCTAATTCCTTGCTATCCCTTGGAATGGGCAAATCCCGTATTGCCTGAATATGAGCTGGTTTAGGCGTGATACCGGCGGAATTGGCTAAGTAGCCCAAGTACTCTAGTTCCCTATACGCAAAACGGCATTTCGTCAGCTTCAGGCATAGCCCGTTCACTCTTAACACATACAATATTTCCTTCAGAATCTCAAGGTGGGTTTCAAAGTCATGCGACGCGACTAGAATGTCGTCCATATATATCACCAGTTGACCTCGGTTTATAAATTCCTTAAGGACAAAATAAACGAATCTAGCGAACACGGAGGGGCCATTACAAAGTCCGAAGGGCATGCGTACATATTCAAACTGGCCATCAGGGGTTACAAAGGCAGTATATTTGATTGAGTCTGGGACAATCGCGGCAGCGTAAGGGGAACTACTGTGGCGAATAATGCCAGCTTTCAAGAGATCGTCACAAATCTCACGCACCTCGATGCGTTCGTGGTGCGACAGACGGCGGGGGCGGCAGAAAATCGGAGTTTGGCTAGTCAATTCTATTTTCATCTCATAGTTCATGGGCTTGATTAAATCTGGATCAACTTGTACATACGAAGTGGAAATAATAGACTTAAGGGCTGCGGTTTGCTCTTCCCATAACTCGGGCTCTATATCAAAGTCTAATTCACTGACAGCAGGGAGCTCAATGGCATTTATCGCCATAAGTGCATCGTTCAATGTTTCCGAAGGTACAGCAGAAGTTTTCAAAAGGGGAGAATCAGACAACAATTCGGCAGATGCAATCTCATTCCTATCATACGGCAGTATCACTCTCTCTTCCATAAATATGTCAAAGGACTTCAGAACAGCAGTAAGTTTTGGATTTATACATTCAGTCTGTTTATTCATGAGTATCAACGATTCTTTTTCATATTTCAGTTCTTTCAGTTTACATAGTCTAATATTAATTTTATACAGAAGATCTCTACCTATAATCATCGGCAGTTCGGTTGCTTGGTTCGTCAGGACTTCAAACGTATGTATTATCTGTGTGTTGCGGTGGCGAACCCTACACTGAACTTGGCCTAAGGACAGAAGTTGGCTATTTCCTAGGCCACGGCAGTTCAAAGTACGGGGGCTAAGACGGCAGTTGGAGGGGACTTCAGATTCACGGATAAAGCTCTTTGGGCTGCCCGAATCAAGGAGAGAAAACATATCTATAAATTTCCTATCTTGCACTTCATCACAAACAAAAGCAACACTCACCAGTTGTAAATGGTCTAGTCGAACTCCTGCTTCATCAGCGGCGGCAGCAATGAAATTGGTGGCTTTTCCAATTCGAGACGGGCAGTTCTTGTAGATGTGGCCCAATATGCCACACTTGAAACACGAATTCGGCGGTCTTATTGGTTTCGGGCATTGACTCTTGTAATGCCCCCATCCTGAGCAGTTGAAACATCTGGTCTCACTCGTAGCGGTGTCCGACGATTTGTTTCCAGGCGCCACGGCAGTTGTTGTTGGCTGCGCCTTCACGCTATTGCTCTGTCGGGAGGTAGCGGCCTGCATACGGAGGCGTTCGTAACGTTCCAGTAAGGGCTTCAGTTCGGCCACCGTCCGAGCTGAGTACAGCATGCCGACTCGAGTAGAATTGTCCTGCAATCCATCAATTATCAGGTCGACCAGCTCGTTCTCCGGAATCGGAGCATTCATGGCAATCTCCTGCATCTCGATTGCGAATCTCAAACATCCCTCGCCTGCCTTGATGCGCCGGCCACGCAGAGCGTGGTACACTTCCTCGACGCTACACGAGCGTCCAAATTCTCGCAAGAGGATTGCTTTTAATTCTTCGTAGCTGTGCACCGATACCGTGCGCAGCAGCACCGCCGCCGTACCTTCCAGCATGCGACGGCATGCGATCAAACGTAGGCGGTCGTTCAACTGCAGAATTCCAAATGCGTCTTCCAGGTCGTTCAGCCATTTCTTCACGTCATATGCGTTATCCGCTGAAAATCGAACCACCATGCTCTCAATGACACTCACGTCACTGACTTGCTGCCTCGGTGCTTGGAATTCGTCAATCCCTTGCTGCAGCTTGAGGATCTGATGCTGCAGCTGTAGCAACTCATGTTGTTTCTGCAGCGTCGCCAGTTGCTCATCCAGGCTGCGGGAGGCGGAAGTGGCCGGTGTGATGGCGGCCGCGGAAGTCGGTACGGGGGGCACTAGAGCGGGCATCTCTTCCCATGGGTCCGCGTCGAGACCGGTGACGGGAGCGGCTAGCAAGGCCGCAACCCGCATGGCAGACATATAGTCGGCGGGCACAGCATCCGCAGGTACAGTGGATGTGGCAGCGGCGGCAGGTACCGTAATGGATGCGGCGGCGGGTACAGCAATGGCAGCAAGTGCAGAGGCGGCAGCGGTGGTGGGTACGACAGTGGCAGCGGGTACAGCAGTGGCAGCGGGTGCAGAGGCGGCAGCAGGTGCAGCAGCGGCAGTCTGCAGAGGTGGCTTGTAAGCGGCGGGCACCGCAGCGGTGGGTGCAGCAGGGGCGAGTATGACGGCAGTTGGGCCAGCAGGGGCGAGTGTGACAGCGGTTAGCCCAGCAGGGGCGGATGCAGCAGCGGCGGGCCCGGCAGGGGCGGATGCAGCGGCGGCGGGCCCAGCAGGGGCGAATGCAGCAGCGGCGGGCCCAGCAGGGGCGTGTGCGGTAGCAGTCGGCCCAGCAGGGGCGGATGCAGCAGTGGTTGGCCCAGCAGGGGCGTGTGCGGTAGCAGTTGGCCCAGCAGGGGCGGACGCAGCAGCGGCGGGCCCGGCAGGGGCGAGTGTGGCAGCGGTTGGCCCAGCAGGGGCGGATGCAGCAGTGGTTGGCCCAGCAGGTGCGTATGCAGCAGCGGAGGGCCTAGCAGGGGCGGATGCAGCAGCGGTTGGCCCAGCAGGGGCGGATGCAGCGGCGGCGGGCCCAGCAGGGGCGGATGCAGCAGCGGCTGGCCCAGCAGGGGCGGATGCAGCAGCGGTTGGCCCAGCAGGGGCGGATGCAGCAGCGGCGGGCCCAGCAAGGGCGGATGCAGCAGCGGTTGGCCCAGCAGGGGCGGATGCAGCGGCGGCGGGGCCAGCAGGGGCGGATGCAGCAGCGGCGGGCCCAGCAGGGGCGGATGCAGCAGCGGTTGGCCCAGCAGGGGCGGATGCAGCAGCGGCGGGCCCGGCAGGGGCAAGTATGTCCGCAGTTGGCCCAGCAGCGGCGGGCCCGGCAGGGGCGAGTATGTCGGCAGTTGGCACAGCGGCTCTCGGTACTGCAGCGGCGGCTCCAGTGGCCGCCGGTACTGCAGCGGGAGTCACAGCAGTGGGTGCACCAGCAGCGGTGGGCGTGGAGGCGGCCGTTCTCGATGTGGAACGTGTGGCCTGCCATGTCCCGAAATATTTATCTTTTCGGGTGGTCATCCCACTTCTGAGTTGTAAATAGCTATATTTTAAATAATAAAGATAAGGATTAATTAGTATTTTTCTGATTTAATTCTGGCTGTCTGCGCAGAGACAACTTGTTCGTTGTGTTGCCGGAAGAGAAGAGAGACGCCGTCTCTCAACCTATCGAGGACTTATCGCTAACCATCGATACTTATTACTCACAATCGATACTTATTACTAACAGTCGATACTTATTACTAACAATCGATACTACAATACCGGTTTCGGTATATACATGAGTATTTAACAGACTTTAAATAATTGGAATCTTACAATAGGGAATTCGAACACATTTTAAGGATGCAACTAGGTATATCATCAGGCCCGGGAACGAAGGAAGACTTCATAGATGACAAGCTAGAGAGAATACAGTCTTTAGTAATACTGGGAAAAAACATACAATTTAAATGTGGGATTGAAAAGGGATAGGGTGTGGGATCCGAAACAGTAGTAGAATATGTCGACTGAAAAAATTTAGCAAACAGATCTGCAATATCTAAATCATTATTAGCAGACTGGTCTTTAAGTCTGAAGGTGGAAGGAAGGACATTAGAGCGTCTTTTGGAATTGACAAAGTTGTAAAATCTCTTGGGGTTATTATAAAATTCAGCCTTACAGCGAACGATATAATTGTTGTAGCATTGAGTATTTAAGAGACAAAATTGAGATTTGGCTATACAATAATTTGCATAGTCAAGTCGCGAACCAGTTTTTTTAAATCTTTTAAAATATCTCGATTTAATGTTACGAAGATTAGAGAGCCTACGTGTGAACCAGACTGGCGAGCTGGAGACGGTAGAGACATTCACATAAGGAACGCGTTTATCAATTAGAGAATTAAGAGCACAGTAGAAAAACTTCACTGCACGATCTATATCGCAGCACTCAAATAGAAATGACCAATCAAAAGAGAAAATAAGGCTATTAAGAAGATTGAAATTTGTTTTACGAAAACATCTACGACGAGAATTTGAGATGTTTTTAAATAAATTAGTAACGGAATTGTAAGAAATAGTAACTTCAATGGTAGGATGATAAGGATCTTCAGGTTTCACTAGTGGCTGTGTTTGCGATACAGCACTAACAGTGGGATCAGAGACAAAAACAAGATCAAGGATTCTTTTAGAACAGTTAAGGAAAGAATTCAACTGATATAGTGGACATTCAAGTAGGCTATCAAGAAAAACATGTTGAGATGAAGGAATTAAGAAAGATAGATTATCATCAACAAGCCAAGAAATATTAGGCAAGTTAAAATCACCTAAAACTATAAGAACATCCCGATCTTTAAGACGACCAAAAATAGTTCGTAAAGCATCAGCATGATGCACGTAGATCATGATATCAGAAGCTGGAGGAATATAAGAACAAGAGATATATAGGCTAAAGTTAGAACATGTAACTTCGACGCAAATAAACTCAACACCTAAGGGGAGATCAATCGGCACCACACTTGAAGACAGATTCGAGTTTACAGCAATGAGTACTCCACCGCCACGACGACCAACACGATCAAGCCTATAAGAAATAAAATTATTAGAAAGAATTTCATTATCTAGAACAGAGGAGTTAAGCCAAGTTTCAGAGAAAGCTAATATGTCAGCTGAAAAGGTTTGGCTATCACAGAAAAGGTTCGACAGCTTGGTAAGAAGTCCTCTTACATTTTGATAATGAATGCAAAGACTAGACGTTATTAGTTTTTTGAAGCAGAAGATAAAGTAGGAAGGTGGACAGGCAACGGACGAGAGCGCTTATTGGGCGCAAACTCGTGTACAACTAGGCCCTCTGGCCAAAAATTAGGGTCAACCATAGCTGAGAAGTACTCATTTGGTACTGTAATTTTAAAAGAGGAGATTTCGCGAGGCCTAGAAAACTTAAACTTTTGAATTAAAACCTTAGCAGGGCAAATATTACCAATGTAAGCTGCCACAGACGACTCAGAAGTATCTGGAGCAAGCCTAGAAATAAATAATTGTTTGCGATGAGGCACTACAGTTAGTGGAGGCGGAGGAGCATTGGGATCCGCAAGTGATTGAGAGCCGACATGATCCTGTGATTGATCAGAGTTCCCGTGAGGGATAGAATGAGGTACACCAGGGCATGTAATGGGTACTTCAATCTGAAAAGAAGAGCATAAAGAGGGACAAGAAGATGGTGTAGGCGAAAGTAAAATGGGAGACGATGTAATAGAGAGTGCTGGCGACTGCTTGCGAGGCAACTCAAGGGTACATTTCTTGGGCTTCTCAGAAGGTGGAACAAACTTGAATTGCGACAATAAATGTACGCTAGAGTCACACTCGTTAGACAGCTGTTTGGCCAGTTTGTTTAAAGAACGAAACCTTAAACGAAGATCCCTATACATACGGCTAAAATCAAGCTGCTGGCTGGCACAAGATGGGCAAGTCCAGCGCATTAAGCCAAGCTCAGGCTTAGACACAGACAAACCAGAAAATTTGTCGTAGTCGCGGCCATTGAGGCCAGCACATTTTAAGTGAATAAGATTATCGCAGAGCCAACAAGATATTGCTCTATACTGATCATCAAAACGATCAGAATGTTTGCAATTAGGTAGACAACAAGCCATTGAAAAGCCGAAAGAAAGGCAAAAAAAATTATATATATATAAGAATATATAGAAAAATTAAATTCACAGCACAAAGATAATTATTGATAAATAATCAATAATTACAAATAAAACAAAGAGACAGCTAGAGTGCACAGCACAACAGAGAGTGCAAGAACAGTTATAAGCCGAGCTTTGAGAGGCGGCCTTACAAACGTGATTACGCGGGAGAGAAGCTAAGCACAAGCACAAAGCAGAGAGAACAACAAAGCCACTAGCACTGATGGTAAGATGGGGGCGATGAGGGGAGCAACTGCAGAAGCAATGACGAAAGAGAAAAAAAAAAAAGAAAAAAAAAAAAAAATATGTAAATGCACCAAACACTAATCACGAAAAAGAAAAAACTGTTTAAACTGATTAATTTGGCGAATTATGGAAATAACAAACAAGGGAGTCAAGCGAACAACACCAGCGGAAGTGTAAACAAATTAAGCACAATTAAAAATTGAGAAAAAACAATAAATATTAATAAAAACTCAGGAGCTATGCAAAAACACGACCGTCACGTCAGAGAGCAGAAAGCTTTTTTGATGGATAGAGTCCGACAGCTCCACGAATATTTGGAGGTAGTACAGTTGAAGTCAACAGGCAATGGGACATGGATATTATATATTAATAAAATTAACTATTTATGGGAGAAAGTTCAGGCATGTCAAGTATTAACAAGTGATGCAAAAGTTAAGAATATAATGGATGATTTACAATTTGATGTCCGAAATTCATTGTCAATGCTAGAAATGAAAATGAGCAATTAGGAAAATGTTAAGATTGAGAATGTAACCGTGAGAGGCGAACTACCGGTGTTGCCAAAGATTCAGGTACCCACATTCTCTGGAGAGCCAAGAGAATGGGACCTGTTTGTAGAGTTATTTGCAGAATTAATTGAGAATAGAGAAGATTTAAGTCTTACTCTTAAATTCAATTATTTAAAATCCGCATTAAAGGGAGAAGCGAGGAGCATGGTGGCTCATTTACTGTCAGGTTCAGCTGACAATTATAGTGCCACTTGGGAACTCTTAACCAAGCGGTATGAAAACAATCGGAGGGAATTTTCCGAACAATTAAGTCGGATCGTTGATTTACCGATGATCAACAATGAATCCGCAAAAAGTGTAAAAGGAGTGATTGACGTAGTTAATGAGTCAATACACTTAATTAAAATAAAAGCAAATTTATCCGATGAAGTTGACGTAATATTCGCTCAACTGCTGCTAAGGAAATTTGACAGAGAGGCTCTGTAATTGTATGAGAGCCAAATTAGAAAAACAAGGGAAATTCAAAAGCTATCTGATGTCATGGAATACTTGGAGCAAAGATATTGCTCGTTAAGTGCCATGAGCAAAGAAGAGAAGAAACCGCTACAAACTGTTTTAAATTATGCGGAATTCGAAGCTAAATGTCCGATTTGCAAAATTGCCGGGCATAAAGCGTATAAGTGCTATAAGTTTAAAGGGTTGACACCTACGAAAAGGTGTGAAACAGCCAAAAAAGTACAGCTTTGCACAAGATGTTTAAATCATTCAAGCAATAAAGTGTGCACTAATGAAATGGTCTGTTCATTGTGCAGTAAAGGACACCATACCTTACTCCATTTTGAAGAAAATCAGGAGAGTGTTAATACTTGTGTAACTGCACAAACAACACTGTTGGCCACAGCTGTAATACAAGTAAAAAATGTTAATGGGGGATATAAGACTCTAAGAGCCCTTATTGATTGTGGTTCACAGAGCACCATGTTGTCCGAAGAGGCCGCTCAAATATTAAAATTACCTAAAATTAAACAATACACAGAAATAAGTGGCGTGTCCTCGATAAAAGCCCAAAAATCAAAATATAAAGTAAAAATATATGTAAAGACGCGAAATCCCTGGAAAAGACATCTTAAGATAGAGGCAATTGTGTTGCCAAAGTTAATGGAAGCTCTCCCATTAAAATTAGCAAACGTGGATATGTCAAAATGGCAAAATTACGTGCTAGCTGATCCCACCTTTAATAAACCTGGTAAGGTTGATATAATAATGGGTGTAAACGGTTATACCCAAATCTTAAAGGGGGGAATTATAAAAATTGATGGGCTACTAGGCCAAAATACTCAATTTGGTTGGATCGTCTCGGGATGCACCGAATCGAAAAAGTATAAATCTGTAGTGGCAACAACAATAGATGTCACAGGTTTTGAACAACGTTGGGAGAACAAGAAAAGTAAATGTCAAAATAAAAAAAATACAATGCCAAACAAACTCAACAACAAAACTCAGAAAATAAATTTATGGCCCCCTGCAGGACCTCACATTGGAGGTAAAGTAAAAACTGGGGAAGAAAAATTATATACCCCAGAGCCAGTACAAAATAAGAACTTTCAGATGGTAATGGTTGAATTAAATAATGATAATTTAAAAAATAATGTCAAAAATGATTCCGTTGAATTCTTCAACGTCTAGGTCTGTATTAGAAAAAGGGCAGGTATTGCAAAATAAAGGGAAAACATTTGAACAGAATAACCGGTCTAATTTCAGGTACTACCGAAATATCAAAACAGTGGAGCAAAAGCCACATTGGTTTAAACCGAAAAGCAGGTGTAGTTGGTCTTTAAAGTTTTCACCATATAAAAAGGCTAGAAGTCAACACAGTAATACACATCAGGAATGGGTAGATATCCCGAAACAGAAATTGTTAAGCATTGGGCGATATTAGTAATTTGCCAAATATAATATAAAATTCAGGAAGTCAGTTATAATCGTTAAAACAACATAATATTGGTTTGCTAGAGTTAAACTTCCATTATGTAGCTGGTCTTGCTTCTTTAACAATAATTATTTTACTAATGATAATAATTTGTAATTTGTTTAAGACAACTTAATAATAAAAAAAAGAATCCCACTCGCCCCGTGTGGTGGCCCCGCGCAGAATATTTAAGAATAAACACCGTGTTCATCTGAAGCGGCTTCACCAAACCAGATGCACTAAAGAAAACATAATACAACTGTACTTTTGTCACAAACAACTAACCTAGCATATGACTAGAATTACAATCAGCCACACATGTTGTGGGAACAAACACTTGTAATTGTAAACTAACCCAAAACGATCACAACGGCAGGATGTCAAGTGGCCGACGCCGTGCCTAAAATAATAATAATTTTTCAACCCCCCAATACGTGGGTGTGAGTCGTATTAGAATAAGATCGCCTTAAGAACAATTGTTACCTACTAGAGCCTAAGATTTCCTATATAAACTCCGTACTTTTGTAAATAAAATCAGTTCATATTTTGAATTCAACGAATGAAGATTGGGTTATTTTCCTTCTCTCCGGGAATCCCTACTCATTTTGGTCCTTCGAGCCGGATGGATCAGTCATTTCTTTTCGTTTGCAATATACAAAACGGCCAAATTAATTTTGATTATTCCTTCGAACTGTTACATAGAAGCGCATTGTTTTGCTTTAGTTCACTTATCAACCCACAGTGTTATTATATTAGAGTCACATTCACGAGTATTAGCCGAATTTAAAAGTTTAAGCTAAAAAGGGTGGTAATCAGCACCAAAATGGACGCCGAACAACTGAATTTAATTTTAAATACAGCAATTAATGCTGCACTTCAGGTTCAAAGGGCAGAGTTCGAAATAAAAATTAAGTAGTTGACGAATCGCTTGGATAGGGCGACAGTAGCTGAACCTACAATAAAAGTTTATGAGGATATCTCTATGGTGCCCGGGGTAATCTGCGATGAACCCCTCGATGCGGCTAAATCTGTCCCAGAATTTGTTGGCGCACTAGAACAGTATGTTTCCTTGCGCCAAGCTGCAAAAGCCGCCTATAAAATTTATAGCCCCTATCAAGGTAGCTCCCGCCACTATCAGGCAGTACTAATTTTGAGAAATAAGATAAGAGGTCAAGCAGATCTCACACTATCTTTCTTTAATACAAAACTCAACTTCGATGCCATCATAGATAGGCTCGATTTTACATATGCGGACAAACGCCCCATACATTTAATCGAGCAAGAAATGAGTACCCTCAGGCAGGGTAGCATGTCCTTACTTCAGTTCTACGACGAAGTTGAAAAAAGCTAACGCTTCTAACCAACAAAACTATAATGTCATATGAAACGGCTATTGCCAACCACTGAACGAAAAATACAGATCAGATGCACTTCGCGTTTTTATATCTGGACTGAGGAAGAATCTGACTGATGTTTTGTTTGCGGCTCAGCCCAGTAGTTTACCAGCAGCACTTGCGTTCGCGCGAGAGGTTGAAGCCAATCATGGTTGAATCATACGCCTTCGCATCGAATTACGCCAGAAGCTTAGAAGAAAGGAAAGGAAGCCATCAGCAGCAGCATCAGAAAAGAAATGATCAAAAAGGCAGTAATAAAGGAAAAAACCCATACTTTAGGATGAAACAAGGAGACAGGGCCCAACAGGATACAATAGAAAAAATGGAAGATGACCAATCGTCTTCTAAATTTCGACAACCTACTAATTTTCAAAAACAACAGGGCCAGTCAAACAATTCTTCACGTTTTTGGTCAGAATGGGGGCCACTCTAGCCTAAAGAGGGTAAACACCCCTGACAGGAATTCCGATCAAAGGAGACAGAGGATTAATCATTTATCACAAGAGAGCTTACGTCAAGAAGATGAGGAGTACGAGAAGGCCGCAGATGTAGCCGTTGAAGAGTTAGATGATAATGAGGACGACTACTGCACGGATAACGTTAATTTTTTAGCGGTGCGTCCCTGCTCCCGTTCATCAAGCGAACAGTAGCAGGGGTAACTTTAAAGCTCCTTATTGATACAGGGGCCTCGAAAAACTACCTTAGAAGTAGCTTCGAGGGCATTAACTGCACCCCCGTCCAATGTCCTTTCAGGATAAAATCAATTCATGGCACGGAAGAAATTACTCGCAAATGTGTCTTGTTCATTTTAGGGCTCGAAAGCCCATTCATTATTCTACCAACATTGCCCACTTTCGATGGTATAATTGGATTAGATCTGCTAACGCAGGCTAACGCCACTATCAACCTTCAAAACAAGGTCATAACACACAAACACGGATCTGAAGAGATCCATCAGGCATTTTCACAAAAGCCAGAACGTCCATTTTACTAAGATTGAGGAAATAGAGGTTCCCTCCATTGTTAAAAGCGAGTTCGTAAACATGATGAAGGAAAACGAAAAGGTTTTCGCAGATCCAAGTGGAATGTTACCTTTTAATACTTCGGTTGTGGGAACGATCCGAACCGAAAATGAGGAGCCAGTCTATTCTAAACTTTACCCGTTCCCAATTAGTGCAACTGGCTTTGTCAACACCTAGATAAAGGAATTGTTAAGGAATGGCATAATACGGCCATCACGCTCTCCTTATAACAACCCAATTTGGGTCGTTGGTAAGAAAGGAATAGATGATTCAGGGGCGAGAAAAAAGCGGTTGGTCATAGACTTCCGCAAATTAAACGAGAAAACCATAGCTGATAAATACCCCATGCCTAGTATCAATATGATACTAGTGAACCTTGGAAAGGCTCAGTACTTCACGACATTGGATCTGAAATCAGGATATCACCAGATCGCTCTTGTGGAAAAAGACCGTGAAAAAACGTCCTTTTCCCTTAATGGTGGAAAATACGAGTTCTGCCGGCTGCCGTTTGGTTTAAAGAACGCTGGAAGTATTTTCAAAAGAACAATCGATGACGTCCTCCGAGACCATATCGGCAAGACTTTTCATGTCTACGTCGATGATGTAATCATTTTTTCAAAAACCGAGAATGATCACATAAGGGACATAAATCAGGTCCTCAAGTGTCTTTTAGCCGCCAATATGAGAGTCGCTAAAGAAAAATCGTGCTTTTTCAAAAAAAGTGTCGAGTTTTTGGGCTTTGTCGTGTCCTGCAGTGGCACAAGGACGAGCGAGGAGAAGGTGAAAGCGATAAAAGAGTTCGCAATACCTACTAATTTGTTCGCGGTAAGGTCGTTTTTAGGGCTGGCAAGCTATTATAGGTGTTTCATTAAAGACTTTGCTGCAATCGCAAAGCCGTTATCGGACATCCTGAAAGGAGAAAATGAAAAAGGCAGCAAACAAAGCTCTAAGAAAATCCCCGTCGAATTGACCAAGGAGCAATTTAGAGCATTCGACAAGATTAGAAATATCCTGGCTTCGGAAGACGTTATCCTCCATTACCCAGATTTTAAAAAACCATTTGATCTCACGAGGGACGCTTCCTCCTCCGGTATCGGAGCCGTGCTGTCCCAAGCAGGCAGACCCATAACGATGATCTCGAGAACGCTGAAAGATGGAGAAGTTAATTATGCAACCAATGAAAGAGAATTGCTGGCGATTGTTTGGGCTCTGGGAAACTTGCGCCATTACTTGTATGGTGTAAATGATCTTAATATCTATACTGATTATCAGCCGTTAACATTCGCTGTGTCAGATAGAAACCCAAATTCGAAAATCAAGCGGTGGAAGGCGATTATAAAGAACACGGGGCCAAAGTTTTCTACAAACCTAGCAAGGAAAACCATGTAGCAGATGCCTTATCCAGGCAAAACATAAATGCCGTGGAAAATCGAACGCAGTCTAGTGGGGGAACAATTCACAGCGAGCAATCTTCGTCGTATACAACTGATGCCACTGATAAACCCATTAATTGTTTTAGAAACCAGATAATTTTGGAGGAATCTGAACATCCATGGCAACGTACTTCAGTACTTTTGAAGCAAAAGGTTAGACACGAAATTTTTTTTAACGATCGGGACACCTTGATTGACAAAGTCAAGGAGACTATTAGCCCAGAAGTGGTGAATGCTATCCATTGTGAGTTACCGATCTAAGCGCGCATACAGCATGCTCTTGTGGAAGCTTTCCCTTCCACAAAGTTTTGGTACTGCAAGTATAGGGTATTGGACATCTTCAATAAAGATGAGAAAAAGGATATAGTTTTGGCCGAACACAATCGCGCTCATAGAGCAGCCCAGGAAAACGAAAGACAGGTGCTCAAAGAATATTTCTTCCCTAACATAAAGAGAATTGCTGGAGAAACTGTTGTGAACTGCAAAGTTTGTGCCAAGGCCAAATACGATCGCCACCCCAAAAAGCAAGCGCTTGGAGTTACCCCTATTCCGTCTTATTCAGGAGAAATTTTACATAAAGATATTTATTCCACAGCTGGAAAACATTTTCTGACGGGCATAGACAAATTTTACAAGTTTGCTATAGTTCAGTTCATAACGTCACGTACAATATCTGATATAAAAAGCCCAATATTACAGCTAATCAATTTGTTTCCAAAACCCAAAACGATTCACTGCGACAACGAAGCATTGTTGAATTCCGAGACCATAACGTCCATGTTGAAAAACCTGTACGACATCAACGTAGCCAGTGCCCCTCCGCTTCATAGTACATCAAATGGACAAATAGAACGGTTCCATAGCACCTTAGGCGACATTGCAAGGTGCTTATCCCAGCAAAGAGGTATCACAGATACGGTCGAAGCTGTGCTTCAAGCCACTGTAGAATACAATCGATCGTTCCACTCGGTTATTGACATGATCCCGATTGAGGCAATACATTCCATACCAGACGAAGTAAGGCAGGCCATAATAGGTAAACTCCATAAGGCACAGCAAATGCAACTAAACAGGCTAAACCCCTCAAGGAGGAATAGAATATTCGAAGTAGGAGAAGTTGTCTTGGTAAAGAGTAATAGACGGTTGGGCAACAAGTTAAGTCCCTTATATGTCGAAGAAAAGTAGAAGCAGATTTGGGAACAACAGTTCTAATAAGAGGGAGGGTGGTCCATAAGGACAACCTTAGGTAGACCTGTATGAAACAAAAAAAGACAAACAAAAGTTTTAACACATAAAGCATAGGAAAATGAAAAGAAGTATAAATTTAATAGGTAACCTCTCGCGCACCTTACTAAAATGATACTTTCGCATTAAGGGAAACAATAGAGCAGGCTGGCCTTATGTCAAGAAATATAATTCTAACGCTCGAAATTGAAAATTTAATAATAGCAATTACTTTGGCATCTATCATCGTAATGAATCCTATAATGTTAAATGATAATGACCTAAAAGCAATTATAAACAAAGATTTCACAGAAGTTAGCGTAACGAGGTATTAATATTTCCTAAGCCTAAGTAATTATGTAAATAGATTTCAGTATTCCCTGTCACACACGCCGGAGTAATAATACTAATTCCCGAAGACGCCGTAGCAGATTGTGATGGAGATATTTCTTTTTTTAGCGGACGTTGACGATACTATGCGCAGTACGTTCAAGTGGCCCTCACGACACCAGGACAAAGCCTGTTACGCGCGAGCCCAAGCAGATAGCTGCCCACCTCCCACCCGACCGACCGAGGGGTGCAACCGTATAACGGACGGCACGAATCGCGTGGACAAAATACACAATAGAAAAGACAGACAAACAAATAATACTATAGCTATCTATTAACTAAATGGGTTAGGATAGATGTTTTAAGCATATTAATAGAAAACTGTGAGCCGATTACACGGAATAGCAGGTTGTAATCAGAGCAGAGGACCCTAAAATGTTCATGCATAGCATAGTTAGAAGAACAACGACTAAGGGATAAAGGTATCAAAGGATGTCTACTCCGTCTACAGGGTACCGACAGATTCACCTGAGCTAATAACTCAGGCGAGTCGATATCACCAATTAGGAGCTTGTGCATAAAAATGACACCAAGCATAATTCTACGGTTAGTTAGGGACGGAAGGTTAATCAAGAGAAGTCTAATAGAATACGAAGGCAAATTGACATTGCGATCCCAGCTTAAGCCACGAAGAGCAAATAGCAAGAACTGCTTTTGAACGGATTCTAGTCTTATCTGGTGCGACTCATATTGATGTGACCAAATGCAAGATCCATACTCTAAAATAGGACGGACAAGCGAAGTAAAAAGAACTTTAGTTGTATAGGGGTCATCAAATTCTTTTGACCATCTTTTAATGAAACCCAGGACACTCATGGCCTTTGCGACCGTGGTGGAAATATGGGTGTTAAAATTTAACTTATGGTCCATAAGTACGCCCAAATCATTCATATTATTTAGACGTTCTAAAGGGCTGTTGTTTAGAAAATAAGTGACCAGTTGAGGAGAGTTACGAAAAAAAGTCATTACCTTTCATTTGGTAGTGTTAAGATTTAGTAGATTAAACTGGCACCAGGATTGAAAGTTTTTAAGATCAGCTTGCAGCCGACTAAATGAATCTGTATCTTTATAAGTAAGACAAAGCTTGACGTCGTCAGCATACATAAGCACACGGGAATGAACAATGACTGATGGAAGATCGTTAATAAATAGTGTGAAGAGCAGAGGGCCAAGATGACTACCTTGAGGTACACCAGAAGTCACAGGAATGGAAACGGAAAAAGAAGACTTAAAAAGTACCTTCTGTTTTCTATTTGTTAAATATTCTCGAACCCAAGAAAGGAAAAGTTGTGGAAACCCAATGTCGCTCAGCTTAGAAAGTAATAGGGTATGATTAACGGAATCAAAGGCTTTGCTGAAGTCAGTGTATATGACATCAGTTTGTTTACCCTCTTGATAATTATTGATGTAAATTCTAAAAGGTTAGTGGTTGTAGATCTACGTTTCACAAACCCATGTTGGGATGGCGAAATAATAGAGGTGCAAAAATGTTGCAATTGAGAAGTTATAATTTTCTCAAAAGCTTTCGGAATAGCGGACAATTTTGAGATACCCCTATGGTTAGAGGCTTCGGACTTTTTGCCATTTTTATGCAGAGGAATGATATACGACTCCTTCCAAATAGATGGAAAAGAGGAAGATTCGACAGACAATAGAAACAATTTTTAAATGGGTTTACATAATGCGTTTGCACAGAACCTGAGTACACATTCAGGAAGACCATCTGGCCCCGGAGAATAAACAGGTTTAACTAATTTAAGTTCGCTAAGAATAGAACTTTCATGAATCACTGGATTGAAAATGCAATTAGCCTTTTTTAAATGATAAGGATACGGACTTGCTTGATATTCCGTTGAGGAATAAGTTGTTTTGAAAAAACTCGCAAACATATCGGCAATTGCCTGATCAGTGCTCGCTTTTGTATTTTGAAAAGACAAAAAAGATAGGTGCACAGAGGTCTTACGTTTAGAATTAACAAAATTATAAAATTGTTTAGGGTTAGAAGAAAACTGAAGCTTACACCGCTGAAGATAATTCTTATAGCATTGTGTATTAAGCATCATGAATTTTGAACGAGCGACTGTATACAGAGCATAATCTGATGAACGACGTGTTTTTAAAAACTTCTTATACTATCGTGTCTTCACATTTTTAAAATTGGAAAGCTCACGAAAGAACCAGGGAGGTTTGTTAAGCCGCTCCAGCCTACCAAGAGGCACACAAATATCAAAGAGTGAATTCAGAGTATCATAGAAAAAACGAACAGCTGAGTTCATATCACTACAATTGTACAGATAAGACCAATCGGTAGTAGCAATGTTTTCATTAAGGCTGGCAAAGTCAGTCTTACGAAAGCACCTAGTTGGAGGTAACTCATTTGAACCAAGTAATGGTGAAAGCAAGGGCAAATGAATATTAAATATAATGTAGGATGAAATTTGTCTTCTGGAAGAACAAATGGTTCGATCCTAGAAACCTCACAATAAGAAGAATCCAATACAAAAATAAGATCTAACGATTTTCCATTAGAATTTAAAACAGGATTGACTTGGGATAAAGATAAGCCTAGAAGGCCATCAATAAAGTCATGTGACAAAGAGGGCAGCAACGTTATAGATTCATCTGTTAGTGACCATGGCAAAGCGGGTAAATTAAAATCACCTACAATTCATCGCCAAAATCACGCCGTGGATCGTCAAGATTGGGCTTCACGTGCGCAGAACAACTACAAGCAACCACCGCAGTCCACGACAATACGCAGCCTTGTCACTTAAACCAAGTGTCGATGGTCGCTAAGGAATCATCATAGTCAACGAGATTCCAGCCCAGTTCAACAACATCAACGGCGCTACGGACGAGGAAAATCTGAGGACATATTGAAGAACTGAAGTCCCAAGTAAACAATAGACCAGTGATAGCGTCATCAATTTCCTTTGTTCTATGTTGTTTAGTGGCTGTCACCTTGTTGGTTGCACCTTACCTTAAGAGGAAGAGTCAACAGGAGCGCGTCTGAATTATCCTGCAAGAATCTGGAATGCGCGAGGACGCTCATACACTAAGTGGGGGAGTAGTTAACAACTCTTAGAATGTGCAGTCGGTCAAGTCTAGCATTCAGCATTATTTATGTAGCGTGTAACGATCCTTTCTTGTCCCTTGGGATATCTATGCTATCTCTTGGGCTAGGTTCGGCACAACAAAATTTATTTTGTGCCCCGGTGAAATTAGAACACGTTTGTTTAATTATTAGTTTTTGGTGGTATGTTTATTTACGATTGTTTATGGGCTTGGTTGGATATGACAAGTTTCTCTAAAGGAGTCCCGAACTTGGGCAGTGCTGCTTATGGCTGGGGTCCCTCGACGCTCGATCCTGGTCCGTCTCTCGTTCCTTGTGTCTCCTCTGGTTCCTGTTTCAGACTCGTGATATGAATATCCTGTCTGATATCTCCCTTTTCAGAATAATACCGGCGCGTTAATTGGCCTTAGGATATATCCTCTGGCTTTTCTCTCACGCTCCTGGCGTAATCTGATTTTCTGGGAATGTTACTTCCACTTCAATGCCTCTGACTGCGTTTCTAAGATGGTCTTTGCGTGCTCGTAGCCCCAAGGATAAATCCTGTGGCCGTTTGTTGTAGGGCGGGATTCTCGCAGCAATCGGTGTTTGTCACGATATATAGATCCTGGAATTTCGGTAACAGGATATATCCTTGTACTTTCCAATATGCTGGGAATCGTCCTGGAGCAGTTTGACTTTTCTTATTTCTTGCCTGGGCACGGTGTTCTAGTCCTATTCCAAGGACTTGCTGGTTATAGGATAATTTGAGAGGTTACTCGTAAGGCCTTCTCAAATTATTCTGATTTTTCTTGATCCTTTCACTCGTTTTGTTTCACTAGTCTGAGCTTTTAAGGTTATTCGTAAGGCCTTAAAACTCCCTTGGTTGATCACGACTTGTAGACTTGATGCCTTTTTGCTTGATGGGCGTTGCCTTTATATAGGCAGCTCCCACGGCCTCAGGAATATATTGGTATAGTACCGCTATACAGCTGGTACATTTCCATCGGCCCTCTGCTTTCACCTTTCTCTGTGGCTGCGCGCCCAGTTATTCCTTGTCCTTGTCTTCCTCGCTTGTACATATTGACTTGCATCACTTTCTTATGTTGGCGTCGCCTTCCCATTGGCCGCCACTCGTATCCCGTTTACTTTCGCTGCTTTCCCTTTTTCTGGCGGCGCTGCCGTCGCCCGTCGCTCCCCTCAATCCGCTTGTCATACCCAAACCTCGCTCATATTACTTCCATATTATAATTATGCATACATATATATATTCGTTAAACTTAATCTATCATTTAGTACTAATTAGCCTGATTAACTCAATATATAATGTTAATTACTTTTATTTAAATCGCAATCCAATGCACGCATCGTATCTATTAGATAGAGGGCTTCCCCATTGCTCATTCCTCCCCCTTCGGCTTGCACATTCCCTTTTCCAATCCACAAACCATTATCGTTTTACAAGTTCTTCACTCTCCCCCCTACTCCCCGGTTCATTAGCATGGCCCTCACTTGGCTTTGTTTCGCCACCATGCATTCCTCGCACCCGTCTCGCGGGCTTGCTTAGCCCTCACTTTTGTTCGCCTAATTTCGGCAGTTCATGCTCTCACTGCTTTCGATCTCGTATGCGTGACGTAGGCAGAGAGCACCCATTGGCCACCGGTACTCCCTCTCGCGGTCATACACGCATAGTATACGTGTATTGTGGGTGTATGCTTATTCAGCGTATTTGTACATGCATTGTATGTTAATGCATGCATCTCTATTGTGGTCTCTCTGTGCTCTTAAATTGTCTCACTGGGCCAATGCCCTTTTTCGCTTGCACTTTTTTGCTCTTACATAGCCGATTTCGCCCATTATGCCTCCCACGCATCTTCCCGCTTGTACGAAATCGCTCGCGGTTGCGTGCGGTTCGATCGATCGTGTTTGATCGTAACCGTATCGTACATCGTACCTCGTATATGTGATTGCCGACTTCTCGCCTTATGCTTCCCACGCATCTTCCCGCTTGTACGAAATCGCTTGCGGTTGCGTGTGGTTCGATCCATTGCGTTTGATCGTAACCTATTTGCGTTGCACTGGTTCGATCGACCAATGAGATTGGTCGTATATCTGTCTCGGCTGTATCTTTTATCTGGTGCGTTATTTACACCGTTGGATTGCTTCGCTGCCGGTTTGTTGTGTGGGATATTATTATCATTTATAATATTCCTCATACTCCCCCCCTTATTCGGGAGGGATTTGCCCTCCCCTGTCCCTTGTATCTTGTGTTTATTTTCTATGTGTGTTTTCTTGTTTCATTTTTCCTTTTTTTTTATGCTTGTGTGTTTTTCTTTTTTTGCATCGGCTTTGCCAATCTTTTCTCTTTTTTTTTGTGACTCTGATCGCATCTTTTATTGGCCCTTTGGCATCTTTTCTTGTTGGCGCTTACTGAGTATCTTTTCGTTCTTGGTGGCGGATTAGGGCATCTTTTCTTTGTATATTCCCCTTGTGTTTTTTTTTTGTTGTTTTTTTTTTTGGCCCGTTCCGCATCTTTTCTTATCCGTAACTTACATCTAATTACCCTACTTATTATACCCTTCTTTCCCGATACACCCGAATTACCCCCTGAGCTATCCTAATCCTATATCTAGTTTGTCCCGCTCACACTAACCTAACTCTCCTCGGCCCTTGCTGTTGCGCCATTTGGCCCACAATTGCCGCCACCGCCTCTGGCCACTCCTCCGGCTGTACCTCCTCGTACCTTTCGTGCCCTTCTGGCACCGGGCATGACGCTTACCGGGCCACCGCAGGCCTAGAAATTTCCCTGGGCTCCGTGGGTGCAGACATTTGTCTGTTTAATGTTGGCCTGGGCCACACCCGGGCATTCTCGGTACTCAATCTGGTGTTCTAGCTCTTGTTGTTGCCTCTCTCTCTCCATCATTGCCGCTAGCCGTTCCCTGGCCTGTGCCAATTGCACCGCCTCCTGCCGTGCCCTGTCTGCTTCTTGTAGCTGCGCCACTTGTTGGCACACCCACATGTGCTGCCAACATGCGTCGCCTGGCACCACATTTCCACCATTTCCCGGAGTTTGGCTGGCCTGTCCCTCTGCCTCACCTGCACCAGCCACGGCCTCCTCCTCCGATTCGCTGGCTTCTGACATGTAGTCCACCATACGAAACGGAGTCGGCGGCCGTGCTGGCTCCCATACTTGTGCCGGTGGCTCGGACACGTAGTCCCATGGCGCGTATTCTGGGCTGTTCCGTCCACTTCGTCCCTCCAGAAATTCCTCTGGATCCACCAGCAGGTATCGCATGTTGTCCTCCCATGGGGCCTCCTCTGCCTCGCTGCTCAGCTCTCCTCTCTCTCTCTGTTCCTCCTCCATAAGCTGGACCGCCTCGTCCAGCTCCCTCCACATGAGTTCCTCATCATGGAGCCGGTCTGCCACTACCGGCTCATCGACAAACTCCTCCTCCCCTTCATCCGCCGTCTCGAGTCCACCATCCGACTCCTCCATTGTGGTGTATCCCCGCTATCACCCACGTCCTCATCGAACTCCTCATCCGAGGAGGCGGCGATGGCCGGATTTACTATGTCCGGCACATCGTCGTCGGACTCCCACGTTGGGCGCCAGTTGTAACGATTCTTTCTCGTCCCTTGGGATATCTATGCTATCTCTTGGGCTAGGTTCGGCACAACTAAATTTATTTTGTGCCCCGGTGAAATTAGAACACGTTTGTTTAATTATTAGTTTTTGGTGGTATGTTTATTTACGATTGTTTATGGGCTTGGTTGGACATGACAAGTTTCTCTAAAGGAGTCCCGAACTTGGGCAGTGCTGCTTATGGCTGGGATCCCTCGACGCTCGATCCTGGTCCGTCTCTCGTTCCTTGTGCCTCCTCTGGTTCCTGTTTCAGACTCGTGATATGAATATCCTGTCTGATATCTCCCTTTTCAGAATAATACCGGCGCGTTAATTGGCCTTAGGATATATCCTCTGGCTTTTCTCTCACGCTCCTGGCGTATTCTGATCTTCTAGGGATGTTACTTCCACTTCAATGCCTCTGACTGCGTTTCTAAGATGGTCTTTGCGTGCTCGTAGCCCCAAGGATAAATCCTGTGGCCCTTTGTTGTAGGGCGGGATTCTCGCAGCAATCGGTGTTCGTCACGATATATGACTTTGACTTTTCTTATTTCTTGCCTGGGCACGGTGTTCTAGTCCTATTCCAGACTTGCTGGTTATAGGATAATTTGAGAGGTTACTCGTAAGGCCTTCTCAAATTATTCTGATTTTTCTTGATCCTTTCACTCGTTTTGTTTCACTAGTCTGAGCTTTTAAGGTTATTCGTAAGGCCTTAAAACTCCCTTGGTTGATCACGACTTGTAGACTTGATGCCTTTTTGCTTGATGGGCGTTGCCTTTATATAGGCAGCTCCTAAGGCTTTAGGAATAGATTGGTGTAGTACCGCTATACAGCTGGTACATTTCCATCGGCCCTCTGCTTTCACCTTTCTCTGTGGCTGCGCGCCCAGTTATTCCTTGTCCTTGTCTTCCTCGCTTGTACATATTGACTTGCATCACTTTCTTATGTTGGCGTCGCCTTCCCATTGGCCGCCACTCGTATCCCGTTTACTTTCGCTGCTTTCCCTTTTTCTGGCGGCGCTGCCGTCGCCCGTCGCTCCCCTCAATCCGCTTGTCATACCCAAACCTCGCTCATATTACTTCCATATTATAATTATGCATACATATATATATTCGTTAAACTTAATCTATCATTTAGTACTAATTAGCCTGATTAACTCAATATATAATGTTAATTACTTTTATTTAAATCGCAATCCAATGCACGCATCGTATCTATTAGATAGAGGGCTTCCCCATTGCTCATCCCTCCCCCTTCGGCTTGCACATTCCCTTTTTCAATCCACAAACCATTATCGTTTTACAAGTTCTTCACTCTCCCCCCTACTCCCCGGTTCATTAGCATGGCCCTCACTTGGCTTTGTTTCGCCACCATGCATTCCCAGCACCCGTCTCGCGGGCTTGCTTAGTCCTCACTTTTGTTCGCCTAATTTCGGCAGTTCATGCTCTCACTGCTTTCGATCTCGTATGCGTGACGTAGGCAGAGAGCACCCATTGGCCACCGGTACTCCCTCTCGCGGTCATACACGCATAGTATACGTGTATTGTGGGTGTATGCTTATTCAGCGTATTTGTACATGCATTGTATGTTTGCCGACTTCTCGCCTTATGCTTCCCACGCATCTTCCCGCTTGTACGAATGCGGTTGCGTGTGGTTCGATCCATTGCGTTTGATCGTAACCTATTTGCGTTGCACTGGTTCGATCGACCAATGACGAGATTGGTCGTATATCGTACATTTGGTTTGTGTCTCGGCTGTATCTTGTATCTGGTGCGTTATTTACACCGTTGGATTGCTTCGCTGCCGGTTTGTTGTGTGGGATATTATTATCATTTATAATATTCTTCACACTCCCCCCCTTCTTCGGGAGGGATTTGCCCTCCCCTGTCCCTTGTACCTTGTGTTTATTTTCTATGTGTGTTTTCTTGTTTCATTTTTCCTTTTTTTTATGCTTGTGTGTTTTCCTTTTTTTGCATCGGCTTTGCCAATCTTTTCTCTTTTTTTTTGTGACTCAGATCGCATCTTTTATTGGCCCTTTGGCATCTTTTCTTGTTGGCGCTTACTGAGTATCTTTTCGTTCTTGGTGGCGGATTAGGGCATCTTTTCTTTGTATATTCCCCTTGTTTTTTTTTTTGTTGTTTTTTTTTTGGCCCGTTCCGCATCTTTTCTTATCCGTAACTTACATCTAATTACCCTACTTATTATACCCTTCTTTCCCGATACACCCGAATTACCCCCTGAGCTATCCTAATCCTATATCTAGTTTGTCCCGCTCACACTAACCTAACTCTCCTCGGCCCTTGCTGTTGCGCCATTTGGCCCACAATTGCCGCCACCGCCTCTGGCCACTCCTCCGGCTGTACCTCCTCGTACCTTTCGTGCCCTTCTGGCACCGGGCATGACGCTTACCGGGCCACCGCAGGCCTAGAAATTTCCCTGGGCCCCGTGGGTGCAGACATTTGTCTGTTTAATGTTGGCCTGGGCCACACCCACGGGCATTCTCGGTACTCAATCTGGTGTTCTAGCTCTTGTTGTTGCCTCTCTCTCTCCATCATTGCCGCTAGCCGTTCCCTGGCCTGCGCCAATTGCACCACCTCCTGCCGTACCCTGTCTGCTTCTTGTAGCTGCGCCACTTGTTGGCACACCCACATGTGCTGCCAACATGCGTCGCCTGGCACCACATTTCCACCATTTCCCGGAGTTTGGCTGGCCTCTCCCTCAGCCTCACCTGCACCAGCCACGGCCTCCTCCTCCGATTCGCTGGCTTCTGACATGTAGTCCACCATACGAAACGGAGTCGGCGGCCGTGCTGGCTCCCATACTTGTGCCGGTGGCTCGGACACGTCGTCCCATGGCGCCTATTCTGGGCTGTTCCGTCCACTTCGTCCCTCCAGAAGTTCCTCTGGATCCACCAGCTGGTATCGCATGTTGTCCTCCCATGGGGCCTCCTCTGCCTCGCTGCTCAGCTCTCCTCTCTCTCTCTGTTCCTCCTCCATAAGCTGGACTACTATGTCCTGCACATCGTCGTCGGACTCCCACGTTGGGCGCCAATTGTAACGATCCTTTCTCGTCCCTTGGGATATCTATGCTATCTCTTGGGCTAGGTTCGACACAACTAAATTTATTTTGTGCCCCGGTGAAATTAGAACACGTTTGTTTAATTATTAGTTTTTGGTGGTATGTTTATTTACGATTGTTTATGGGCTTGGTTGGATATGACAAGTTTCTCTAAAGGAGTCTCGAACTTGGGCAGTGCTGCTTATGGCTGGGGTGCCTCGACGCTCGATCCTGGTCCGTCTCTCGTTCCTTGTGTCTCCTCTGGTTCCTGTTTCAGACTCGTGATATGAATATCCTGTCTGATATCTCCCTTTTCAGAATAATACCGGCGCGTTAATTGGCCTTAGGATATACCCTCTGGCTTTTCTCTCACGCTCCTGGCGTATTCTGATCTTCTAGGGATGTTACTTCCACTTCAATGCCTCTGACTGCGTTTCTTTCTCTCACTTCTCTTCGCGCTATACTTTTTAATCATCTACAGCGAAACCAATAATAATATTCTGGACTTCGATTGGTTGCAACTCATCCCTGACCACATTGGCTGTGAATCGGGGCATAGCTGGCACCTTATGCAAATAAAACACCTCCACCGGGTCGGGGATGTTTAGTTGTGTAAATATCTAAGCTATCTTTTTCAATTAATTACTATCTGTCTTTAGCTTAAGCTTTGTCGTCGACTGCTGTGTTAGTTGACGTAAATAAATAAATAAATAAATAAATAAAATGGTCTTTGCGTGCTCGTAGCCCCAAGGATAAATCCTGTGGCCGTTTGTTCTAGGGCGGGATTCTCGCAGCAATTGGTGTTCGTCACGATATATAGATCCTGGAATTTCGGTAACAGGATATATCCTTGTACCTTCCAATATGCTGGGAATCGTCCTGGAGCAGTTTGACTTTTCTTATTTCTTGCCTGGGCATGGTGTTCTAGTCCTATTCCAAGGACTTGCTGGTTATAGGATAATTTGAGAGGTTACTCGTAAGGCCTTTTCAAGGCGATGATAGGGAGTTCTGGAATCATTTTCGGTGTGATTAGGTCATGGCTTTTTTCGGTTTTATGTGTTTTTTAATAGCTGCAGTGATCTCGTCCGATTGGAGTTCCGAGTACTCACTATCCGTTAATGTGCTCGAAGGGGGAAGTACAGATGGGTTTCATGTTGGATTTGGCTGGAAAACCATTTTAAGATGTGTGGCAAATACGGATGCCCTCTCTTCGTCACTGCGGGCCCATCCACCGGTTGGACTCCTTATCGGTGAAATTGTCTCTGTAGGAGCGCTTAAAGTTGGGTGGGCTTTCCACAGAGGATGTTTATTGCTGGTTGGACTGAGCTTTTCTATGTATTTCCTTTGAGCACAGCTTTCCTCTTGTCTTAACTCCTTGGAGGGTTGCCATTGGCATGCCTTAGGCGAAGTTTTGCTGCTGGTGAGCGAGTAATCTGCCATTCTCTTCTTAGACGTCGTTTTTCCGTTACTAATTGTTCTATCCGCCGGTTCGTAGGCCTGTCAACAGGTTTGGTGTACGAAGAGGCATGTGGAGTAGATACTCTTGCTGCAGCTCCCATCATCCAATCAAGTGCAGAGACGCACATATCAATGTCCTCTGCAGCATCCAGTTTCGGCGAACAGTCAATGTGGGCACTCATGTACATTTTAAATTTAAGCCAATTTGTTTTGTTGCTTGTGAGCCTATAAGGGCGATCAAGTACTTGAGGTCTTGTTAATAGTGTGAATAGCACTGGAGAGTGATCGGAAGTTAAATCTAGCAGTGTATCCGCAGTGATCCGATTACGTGGAATCCTCTTGGTTACTGCGAAATCAATCAAGTCAGGCACTTTCTGTGGATCTGTGGGCCAATAAGTAGGCCTACCCGGTGAGACGCAATCCATCTTGTTGAGAGGGTTGACTATTGTGTTGTACAACTGCTTTTCTTTAGGATTTACCAGGCGAGATCCCCAGTGCGTATGTTTGGCGTTATAGTCCCCTGCTGCAATGAAGCGATCTCCGAGTGTGTTAAAGAAATAGGTAAATTCCTTTTCAGAGATTGAGAAGCGTGGGGGGCAATACAGGGCAACCAATGTAGTGTTGCCGCAGCTGGTTTGGACGGTTATAGCAGTTGCTTGTAGGTGCTGTGTCTCAAATCTGTTGAGGAACGAGTGTTTTATACGGTTTTTGATTAGGATACCAGTCCCGCCATGAGCTTTTCCGTCTGGATGGTTTGTTGCGTAGAAGGTATATTTTGGTATTTGAAAATTATTTTTTGATGTTAAATGTGTTTCCGAAATCAGCAAAACGTCGATTTCACTTGAGTCTAGGAATAGTTGCAGTTCATTTTTGTGCTTGGAGATGCCGTCAGCATTCCAAAGACATAGACGGAGGGAAGCCATTATTTATTCTCGATAAGCTTCTGGATAAGCAGGTTTTGATTCCGCATCAGTTCGTGCATACAGTTTTGCATGAACGTCATAAAAGTGGTCATGTTTTGATTGAGTGAGATCAATAGGGCCTCTAAACCACTTGGATTTTGCTGGCCAAGCTCTGGTGCGCTAGGTTGCGGATTCTGTAGATGGTGGAGAGACGGGGTCTCTTTCGCGGGCTCCGTCTGTCCAGTTCGGAGCACACTAGCGAAGGATACACTAGGACTGGTTGTAGCTGTCATGTTGGATGATCTAACAGGCTTGGCGAAGAAAACCTCCGGTGTAGTTTTGGAGACGTTCAAGGTGATTTTTGGTCCAGCTGGGGGTTTGCACCCGTTTAGGTGTGATTTAAGATCCTTGAAGACAGGACATCCTCTGTAGTTGGCCGTGTGGTTCCCTCCACAGTTACTGCATAGTCTTAGTACGACGTTGTTTCTGTCCTTGGTGCAAATGCCATCTTTATGATGTTCGCCGCAGCCAACACACACTGACCTAAGAATGCAATTGTTAGAGGTGTGGTTGTATTCCAGGCAGTTTTTATACTACGGTGGTTGGTATCTCTTATGGGGCTCCTCTTCGGTGATTCTTCTGTGCAATAGAAGCTGAAGGTTGTAGATTGGGTACAATTCATTTGGTTTCGACCGCTTTGCATCTGGAGCTCGATTTTAAAGAGCGGCTGTGCGACTTTGTTCCTGTTGATGATGTTGACAACGGATTTGACCGCAAACCCTTTTTCAATGGCTCAATCCCCTTTAACACAACCTGGAGACCTTTGAGAAGTTGATGTTAGCATTACGGAGGTACTTTTCGATGATGCGGAAATTGTCCTCAGTTTGGGCTTGACATTTAATTTCTTTAATGTTACCCCTATTGAGAGGGGTTACAACAAAGTTATTTGCCCCTACTGTTTCTACTAGCATCGAAATCAGGGCGCTGCAGTTGGCTCCACGGATGTATAAAGGGGGTGGTCTAGCCGATTTAACTTTATCTACAGCGCCGGCTTGATCGTCTTGCTGATCGGCAAGAATTTTAAAACGATTCCCGCAAAGGGGTGCTACTCGTTCATGTGGTTTGGTTATTTTCGGCGTATTGCCACTTTTTTTCTTTTGTCAATATAGGTCAATACTTCGGCAGACGTTGTTGCTGTCAGCAGTAGTTGCTGTCAACAAGCTGACGGTGCTGGTCGGTGCAATCGGTGACCCAGTTATCGATATTGATGGAGAAGCACACTGCTCTCTCCACGGTAAGTTGCTGTTGATTGCTGAGTGGCTGGCACTTTCGGTGTTATTGAAAGTGTTATTTTGTAAAAATTACGCACTTTGTTGTTGCAACTTAGTATTTATTGCTTTTAGATTGCTCTAATAGCAATATGATTGTAAATAGGCGTTTCTGAGGCGACTGAGAGCCCTACACGAATTTTTGCAAACGCGGTCTTTTTTTTTTTACAAAACATTTGGTCCTTCAAGCCGGATACCAAGATCATCTCGAACCTTTGCATCGGTGGAATTTCAAATTTTCAAGCTAAGTAATTTTTTCTGAATTATATATATATGAGTACATGTACATGCCTCCAGCATCCGTACCCATACTCACATACATATAATTGTTTCCCTTGATTTTGCTAATCAAAAAAAAATGACTTTCGCGCATAATTCCTGAATTTAATTCACTCCTCAAAAAAAAAGAAAAATTTGTTCCCAATTTTGTATTTATATATATGTGTCCTGTACATAAGGCGCCATATTTGTTCGCCTACTTCAAGATTTTTTTCTCACAATTTGGCATATATACATATATACCAAGTATCTAGCGCCCCCTTTTTATTCACCTACTCCAATATATTTTTCCTCGCAATTTAATAAAATCTTCTATCTAAAAAAAAAATCTTCGATCTATTTAAATAAATCTTCAAAATTCAAAGTGATCTCCTACATATATGCAAGCAGAGTGTGTGAATGTGACATAATATAAGTTACAAAATTTATCCAGTGCTAAATCCAAAGAAAAAAAAAGGTTTTTTTTTTGCAAATACCGTCCACCTGGGAAAAGTGTGTGCGCTAAGTGAAAAGTGGTTCCAACAAAGAGAAAAGTTTTCAATACAAGTTAATAAAGATTCTTAAACAAGAAAAATAGTGAACCACCCTTTCACATATAAAGGCCACACTTAGACATTTCTTGTGTCCCGCGACACCCTATAAAATTGGCGCATTTCAGCCAGACACATCAAAAAAAAAAAAAAAAATACATCAAAATTATTAATTTTGTATATAGAAAATTATATTCATCCAATCCATTCACATCTCTTCATATTTCGATTCGATATTGTTTGTGGAGGGGCGGAAGGACCCGACTAAGCCTGAAGTGATTGGCGGGTGCCAATTTCTGCAGGGGTCTGGTGAGTGAGTAATGCAATTAAAACGCGCGAGAACTTCGTTTAAGATTAATTCTGGTTTATTTCTATTTATGTTACATGTTAGGTGTCCCGACACACACGAGAATGTTTCGGGTTGAAAACAGGTATATTATCGAAAGCAATGAAAGAACGGGTGTTCGGGTTAGATGTTCGTACTGGATTGCATATGGCGATTTACAGGAGAACCCTTCGTCACCCTCCTCAGTGTGACCGAATTCGGTTTTGGAAAAAACCCTACCCCTCACTCTCTGCTGTTCACCCGGTGGCGTGAACATACCGCCCCCCTTGCAACAAATTGCAATTGCCTCGCTGGACATGTCTAAGGATGGGGGATGGCAGCGTTCTGGATCGCCAAGACACGGGTGGAGATGGAGGGGGAACTTTGGATGCAGATGGAGTAGGCGGCACGATGGCTGATGACCTCTGGATAGAAGTCCGAATGAAAGGCGGGTGCCTTTCGGGTCTTTGCTCTTTGGGTTGGATGTAGGCGACAGAGCTGTCGATGTGCAAGAGCGTGTGGTGTTGCTTGCCACATCGATGGCATCCTGCTGTGCTCCTGCAGGAACCATTGGAATGCTCATGAGCCAAACAGTTCGGGCAGTATCCGTTGCTCAAGACTACCCGTAGCCTGTCGTCAGCTCGTAGTCCTCGAAACTGTCGGCACTGACGGAGCGCGTGTGCCCCTTGACAAACGCGGCACCTGAAGCAATTAGAACTGCGTTCTAAATCGGATGGTGCTGCTGTCCTTAGAGACATCTTCGGCCTGCTGGAGGAGGTGGACCGAGACCTTCTGGATTTTCCAGTAACGGATCCACAGAGAACCCATCCGAACATCGTCTCGATCCCCACGAAGGAATCACCAACATTCTTGATGATTCGTTCCCCAAGGATAGTGGGAAGGAGCTCGGCTCCAAGCACCAAATCCACAGGAGCTCTTTGGTGAAATTGCGGATCAGCGAGCGGAAGGTCAAGCGAATCCTGCTTCACCTTATTCGGGACGGAAGTGCTTCAGCTACACTAGGCAGCACCACGGCGACTGCTTGGAACCGTCGCAGCGGTTCGTCAGGAGGAGAAATCTGTAAGCGGCACACTTTGTCGCCGCTACCAGCATCGCATTGCCCAATGCCGCGAATGCTAGTTGATACTTTGCAGCTTGGAGGATTAATCAATTCAAACATTCTTTGGGAAATAAAGGACGCTTCGGATCCCATATCAATCAAAGCGCGGATTGGAAACTGCTGGCCACGATGATGAATAGTTACCCTTGCAGTACCCAGGAGGCCAGTGTTGCGAGTGGAGGCGAAGTAACTTCCCACGTTTACATGAGGGCTGCTGGAAGAATCGGAGGACGCAGGATTCGAAATTATACAAGCATCAGGTGCTGAGCTCTCTTGTACTTGAGCGGAAAAGGCCTGAGCTCGTGCCGTAGGTTTTCGGCTTACGGATGGAAAGGTCTGACCGCTAGAGCTTGGTTGAAGGACATCTGTAGCCTCTAGTACACGGTGGCGTTCAGTTAGGAATCGATTAAGGTCGTCCCAGGATGAGACGGCGGTCTTATTTGGAACGGACTGTTCCCACAACAGAAGGGTGGATTTGGGCATTTTGCTCGTACAGATTGCTATAAGAAGGATATCCCAATTGTCTGTACGAGCTCCGGAAAGCTCAAGACCGGTTAAGCAACCTTGAATTGAGCTCTGCAATTCTCTCAACGCTTTGCCAGACTCTTGTGTTACAGCTGGGATCTGTAGAAGCTGCTTGGCTTGGCTCATAATCAATAATCGATTATTTTCGTATCGCGCAGTGAGGTTATCCCACGCGGACTGGAACCCTTCATTGGTCAAGGGTGACCTAGAAACAATGGCTCTGGCTTCACCGCGAGTTTTGCAACTTAAGTGGTAAAGTTTCTCCACTTGTGTTAGGCTTGGATTATGGATAAAAATCGCGGTAAACAAATCACGGAATGTAGGCCAAGCCAGGCTGTCTCCGTTAAAGATTTCGACTTCGCACGGGGGAACTGTGTGGCTTTGATGGGTGGAATCGACGGAGAGCCTGACTGGTGGGGAAGCCACTTTTGTGGACAACTGCTCGATTCGCTCTCCAAACAAAGTCCCGCCTCGCACATATACCATATAACAATAATCATGTTTAGCTTTAATTGTAGCTATGTGCTTCGGACTATCGTCGTTCTTTTGAGCCGTCAAGGCTTTATAGCATCGTGAAAACTCTGCCTCGACTTTTGCCCAAAGTGACTTAAGCTGGTCTAAGTGTATTTTAATAGAGACGAGTGGCACATCGTCAGCTAAAGCCTGGGCCTCGCGAGCCTCGAACGCCGTTAATGCCTCGCACACGGCAACAAAGTCGGAAAGAGACATCGTAGAGTGTCCTCTGGGCTATTACGAATCGAATGGCAACAAACGTGGACTTAGAGCTCTCAAGCGAGGAGATCGAAACGAAGCTGTAAGTGGACTGTATAATTTAAGGATAGAGGAGGAGTGAGAAGGAGAAATGTCTCCTCTTTTTAATGACCACAATGAATAAGCAAAGATCGCATAAATGAAATTAGAAGGATTTATAATTTTCCTCGCAGTTGTGGGAATAATTATAAGGATATATAATCACTTGGATATTAAAATTTATACAATGTGGAAAAATGTTAAAATTTATAAGAGTATTTAAAAATATGGAAAAATTGATATCAGTAGGATTGGGAGTGCCGATAACTTTTCAACGAAGGAAAAAAAAACTTGGAATTAATTCATTAAACGGACAAGATCAATTTCATGGATCTGTGAGGAAAAGATCAAAATGCACCAAGACAAGCAAAAATATTAATTCCATATAAATAAAAGGTTTTTATTTTTCTTTAGAAAATAGTTTGCGAATTAAATTCAATCAGTCGATTGAAATATTTTTGCACAATACGAAAATCACGAAGGAAAATATGGATGTCGTGACCGAGTCACGGCTTGGCTCAAGTGTCAGCACTGATGAGACTTGGGTGTCAGCACTGATCGGGAGTCAGCTGTTCTGCCGTGTTTTATGTTTTGTGAATTTAATTAATTGTAAATTGTTTAACGAAAATCACGATTTCCTGCTTTAATTATGTAGGTTTCGAATTATTAAATTGCGGAAAGCCAATCGGAGTGGCTGCAATTAATTTTGTGTGGGTGAATTCAAATTGTATGTGGACATATGTATGTATGTATGTATGTACATATGAGAGTGGTTACCGCGGCAAAAATTAAATTGTATGTACATACATATGTATGTATGGATGTAAAAATTATTTGACATAAATAATTTATGCCGATGGACTAATGATCAGCCCGTGAAGTGTACTTTACACTTTAAGTAAAGGTAAGTGGTACTTTATAAATTCATTCTCGATTATTAAACACCTTTACTTGCAGGTTAGAAAACAGCTGTTTTTACATGTATGTATGTATGTATATGCGTGTATATACATACATATGTATTGCTATGCAATTGGACTTTTGGACAATCAGAATTTCGAAGAATGAAAAAAAAAATGCACTTCCTAAACACAAAAATGATCGGGAAATACCATGTAACCCTTGGAACTGGTCATGTACATACAAGTATACAGAAGTGTGTAGGTCGCTATGGAAGAGCGGGAAACCTCACACTTTTGTAAGTTTGTAATGGGATATAATAAGAAATGTTGTACTTATCAGGAATTCCGCCGATGCAAGCTGGAATAGCGGAAGGATATCCGGCTCGAAGGACCAATGTTTGTGGAGGGGCGGAAGGACCCGACTAAGCCTGAAGTGATTGGCGGGTGCCAATTTCTGCAGGGGTCTGGTGAGTGAGTAATGCAATTAAAACGCGCGAGAACTTCGTTTAAGATTAATTCTGGTTTATTTCTATTTATGTTACATGTTAGGTGTCCCGACACACACGAGAATGTTTCGGGTTGAAAACAGGTATATTATCGAAAGCAATGAAAGAACGGGGGTTCGGGTTAGATGTTCGTACTGGATTGCATATGGCGATTTACAGGAGAACCCTTCGTCACCCTCCTCAGTGTGACCGAATTCGGTTTTGGAAAAAACCCTACCCCTCACTCTCTGCTGTTCACCCGGTGGCGTGAACAGATATATATTTAAAATGAAGTAAGTAAGTCGTCTCGCCGACTTAGGTATACCATACACCAGTAAAGCAAATATTTCAACTTTATTAAACAAATGCATTTTCACATGCTTTTTACAAGCATATCTTAGTATCTCGCTAACTCAGTCATACGAGCACCTTAGCGCCCCCACCAGCCAACGGCCAACTCCGGCCTTGTGGAAAAACGTTTATATGCATAACTCGACTGTTTTTTGTCCAAATTTGGTATTTTGCTAGATATTAGAATTAAATTTAAGTGTGCCAAATTTGATTGCATAAGGTAAAAAAATACGGGAGATAATGAAGTTTTTCAAATTAGGGGGGCGGGAAAGGGCGTGGCAAAATTTTTATACATACAAGATGTGTGCATTTACTAAGCGAATATACATACCAAATATGGTGTCTCTGGAATAGTTTTTGAGATAAACGCTTTTTTTAAATTGCGGAGGCGGAAAGGGGCGTGGCAAAAATTTGAAATAAACTTGATCACTCTACATACTACACGAGTCTACTTACCAAATTTGGTGGCTCTAGCTCTTACAGTCTCCGAGATCTAGGTGTTCATACGGACAGACGGACAGACGGACGGACGGACGTACAGACGGACATGGCTAGATCGACTCGGTTGTTGATCCTGATCAAGAATATATATACTTTGTATGGTCGGAGATGCTTCCTTCTGCCTGTTACATACATTTTGGCGACTTTAATATACCATTTCACCCTATGGGTGTATGGTATAAAAAAAAGAAAAAAAAAAAATTTGTTTTTAAGTGTAACGGGTTCCACTTAGATTGAATTAATAAAGAACGAAGACGTCAGTGTTGGTTGGTGGTAATATTCAGATTGATTTTTATTCCAATAATATTCTTTTGCTTAATTTTTTGTCGCATAGATATTCTTATGCTGCGACTTAGGCGACAGCTACAAAAGAGAGGGAGAGTGTCAGTACATACATACATATTATTTAGGGCGCTTGCGTCAAAGTGCTTGGTCAGCGTTCACACGCTGGCTTGTCCCTAGCTCATGTTACGCCTGTGCATTCTCATATGAATATATGAATATATGTATGTGCATATATAAATGTACATACATATATGAACATATTTAGCTGTATATTTATGTGAGTATGTTTATGTGAATATATATATTAATGTATACACATAAACATATTCAAGTGCACACTTATGTTTTATTGCGTACATATTTGATTGTTTATACTTGCAACAAAGTGTTACAAGTTGAGCTCTTTGTGTTGAATGATTTTTGGTATGGATATACTACACCTCCCCTTTTTAGAAAATAACGTAATATTATGAAGTTATTTATTAATTACTACTAATGATAATTAATGATTGATTAATAGTAATGTATGTATGTATGTTTGTTCGAAAAATTGTTTTATTTGTGTCTGGCCAGACAAATTTTCTTTCTCAAAAAAATTCTTTTGTTTTTATATATTTGTAATAGAATGAAGTAGTGTTAGTAGTTGAATCCATAAAAAAATTTTATACATTTCGTTTCGTTTTTTTTTTTTATACCCTTGCAAAAAGGGTTTCCGACCATATAAAGTATATATATTCATGATCAGCGTGACGAGACGAGTTCATATAGCCATGCCCATCCGTCAGTCTGTCCGTCTGTCCGTCCTTCTGGATCAAAGCAAACTCCTCCTAGACCGTTAGAGCTACAGAGTTGAAATTTTGCATCTAAGCTTGTATATACTGCAGGGGTTGTATATCTCGGATAAAATTTAATATTAGAGAGTTTATTACGCTTGTTAACGACTGTGCCAAGTTTGATCAAGATCTGGTGACTATATGATATAGCTCCCATAGGAACGATCGATTGAAAACAGTGACTTTTGTCAATAACTTCGTTACTTTTGAAGCAATTGTCATAAAAATATTATAATATATATATATAATATATTATAATTAAAATATATATTTCTCAGTTTAGCATAACTATTAATGACTGTGCCAAATTTGATCAAGATCGGGCGACTATATCATATAGCTTCCATAGGAACAATCGGTGGTGAACAGTGACTTTGATCAATAACTTCGTTATTTCCTAAGCCGTTCTTTCGCAAACATTACACCTTTTACACAAAAAACTTGCAAGGGTATTCAAACTTTGACGCGGTCAAAGTTAGCCCCGGCCCTCTGGTTTTTTTTAATTATTTTTGCAAATTTTTAACCTATCTCTATGTACGGTTTGTATCTTATTTTTATTGTTCCTAATTTTTATGTTGTTGTTTTTAGATATTTCTACCACTTCGAAGGGTCCTATATAGGCTGAGTCAAGCTTATGACCAGCTTCGTTTTTTAAGAAAACCTTATCTCCTATTTCTATTTTATAATCTGCTGACTTATTGTCATAAAAATTTTTTTGGTTTTCCTTACGTTTCTCTAACATATATATAATGGTTCTATTCTATTTATGCTAGTAAAATGCGTTGGTAAATTATTTTGTTTACCAAATACAAGTTCATAGGGAGTGTATTTGTGTGTTACTGACGGGGTTGTGTTAAAACAGTACTCAAAATATTGTAACCATATGTCCCAATCAGTTTTATCTACTGATATATAAGTTAACACCATGAACTCTGCCCACAAACATCAGGCCACTCTGCCCCTCACACAAAGTGCTGGCTCAGCATGGATTGCTGGCTCAGCAGAAAGGATGGGGAAGCAGAAATACCAACCGCTTGCGCAAGAGCCAAAGCGGTGACACCGGATGCGCGTGCGACCGTTGGACGGTCATTCGCGCTGCGTCAGCAACTCAGGGCCAGCGAGGGAGCTTTGGCGCTTCTGGGCGGGAGCGTTAAGAATTATTCTGGTTGCAACCAGCAAAAGAACAAGTACTATTAATCAATTTGCTTCAATATAAAATACCAACAACATACTATTGAAACTCTTTATACTAAGTACTGAATAAATGGAATTGTAATGTTTTCTAACTGTCCAGGATTCTTATTTGGGTAAATAACATTTGTAATAAATCCTTACGAAAACGTAAGGTAGCTTTCGTTTAGCAATGCGAAAGTTAACTAATATGATCGAATGTACTCATTGAATGTTCTATGACTTCTTTCAACGGTAGCCAAGACGTAATGTTGTCTATTTTTAAATATTTGCACAAGTCATTTGTTATTGAATTTTTGTATTGGACCGTACTTCAGAGTGAAGGATTCAAAAAGAGCTTTCGCGATTGTTGTAGTGCTTTTATTGGGAACTGGTATTGCTACTAGGTATTTCGTCAAGTCACATATTAGAGTGACTGCATATTCGTTACCATTTTCGGATTTTGGTAATGGACCAATGGTGTCTACTATTACCCTATCAAAAGCATGAATGGGGGTTTCTGTAATAACTAAGGGTGTTTTTATGTGCTTTGTCGTTTTTGACTTTAGACATTTTTCACATTTATTAATGTAGTCTTTTACATGACGTGTCATGTTTTTCCAATAATAATGTCTTTTTACTTTGGCCAAAGTTTTTGTAAGGCCTGTATGGCCACCCTGTATCGGATCATCATGGTATGTAGACAATATTGCTTCTTTATCTTTATCTTTTTCTATAGTGGTCACCGGTTGGAGTAGCGCTACTCTTAATGTTTTCAGTGTTTTATTGCCCATTTCTTTAAAAGATTCTATCGAAAATGTTTCAAAGATCTTTTCACTCGGTGCCAATTTGACTTGCTTGATTTCGAGTATACCGGCTTGTTTTTCAAGCCTTTGAAAAAACTGACCTAAGTCTAGATTTCCATTGGTATACAGATCTCCAATCTCAATTCTTGCTATAACTTTCTTTCCATATTTGAGGAAACATAAATCGTGTGTTATGCGCAAGGTCACTACTTTTCGTACTTCATCATTGTAGAGTACTTCATGTATTTTGGGCTTAGAAGCATCATTAGGTACTTGCCTAATTGTATTTTCATTTTTATCATCTGGACAGAGATTATTTTGTCTACTTTGCTGCCTGGTAGTGACTTTCAGGACATTTGCTTTTGTGTTTTTTAGTTCTTGTATTGTAATGCGGGATAATGCATCCGCAACAAAATTATCTTTTCCCTTCAGATATTTTACTGTAAATTCATATTCCTCTAGATCAAGTCTCATTCTTGTTAATTTTGAACTCGGATTTATCATAGAAAATAAATACGTTAGGGGTCTATGGTCTGTTTTGACTCTGAAATGTCTGCCATATATATATGGGCGAAAGTGTATGTGTTTTATTACTTTCACCTTTAGTGAACGAACTGGATGCGTATGCTACTGGCAACTGCTTATCGCCATAAGTTTGAGTTAGTGCTGCTCCACATGCATATTTGCTAGCATCTGTTATTATGCAAAATTTTTTGCTAAAATCTGGATACTGCAGCAGTGTGGGTTCTATTAAGGCTTTTTTCAGATATTCAAATCCTCTTTGGCATTCTTCAGACCAAACAAATTCTACGTTTTTCTTACACAGTTGTGTTATCGGAGGTGCATGTTCTGCGAAGTTTTTAATAAAACGTCTGTAATAGTTACAAAAGGCTACGAATCTTCGTCATATTTGGTGTCATCTGGCAATATTCCTTTGTCGGTACACTTGTGACCTAAGAATGTCACTTCGTGCATGAAGAATGAACATTTTTCTGGATGCAGTTTTAGTTTGTGTTTTCTGCATATGTCAAAAATATCCTTTGGTTTTAATTGTGTAATTTTTTGTGTATACTGGCTGATTGTCATTCAATCTTAGTTCTTGTTTATAAAAGTTGTTTGTAGTAATTGGTTCGTTTTCTAAACCAAATACATCTGTATACTTGGTGCAGAGTTCTTCTAGTACATTTTTGAACATAGGTGGGAACTTTGGTGTTAGTTTATGTATTACTGATTGACTTCTTGGGTCATCAGTTGTCTGTACAATTTCATAATTCTTTAATTATTCATATTTTATGGTTTTTAAATTTAAAATTTTTACTGTTTTTGTTGTGTTTAAAATTCTGACAAATGTTTTGTTCGGACTGCAGATTGAATTTCCAATAAATATTCAATTTTCGACCTCTTGATTTAAGATGACGATATTTGATTTTTCATTTGGAATATTTATTTGCCGGATTACTTCAGATCTCGCTGGGAGTATTGTGGTATTGCTGTCACAAGTGTGTAATATTGGGATATTTATTGCAAAATTTAAATTATTTGGTCTTAATAATAGTGAATCGTTTGATTCACTGAAATCTAATTGACAATTGAATGTTTTGAAGAAATCTAGTCCTAAAATTTCATCAAATGGAATTGGAAAACTTTCGCCTATTATATGGAAGTTGTGTGGTATTATGAATTCATTTTGTCTTAGTTCTATAAGGGTTAGACCTTTGGAAGTAATTGAACCTTCACCAATTCCTGATATTTCAATTGTGTTTGAAGTACCTATATGTTTAAAAGGATCTGTTTTTTCTTTTATTATTGATACGTCTGCACCTGTATCTAACAAGAAGGTATATGTGTTGTTTGTAATTTCGTTTTTAACTTTGATGAAAATACTTAGGCTAAGATTGAAAGTGTATACATTTACAGTTTCTTCTGAATATCTGCAGGGCTCTATTGGTTTCCGAATTACTTTGAGTAAGTCGTACATTACCATTTCCGTTGTTAGGGCTACCTCGGTTGGAATTACCTTGGTTCGAGCTGTTACGGTTGGAATTATTTCTTCCTCGGTTGTTGTACCGTGAGTTACCACGATATCCGCCGGTATTATTATTATTCCTATAACCGTTAATTTGGTAATTACCTCTACCTCGGTAACTATTTTGTCTATTTTTGTTGTATTGACTGTAGTGCATGACAGGGTTCGCCTGTCCTGTTTCTGCTGTACTACTGTCTACGAACTTTGTTGTCAGTTCGTTCATGTCACGGAAAATATCTGCTTTTAGTGCGTTACGTACTTGGTTGTTTATGCAGTTCTTTGTTATTGCCTCTGTAGCGACTGAAAGTGTATACTTTTTAGTTCGACAGTTGTGCCGTCGTGTATAAAGGCACCTTCCAGAGATTCAGTAAGCTTTTCAATTTCTCGAGCATATCGACTTGCTGTTTTGTTTCTCTGGGGTAGGTTTTTAATTTTTGCTGTTATTGACGCTACTGATTCCGTTTTTACGTTTGATGCTATATTGTTGATAATCTCTTCTATTGTTTGTTCAGAGGTTATCAAATTTCTTGTGAGACCTTTTAGTTTTGTTTTTATCAGGCACACTGCTGTTTCCTCATGGTCGCCTTTTAGTGAATTTATCAAATTCAATGCGTCCATCAAGCTCTGAAGATTTTCTCTTCTGTCATCAAACTGTGGAATAAGGTTTGAGGCCATCTTTGAGTTGGGTTCTTTTTGCGTTTCCTGGCGAAATAGCTGGTTTATTAAGAGTTTTTTTTGTGTTATCTATACTCACTGATGGTTCTTCTTCATCCATCTCTTCTTCAGCCGTTAACTTGGTTTTATGCGAATTACGAATTTTCCCTTTTGTTTGCAGTCATCATAGAATGCATTTGCGGCTGTTTTTCGTCCTGCAGATAGTTTATTATAGTGTTCTCTTAACACTGGTCTGATATTTTTCAGGCTCTCTATTATTATTTTCGAGTGTTTTTCTATTGTACTTTGGCATGTTTCCCTATTCTGCGAGAGGCATTTACAAGATTTATTTAATTCTTGCGCATGTGTTCTAGCTTCTCCTATTATGTCACCCCAACTAATCATATTTTGTTGAAAAATTTGCACTCTCTTTTTATTAATTTTTTTTTTTTTTTATTTTAATCCCTGAGAGATCGATTGTCTCTATGGATTCTTCAAATAGTTTATGTACCCAGGTGAATAGAATTTTGTTTTTTCGTTTTAGGCGGTTGTACGCTTCTACTAAGGTTCTTTCTATCAAGTGAGTTATCCCTGATTTAAATTTTCTATTATTCACAATCCAGTATTTGATTTCCTTATATTTTGAATTGGTTTCGCCTCTGTTAAAGAGGAAGTTTACGAATGGAACGTATTTGTTCAAATATTTAAGTTCTACTCGACCCATTTTTATACTGTATTTAGGCCGTCTGCTCTACTCCAAAATTTTATCTTGATTATTTTATTATGCATTGCATATAATTTCAATGCCAGATTTAAGGCTACTAATATTAGAATGGCTAACAACAATATCCCTATATATTCTAAATTTTTCCTGTGATCTACTATTTTAATGCTATTAACGACATCAGCCTTTGGGTGGTCTATTTTGGATTCGTGAGAACCCATCTTTCTATCAAAAAAAAAAATTTGTTTTTCTTGGTCGTGTTGGTGTTTAGATTATATAAAATAAGCTAACATTAAGCCAATTATAATATAGAACGAATGGAAATGTATGTCAATGTTAAGTATGTAACCCGATTATAGATATCGATGGCTCATCAGTCATAAGTAGATCTGATATGGTCAGCAGTAAACAATAAAGACCTAGTTAATCAATAAAAACGTACTTTGCTGACCTAACACTATGCACTGGTGAGCTCGCTATTTTGTACTATAAAAGAAATGCATTATTCTTAGTAAGATCAGATACCAATTGTAGCTACATCGGGTGTGCATCGCTGTGTCTTTGGCCCCCATCTCTACCTTTGTAATCTCACTCCGAGGTCCACCCAATTTATGTGTTGGTTGCGACAACCTTTAGTCACTGGTTTATGTGCTAGTGCCTAGATATATATATAAATAAATAAACATTTAATAACTTCAAGAAACACTAACGTCTTTCATTGAACATTTTGGTGACCCCGACATTGGCGGCTCCAAGTTAAAAGAATAACAGACTTGGTGAAACCGTCATCAAGCGAGAACATTTGGTCAACTCAGGCGACCAATCTCTCAACAAAAAGGAAACTGGTCAACTAGGCGACTACTTTCCTTGCACGCTTTGGACACGACAATCCTAAGCGAGGGCACAAATTGATGAACATCTCACATCAATCTGGGGTCCCGACTAAAAACATCGCAATTGATTAACTTGGCAATCATTGCGTAGCCACCTTGGCGAATAAAAAAGATTTATTGGAAAACTAGGAGTTGGTTTTCCGCAACGGGGTAGCAGTGCATACCCATTGAATAAAAGTTGATCAACTAGGCGATCACTTTATAAAAAACATTTAACAACGATTTGTGTCAACGAGACGACCAAATCATAAAAAGTTATTTTTATATAAAAAATAAAGTTTGATCAACTCAACTCTGTTGCATTCCCTGGCGTCAGCAATATCTGACCTAGTTAACTCGGTCAGTAACCCAGGTAGTACGCACGAGTATAGATTTTGGCATTGATCAGCAATTTTTTAAACAAAGAAAAGAAACTCAAAAAATTGGTATAGGTTAGGTATATTGGAAATAAAACTATTGTTAAAACACTAATCAAAAGGCAACTTCGATTTATTTCTTATTCTTATTTGTGCTACACTTGACCAATTTTAGGAACGAGTCGGAGCGTTCCCTGTCTTTGACAAAATAAATAAACTCCCATCGGGTCAAGTACTAGTACAGATAAGCAATTACATAAGAATATAAAAGAACATGGAGGAGTTTTATAAACAGCAGACAGAACGAGGAGAGGCAATCCAGGCCTTTATTCAGAATACCAAAAAAGATTCTTTCGCCAGGAAAACGAAGCCATCTTATTTCGAGGAGAAACTTGAGCTCCTGGAATACATGTGGGAGAACTTCGAGAAAAGTCATCAGGAGTTGATGGACAAATTAAATAACGTGCCAACTGAAGATGACTACTTTGTAACGGACTATTTCAGCAAAATGAAGACGGTTGTATCTAATATAGTGGAAGATTAGAAGGACCATTTGGCAAAAATAAAGCTAGAGACTCAAGCTCGCCAACGAGAGGAAGAGCGAGTCATGATCAAACCACTGGTTCGTAAGCAAAGTGCTCTGCTGGAGTCATTGTCCAGGACATTAAGACAAATTGTGCCTGAAGATAAAATGACTTACAAATCGGTAGTCGACAAATTATGGATGCAAATTGAAGAAATCCATTATGAGATTCATCGGCTAGCTGAAAATCCAGCCGAAGCCGGATATAATATAGCTACGTTTGTGGCCGCAGAAAATACAATGCTGAAATTCTGTGTGGCACCAGCAGAAAATGTAGTGATACAATCACCACCTGTATTGCAATCGATACAATCATTGCAACTACCCAAAATTCCCATTCCAAAATTTGATGGGGATTATCTGAAATGGCAACAATTTCATGACATCTATAAAAAGGTGGTTCATGAGTCAAATGTATCCACGATAGAGAAAATGTGGTACTTAAAATCAAACCTTTCTGGAGAAGCAGAGAGATTGATACGGCACCTGGAATTAACAGAAGCCAATTACAACACTGCTTGGTCAGTGTTGCAGGAACGTTTTAATAACAAACGAGTTCTAGTAACAGCCATACTGGCAAAGCTATTTGATCACCCAAATGTGGGAAATGATGCAGCTTCTATAAAGAATTTGCATGATAACATTTTTGAATCATTGCAAGCCTTAAAAAATGTAGGCGTCAATATGGAATCGTCAGATGCTGTCATAATGTTTCATATGACAAGAAATGATATGATAGATTCAACCACGCACTATATGAGCAATCTCTTTCCAACACAAGGGATCTGCAGGAAGTAAAGGACTTCCTATCCTTCTTGGAACAGCGCTTCCTAACATTAGAGGCGATTGGGAAACCAAGAAACGAAAATCGCAGCATTGAAAAACCAAGTCCAAGGAAGACATGCGCAACAGCATCTGGGACAAACAGTACCCTGTGTGCTTTCTGGGAAAGAGCAAAGCACAAACTCTTCCAATGTGAAAAGTTCTAAATCAAATCCGCAGCAGAGCGGCTTAATTGGGTGCAGAGACACAAATTGTGTGTCAATTGCTTCAAGCCGGACCATATGGCAAAAAATTGCTCTTGGAGGGGATGCTTTAAATGCGATAAAAAACATTACACAATAATGCATTTAGAAACAGGCAACCAAATTGCTACATCTGCTTCTGCAGTTGGCAACGGCCAAGGTAGTGGTAAAAGGGATCAATGAAAGGAAAGGAGAATTTCGAGCACTCCTGGATAGCGGCTCTCAAGTAAATCTCGTCTCAGAGAGACTGGTAAAGAAGTTATCGTTAAAAATTAGCGAGACTCATGTGCACATAAATGGAGTGGGTGGTCAACCACAGATAAGCAAGGCGCGAGTAAGCTTGGTTGTAAGGTCAAGATACAACAACTTCGCAATGCTAGTTGAGGCATTTGTATTGCCACACATAATAGGTGACCAACCCACAGAACAAATAACGCAGAAAGTCACATTACCAGACAACATTCAATTAGCGGACCCAACATTTGATAAACCCGGAAAAATTGATATGCTGTTGGGAGCTGATGATCACTATGCTATACTGCTACCAGAAAGGATACGGGGCAATCGAAACCGTCCAACATTACAAAACTCAGAGTTTGGATGGATTGTTGCTGGCAGAATTAATATGTCAACGTCAGCTTTAATCACATGTATAGTAGGCATGACGAATCCAGAGGAATCACTGGAAAGATTCTGGCAGCTAGACACACTAGAGCCAATAAAAAGGTACAGGAGTCCGGAGGAAGAGTATTGTGAAAAATTCTTCCTCGATAACCTACACACGGCGGCGGACAATCGACTAATTGTAAAGCTTCCATTTGCTGAAGAGGCGTCATCTCTTGGAGAATCTCGGGAAGTAGCCATAAGAAGATTCATATCGTTAGAGAGGCGAATGAACCCTGACATAAAAAAGGAGTATGTAAAATTTAAGTCAGAATATGAACAGCTTGGACATATGAAGCAAGTAATGGTAGAACAAATTCCCAAGAACCATTACTTTATACCGCATCATTGTGTACTAAAACCAGAAAGTACCACCACCAAGCTAAGAGTGGTATTTGATGCATCATGCAAAACGTCATCAGGAAAATCACTGAACGACATTTTATATCCTGGACCAGTTGTACAGATCCAACTCTTCACAATTCTTCTGCGGTTCAGGACACACAAATATGTGTTCACGGCAGATATTGAAAAAATGTATCGTCAAGTTTGGATAAACCCTGCCGATCAATTCAATCAGATGATTGTGTGGAGAGAGGATCCAAGTCAAGAACTAAAGTTTTATCGTTTAAAAACGGTAACTTATGGAACCACGTCAGCCCCATATTTAGCGACAAAGTGTCTGGAATATTTGGCACTGAAAAACATTGAAAAATTGTCGTCTGGAGCATCAGCATTAAAAAATGAGTCTTATGTTGATGATTGACTCACAGGAGCAGACAGTTTACCAGAAGCCCTGCAAATAAGACAAGAAAATAAGGTCACCCAAAGAAGACCAATTATGTGGAAAGGCTCAAAGACATACAAAAGGAATAAGCAGACGAGTGGTGCTATCCGAAGTCGGTCAAATCTTTGATCCTCTAGGACTGTTCGCACCGGTAGTGGTAAGAGCGAAAATGTTTCTTCAACATGTTGCTACCGAACGAATTGAGATGGATGGTGACCTACCGCCGTATTTGGAGAAGCAATGGGAAGCTTACCGAGAGGATGTACAGGCACTAAACCACATGAAAATTCCAAGGCATATTTTTGATGGCAAGGTCCCCACTACAAAGGAATTGCATACATTTGTTGATGCATCAGAAAAGGCGTATAATGCGGCAGTTTATGTCCGATCAACCTATAAAAATGGCCAAATTTCGGTCAGATTGTTGTGCGCCAAGTCGAGAGTGGCTCCCCTGGAAAAACAGACACTGCCCCGGCTGGAACTATGTGCAGCTGTACTTGGAGCTGAACTCACGGATAGAGTTCGACAGGATCTCCAATTCGGATCAGAAAGTGTGGAATCATTCCTCTGGTCAGACTCAACAGTAGTACTCTCGTGGATTAATTCACGGGCATCACATTTCCACACGTTTGTGGCTAATCGGTTGACCAAAATACACGCAGTATCACATCCAAGGCAATGGCGGCATGTGTCATCAGCGCTCAACGCAGCTGATGTTCTGTCTCGAGGCATATCAGCAGTTCAACTTAGCACACATACATTATGGTTGTATGGACCACTATTTCTGCATGGACCACAACGTGGCTGGCCAGCACCATTTAAGCCTACAGAGCACACGATGGATACCGCTGAGAAGAAAACCAAGGTATTCAGCATGGTGACTGCCACGGCAAACAACAAGAGTGAATGGATATATACAGTAAATCACAGAAATTCGTTTTACCGGCTACAGCGAATAGTGGCGTATGTGCTACGGTTTTGTCACAAGCAGAACAGGAAACCAACGGCTCAGTTAGAGTTGGAAGAGTTGGACCAAGCACGGAGAGTGATCATTAAGCAAATTCAAGAAACAGGATTTGCATATGAATTACGGCACTTAAAGAAACGACCTGATCAACCGCTAGATCGCAAAAGCACGGTGGCAACGTTGCCACTAATACTGGATGAAGATTCAATCATACAAGTAGCAACTAGGCTACAACAAGCACCAGTATCAACGGAAACAAGGAATCCATATCTCTTGCCGTATAATGATCCGGTGGTAAAAATGATGCTACGGAAACTTCATGAAGAGAATCTTCATTGTGGACATGAGGCACTACGCGGAATAGCTCGGCAACAGTACCACATCATTAAGGTGAAACCGATGGTCCGGAATGTGATCCAGGGCTGCGTAGTATGCACCAAGTACCGGCCGCAGTTCTTTAAACAAGTCATGGGTGACTTACCTGAGCATCGGGTATCTCAGAATAGACCCTTTCTCAATGCCGGAGTAGACTATTGTGGACCATTCTGGATCCACCATAAGGTTCGAGGAAAACGTCCCGACAAGGCCTACATTGCAGTATTTGTATGCTTTGCAACCAAGGCAGTACACTTGGAGTTGGTCGGAGACCTGTCCACCTCCTCATTTATGGGCGCGCTTCAGCGCTTTATTGGGCGCAGAGGAAGATGCCAGACATTATACTGCGATAATGCAACAAACTTTGTTGGAGCAAACAATCAACTTAAGGAACTGACCGATACAATACACTCAGAAACGGCAGCAGGTAGTATCAAGGAATTTTGCAATCAAAAAGGAGTGCAATTTAAGTTCATACCACCACGGTCTCCACATTTCGGAGGATTATGGGAAGCTGCGGTAAAGTCCGCTAAGCATTTACTGTTGAAAAACGTATCGACAGCAAACTTAACGTTCGAACAACTGTCTACCATCATTGTTAATGTTGAAGCAGTGCTGAACTCTCGTCCGTTAACGCCAAACTCAGACGATCCCAACGACTTAACAGCTCTAACCCCAGGCCACCTATTGATCGGAGAACCATTAGTAGCCCAACCAGATGCAGAGCCAATAACACAGCGATCGATTCCAGAGCAATGAGAATTAGTGCAACGGCTTAAGCATACATTCTGGACACAATGGTCTCAAGAGTACCTACAAGAATTGCAGGGTACATCCAAGTGGAAAAAACCATATAACAATGTCAAAGAAGGCATGATGGTAATTCTAAAGGAGGATAATGTGCCAATTTTGCAGTGGCCAATTGGACGAATTGCTAAATTATATCCAGGCCTGGATGGATACGTCCGCGTGGTAGACGTTAAAACAGCCAGAGGCACCTACAAGCGGGCTATCCATAAATTGGCCCCCTTGCTTAGAGAGACGGCGACAAAACGTAAAATCGAGGCAGATGACACAGAATCGAATTCCCAAAAAGACCCTGGTATCGAGGACAACGCAGAACCAAAAACAAAAAGACGCCTTTCGATCGGTCTGCCACCGTTGGCAATGACGATCTGCCTAATGCTGTTATTATTGCCTATAGCATTTGCTCAAAGAACTAATATAACTCGATTCAACCCCAAACCAGGCATATACTATGAAAGTATTGGCACAGGAAGGATGGCAACGTCTGACTGGACTATTGTGGCATTCTACGATCTCGAACCATATTGGGCCGACCTGAAGACATTTTCAGACGGAGTAGTAAAGGTTGGAGAAATATGCGTGTTAATGAAGGTTCCAGAGGCATGCACCGCAATGCAGAGGCACTTCGAGCATGTCAACTCAGAGCTACGGACAGGAAATGATCTCCTTCACATAGAACGCCAACGACGATCGCCTTTAGATATAATTGGGAACATTGCGAACGGCTTATTTGGTGTGCTGGACTCAAAGTATGCAACAGAGATGTCAGGCACCATACGAAAGGTTAAATCAAATGAAGATTACTTATTGAACTTGCTGCAAAATCAGACATCTGTAATTGATTCAACGATAAATATCATAAGGCGAGATGAAGCCACAATTGAAAATCAGATGAAACTAATGGAACAACAAATGAACGACATGACCAAGGTCCAGGACAATGCAGTAAAGGCATTGCAATGGTATATCACGCTAACTACTCAGATGACAGTTATTGCAGGGAATTTGCAACGAATTCGAACCGAAATTTCCCGAGTATTTACAGATGCCCATCATAGCAAAATAAGACCGTTACTACTATCACCAGGCCAGCTTCGGGAACATCTGAACCAACTGAAGAGACATCTTCCGTTTGGTTTGGATTTGCCAGTTCCAGATAACGACGTCTTGCAATTATATGGCTTAATGAAGGCACAAGGCACAATCGCAAACAATCATGTGATATTTAAGGTCACATTTCCATTAGTGGCAACGCAGGCAGTGCAACTGTATAACCTGGTACCCATTCCAGCAATTGGAACTCATGGGATTGTAATCATGAACATTAAAATTCCCATCATTGCTGTCAACAAGGAACAGAATCAATACATTGGGCTCTCAAGAGCCGATTTGGAACAATGCCATCAGCTCAACAACGAGCAATATATTTGTTTTGATAAACAAACGACGTTTTCGGCTAATAGCAACTGTGAGTTCCAGCTATTCAAAACACACAAAATCATCAACTTGCCAAATACAACACACAAACAGATCATTCGTGTGGTACGACATGTATCACAAAAATCAGTGGATCTTTGCCACCACTAGACCAATTGAACTCGCAGTGACCTGTGACGATGATATACAAGGTGTCACTATTAAGAAGACTGGATTGTTAACTCTAGACCCGACGTGTACAGCTAGGAGTTCTGCTATACGAATAACAGGTCACCGTATAACTACGACAGACACAATGAAATTGTCATATGTCCGATTTGGCAAATTCAGCATTGGCCCAACAAAAGTAGCGCCAACAACAACACAATTCACAAAGATGCAGCTAAGCTACGACGAACTAAGCAACATTCAAGGAAAACTGGAAACTAAGCAAAACTGGAAATTGCCAGAAGACCCCAGCCAGCCGGCTCACCATGTTATAGTCTCCTACGTAGCGCTAACAATACCATTGGTTCTTGTGATGGTATATGGAATAAAAAGATGCTCACAACCCCCAAGACACAATGGTCCAGAGCAGACAACCGTGAGGATCGTCAATCCCATACCGACTCCTGCTGCAGTAAGCCCAGCCCCCAGCAATTTTGCGGTCAACGTTGGATAACGTTGAACAGGTGTTCAACGGCCGGGAGTATGTTGGTGTTTAGATTATATAAAATAAGCTAACATTAAGCCAATTATAATATAGAACGAATGGAAATGTATGTCAATGTTAAGTATGTAACCCGATTATAGATATCGATGGCTCATCAGTCATAAGTAGATCTGATATGGTCAGCAGTAAACAATAAAGACCTAGTTAATCAATAAAAACGTACTTTGCTGACCTAACACTATGCACTGGTGAGCTCGCTATTTTGTACTATAAAAGAAATGCATTATTCTTAGTAAGATCAGATACCAATTGTAGCTACATCGGGTGTGCATCGCTGTGTCTTTGGCCCCCATCTCTACCTTTGTAATCTCACTCCGAGGTCCACCCAATTTATGTGTTGGTTGCGACAACCTTTAGTCACTGGTTTATGTGCTAGTGCCTAGATATATATATAAATAAATAAACATTTAATAACTTCAAGAAACACTAACGTCTTTCATTGAACATGTCGTTTAGACCTGTTTTCGATTATTGAGAAAAATGTTTAAAAAAATCTTTATGGATTCATTTGTTTTTCTTTTATTTATATGTAACTTGAAAAAAACATTGTTTGTTTTGAAAAAGAAAAATTATATCAACTGCGTCGTGCTTGCCAGAGACGTGGAAAGATAGAAGAGTATACACGCGTAGGCCTACAGCTTGAACAATGGTTTAATTAATTCTATGCCTACGCATATTTTTTAGTAATGGCCTATCAAATGTTTGTTAGTAGTTGTACTGTGCAACAAGTGCAAACTCGTACATGCTTATATTATCTTAATTTTTAAATTGAATTTCAATTATTATTAGAGGCAAGAGAGTTATTTACTCATTGCGTTTCTTCGCTCTTTGGCGAAGTTCGGCTGTGTTTTTCATTAAGCACTCTGTGTAGTGCTGTAGGTCCTTGTCGTCAAGTTTTATGTGGAAGAGGTCCTGGAGGAGCTTCCTCTCGCGCCTTAGTCTGGCGTACTTTCCTCCTCTTGATTTCTTTTTGGGGTCTTCATTTTTCTTGTCTTGGCGAGCCCGGTACTCAGCTATCGTGAGTGGGCGTGGTCCCTCGTTTGGACACACCTCTAATACCTCTTCGAGGAGGGGTGCGTCCCTTTGTACGGTAGGTACAGCCGTCAGGAAATCCAAGTCCTCTGGATGTGACGGTTCGGTGCTAGTCATCAGCACTGTTATTATTTTTTCTTTTTGATTGTTAATTTATATTTATGTGTGTATGAGTGTGTGTTCTTCTCTGTTTATTGTTTTTTTTATTTTGTTTTTATTTCAAAAAAATTTTTTTTTTTTTTTTTGATCAAGTCTTTCTTCTCTTTGTTCCGAGTATATGGTTCTTATTTGCACTAGAGTTATCGAGCTTTGAGGGGATTGGCTCCTAAATACCTCAATTATATTTTCACTTAAGCCCGGGTTTCGTCTGGTAACTCTTTGAAAGTAGTTATCCATCGTTACCGTTTCTCATTTTCGTGCTTTAAAAAAATTTTTTTTTTTTAAACACACACACACACATACACAAAATTTTGTTGGTATTCGATGTCCTGGGTCTCTCGATGTCCTTTGTCCTGGGTCCTTCGATGTCCTAAGCCTTGTCTTGGCCTATTGTCACGGTCGGCAATTTCTTCGTCGTATGGTGAGCTGATGAAATAATTAAAACGCGCGGGACTTCGTTTTACATATTCAGTTTATTCACAGATAACCCGACACACACGAAATGTTTCGATTTGAAATAATGTAATGACCGGATTCCACTTAGATTGAATTAACAAAGAACGAACACGTCAGTGTTGGTTGGTGGTAATATTCAGATTGATCAGTCGTGAATGGGGATTTTATTCAGATTACAAAGTGTTCCAAGCGTTCCAAGTCGTATCTTTGGTTCTATATTTGAATTCCAAAGTGTTCCAAGCGTTCTAAGTCGTACCTTGGGTTCTATATTTGAATTCCAAAGTGGCTGTCGACTGCCACCTATTGACACAGTACGGGAGATTACCTAAAATGGCCTATGTTCCGTGACTTGTTTACAGCCATCTACATAAGCGATTCGCGAATTTCCCCCGTTGAAAAGCTGTACCATCTCCTAGCGAAAACGAGGGGTGAAGCCAACCTCATTGTAGCGAAATTCCCGCTTACAAATGATGGTTTTGAAACGGCATGGAACGCACTCAAACAGCCAATTTCGAGCACTTCTTGACCTGCCTCAAATTTCCCATGAGTCCGGAAAGGCATTACAAGATCATCAGAATGCTCTGCAGGCTGAATGCCTTCGTGCTTTTGACCACTGTGACCTTCCAGTCACCACGTGGGGTGGCATAAAAAACACTCTTTTACTGCGGGAACAGTCTGGAAGATAAGAATGTCATTCCAGAGAGGCAAACGATGGACGATTTCCTCAACGAGCGGTCTCGTACGCTCAAAGCGGTAGAAAATACAATTGCAATGGCTATTTAGGTTCGCACGAAATCCACTTCCAGTCACCCGAAAAGCTAATACATTTGAAACCAAGGTGACCAAACCAAAATCCTGTGGGGTACCTTGTGAATATTGAATAAAGCAAAATTATTTAAACGAAGTTCTCGCGCGTTTTTCATTCATTATTCGCTCACCAGACCAACAAGAAATTGGCACCCGCCAAAATTGTAATATCATTGGATCCTTCCGCCCCTCCACGAACATTGGTCCTTCGAGCCGGATATCCTTCTGCTATTCCAGCTTGAATCGGTGGAATTCCTGATAAATACAACATTCTTATTAAAAATCTTATTCACATTATATCCCATTACAAACTTATAAAAGTGTGAGGTTTCCCGCTCTTCCATAGCGACCTACACACTTTTGTATACTTGTATGTACATACCTGACCTGTTCCAAAGGTTACATGGTATTTCCCGATCATTTTTGTGTTTATGAAGTGTATTTTTTTTCATTCTTCGAAATTCTGATTGTCCAAAAGTCCAATTGCATAGCAATACATATGTATATATATACACATGTACACATACATGTTTCCTAACCTGTAAGTAAAAGTGTTAAATAATCGAGAATTTAAAAAGTACCACTTACATTTACTTAAAGTGCAAAGCACACTCCACGGGCTGATCATTAGTCCAGCGGCATATATTATTTATGCCAAATAATTTGTATATCCATACATACATATATGTAATAATTTTTGCCGCGGTAAGCACACTCATACGTACATACATACATTATTACGTATCTATTACGTCTCAAATACAGCATTTATGTAAATCTATTTTTTCGCCATACAAGCATGGGTTTGTCAAGAATAGGTCTACCACAACTAACCTTTTACAGTTTACATCTTTTGTAATCCAAGGTTTTAAGAAACAAAAGCAAACTGATGTTGTGGAATTCACAATATCTAGGCAGAGGGTTCTTTTTAGGTCCTCTCTTTCTAAGATCATTTGTGTTGAATCGGGAGTTCCACAGGGCAGTCACCTTGGCCCATTACTATTCACCATTTTTATTAATGATCTTCCCACCGTTCTTTTAAATTCCAGAGTTCTTATGTATGTCGATGATGTAAAAATAGCTAATCGCATCGTAGACTCTCTCTCATGTCATACCTTGCAAGCTGACCTGAATGCTTTTCAGGGGTGGTGTAGGACTAACTTGTTATCTCTAAACTGTTCTAAGTGCAAAGTTATGTCTTTTTATAGAGGTTCTCCCCAATTAACGAGTTACTTTTTAAATAATTTCCCCTTAGAAAGAATTAATAATACATCTTTGGTTGTAAAAGATTTGGGGATCTTAATCGACCACAAACTTAGTTTTAATCAGCATATATCGACTACTGTTAGTAGGGCTAAGAGTGTTCTTGGCTTTATAAAGCGCTGGTCGAAGGAGTTCAAGGATCCATATACTACCAAAATACTTTTTACTTCTTTAGTCCGTCCCATATTAGAGTATGGATCTTGTGTTTGGTCTCCTCAATATGAGTTTTATCAAAACAAATTAGAATCTTTTCTTTCGTGATTTGCGCTGGGATCCAACTGTACAACTTCCATCTTATTCTAGTCGACTTCAGTTAATTAACCTTCCTTCTTTAACTAATCGTAGAACAATGCTTGGTTTAACTTTTCTTTACAAACTTTTGAATGGTGAGATTGACTCTTCCGAGCTGTTGAGCCAAATTAACATTTCTGTTCCATCTAGAAGGACCCGCAATTTCCCACCGCTTATACTTCCCACTTGCACAACTAACTTTTCTCTGCATGAACCTTTTCGTATACTATGTAGTGACTATAACAGACTTTGGCACGTTATCGGTGCCGAAACATCGCTTCCGGGTATAAAAACTGCGATCTTGTCCTTCCTTGCTCCTAATTAGTTGTAATCATCTTTATTTTAACCTATCTTGTTTTCTTTTTAGATGTAATCTATTTTCTTATTACATTTAATATTTTCTATTTCTTTAGTTTAATTTATGTTTATATATGTAATATATATATGCCCTTAGGTCGGAGTGGGTAGAGGTTGTAACATTAACTTTACTTAGGGTCATTCGTAACAAGCCCGGGCCTGGTGTCATATAGGCCACTTGTTCGTACTGAGCGTTGTACAACTACGTCTATAAAGTGTAAAAAACAAAAAAAAAAAAAGACCACAAGAAGAGATGTTTCGGGGGATACATGGTCTCACTTCCGTTTCGAGACCCAACCAACATCAACCTCGGTCACTCCAGACCAGGGACAATGGCTCAGTTCCTAAAACACGAAAGCCGTCTCCTAAAAAATATTCCGGCAAAAACTGAGTATGACGCCGTCATCCAAGAGTATTTGGACTTGGGCCATATGTGTCAGGTGCTTTTTGACGGCAGTAATAACAACATTTATTTGCCACACCATGTGGTTTTCAAGCCCGAAGTAGTCTTTAACGCCTTTAGCATGTCCACAAACGGAGTAAGTCTCAATACTTTACCCTGGTCCGGTACTTCTGTCTGATCTCACTACTCAGATTCTCAATTGGCGTTTTTTCCGAGTAGTTTTCAATGCCGACATCACCAAAATGTACCGACAAATTATGGTCGATCCAATCCATACGCCATTTCTGAGAATCCTGTTCCGAAACAAAGAGGGTCACCTTGGTGATTTCGAGCCTAATACCGTTACGTTTGGCATTAACTGTGCTCCGTCTTTGGCTATCCGAGTACTTCAACAACTCGCAAATGATGTACAATACAAATTTCCGTTGGCTGACGATATTATCAAGTCCTATATGTATGTCGATGATGTCCTGGCAGTGGCTCACACTGAAGAAGCTGCAGTCGCAATGGTCAATGAACTTCAAGACGGTCTTGGTGCAGCTGGATTTCCTTTGGGCAACCGCTCATGTGAAGAGCGTGCTCAGTTGCATCCCAAAGTTTCATTTGCTGAATGCTGATTTCCTCGATATGGAAGAGGCTAGCACAGCAAAAACACTGGGAATCCGATGGAAAGCGACCACGGATCAGTTTTATTTTGTCATCTCACCCCAAGATATTAAGTCAGCAAGACATACTCAGCGAGAAGTCCTCGGGCAGATCGCCAAGTTATTCGATCCCGCTGGCTGGCTGGCCCCCTTTGTAATTCAAGCCAAGGTGTTTATGCAAGAGCTTTGGCTACAAGAGCAAGGGTGGGATGATCAATTGCCCAGTGAACTCCAGCACAGGTGGCAGGATTTTACGAAGAGCTACTCCTTCCTTGACCAGATCCGAATTCCGCGGTGGGTTCTTCATGATCCAAATTCCGACATTCAATTCCATTGTTTTTGCGATGCGCACAGCGGGCTTATGGTGCCGCAATTTACGTGCACGTTAGCAATGACCAAGGCAAATCGTGCTGCCTTCTTGCAGCGAAATCTAGAGCAGTCCCAGTTAAAACGGTTTCATTGCCCCGCCTTGAATTATGCGGAGCTACGCTTCTAGCTGAACTGGCACATTCCGCAACTTCCAGTTGATAATGTTGAGGCATTTTATTGGTCAGGTTCCACAGTCGTACTGTCGTGGTTAAATAAGCCACCCTGCACATGGACAACGTTTGTCGCAAATCGGGAAAATAAAATTGTGACGGCAATAAATAGCGCCCCATGGAATCATGTCCGTTCAGAGGACAATCCAGAAGATCTCCCTAGCCGCGGCGTGAGTGCGCAAGAACTTGTACACAAGGATTTGTGGTGGCACGGGCCACCATGGATACGGGAACCACAAGAGTCCTGGCGGCGAGCGACCCTACTCCCACTAGACACTACCTTGGAGAAGCGGGTAGTGAAGGTCCACGTCGCGATCGCTAAGCCAGCCAACGAGATACTGTCTCGTTTTTCATATGTAGCATATGTGGTCCGTTTCGGCAGAAAGTGTCGAAAACTTCCAAACGATTACTCCGGGGAGGTGACCTCTAACGAGATCAATCAAGTACTCCAGGCGTTGATCCGAGTCACTCCGTGTGACTACTTCCCGACGGAACATTGGTGTCTACAGCAGTAATCTCTGCCCACGTCTAGCACCATTTTGAATTTGAATCCGTTCGTTGACGCAGCAGGTGTGATCCAAGCAGTGGCCCTCAGTTACGATGAGCGTAACCCCATTCTGTTGCCAGTAGTAAGTCCATTGTCCCGGCTGTTGGTGCTTTTCACACATCAGATCTCTCTCCATGGGGGCGGTCAACTGGTAGTCTGGATTCCAAGACTGCGGAATCTAGTCAAAACGGTGGTCAATTCGTGCAAGGTATGTGTGATCTACAAAAGAAGGCTGCAATCACAGCTAATGGGCACCCTTCCGTCCCAGCGAATTACTTTTGCACGGCCTTTTACCGGGATAGATTTCGCAGGTCCTTTCGATATCAAAAGTTTCAACGGCCGTGCCTGTCGTATATCAAAGGGATATGTGTGTGTCTTTGTTTGTTTGTCTACCGATGCCATTCACCTTGAGGCAACTTCACATTTAAGTTCTGAAACGTTTCTGGCGGCATTTGCTCGTTTTGTATCGAGACGAGGGTGTCCCCAGCAAGTGCAGTCCGACAACGGTAAAAACTTCGTAGGTGCATCAAGAGAGCTTGAAAAAGATTTCCCAGCAGAAAATTTTAACCCACTATAGCTATCAAAATCTGTCCTGGCATTTCATCCCTCCCGGGGCAACACACATGAGAGGGTTGTGGGAGGTTGGAGTTAAGATTTTTAAAACTTTCTTCTATAAGGCCACTTCCAACTAAAAGTACACCTTCGAGGAGTTCTCTACTATGCTTGCTAAGATAGAGGCTTGTCTGAACTCGCGGCCGATTTCTCCTATGTCTGAAGACCCCACCGATTCTTTGGCTTTGTAGGCGGTCCATTGCTATCCGTCACGGAACCTGAAATCAAGAACCAGGTTCCATCTATCATTAACCGGTGTCAGCGTCTGAAGGCCGTGAGTCAGCATTTCTGCACTCGGTGAAAAGAGGAATATCTGAAAAAGTAACATAAGCGGAATAAGTGGCAATTTCCTTGTAAAAACCTTGAAGTGGGCGACCTGGTGGTACTCAAGGACGACAACGTTCCATTCAATGTATGGGGTCTTTGGCGAATCCACCAAACGTACCCTGGCAGTGTCGGCAACGTCCGTGTCGTCGATCTGCTCATCGTTCGCGGTGTTGTGAAACGACCAGTCGCAAAGCTGATCTTTCTTCCTCCAAAAGAAAGATTTCAAACTCTTCACGTGAAATTGCGGCAAATAAAAAGGGCCGAGCTACCAATAGTAATATGTGGCTCTATGGCTCCACGTTCAGTAAAGGCATCGAAAGAGGAGCGCAGATGTTCGCGAGGAACTGAGTCCTTCCGTTGCCAAGTCGCGGAATCCATCCTCAGAAGCGATGTCAACGCCTCCTGCGGCTGAACGTGGAAAAGAAGATGCGGGCAGTGCTTGCCAATAAGTACTGCGTCAACTGCCTGGCCCATCAGCACTCCGAGGGAACCTGTCTGAGCAGTGATAGGTGCCGCATATACAAGGTCCACCACACATGACCCTCAAGGCCCTCATGGATCCTTGCTCGGCTGTATTGGCGATAGCGACGTCTCTGGCCACTGCCTTTAAATTGACAGCCGTCAATATTGGGGAGGAAAAAGCGGTGGCAGCAGTGATCTGATCCCCGATCAGCGAAGGATGGCGACTGGAGGCGATCCTGAAGGTGGGCGATGGCCTGTGCTACCGAACTCCATCCGGTGGACCCGCAAATTGGCAAAAGGTTTGAGGGAATCATCCTGGCGGACGACTTTTTTCACCGACCGTCGTCAGTGTCCTTGGTCCTAGGCGCGGACGTGATGACGGAGGTCATGTTGGAGCGGAGTATACCCGGAGTTGGCGGGCGGGCAATCGCGATGCGCACAGTCTTCGGCTGCACCCTGTCCGGAGCGTGCCATAAGGCTTCCTGGTCTTGCACTCCTGCAAGGGGGGGAGCATGTTTATGCCCAACGGGCAACACAGGGGTTAAGGGGTGCGGGAGCTTTCACCTCGCTCCGCTCTCCCGATGATGCCCACCGCTCTCCCCACGATAAGAATTCCCCACACTTCGCACCAAGCGGGGCTTATTCCCCTCTCTTAGATAAGTTAGTTTTTAGTTCAACTAGAAAAAGTGAATAAACCACAAGTGAAAGGAAATTTCTGCGTGTCTACATTTTTTACAAAATCAAAAGGGAGAAAATTCATTTAGCTGCCCCACTAAGAAGAAAGTTCAACCCCCTACCTCAAGTACTTGATCGCTCATATAAACTTATAAACAACAAAACAAAATGGCTTAAATTTAAAATGTACCTACATAAGTGCCCACATTCACTGTTCGGCGAAACTGGATGCTGCAGAGGACATTGACATGTGCGTCTCTGCACTTGAGTCAATGCTGGGGGTACTCTGCAGCAAGAGTATCTACTACACCTGCATCAACTTACGCTTCATCTGTTGACAGGCCTACAAACCGGCGGATAGAGCAAATAGTAAAAGAAAAACAACGTCTAAGAAGAGAATGGCAGACTACTCGCTCACCAGCAGCAAAACTTCGAAGGTCGGAAATAGAATTTTTCTTGTTCTTTATTTCAATTGTTATGTTAAAATAGGGTGTTGGACTATCATTGTGGTTAATTTATTATAGGCTATTACAAAAAAACCCACAGAGAATGGGGACCCATGTGGAATGACATTGTAGATAGGCTTGAAGGAAGAGTAGGATGAGTTTACCCGGACAACGATTTTCCTATTAGACATAAAGTTTTTTACGTAGTTTATGATTCTATAAGTTGGTGGAGTACTGAGTGGACTCCGATTCTGTCAAAAGCTTTTTCAAAATCTAGTGCGACGATTGATATGTGGTTTCTTATCGAGAAAGCTCCGGATATTTGATGGTCTATGAGTAATAGACTATCTATAGCCGACTTCCCTTTCCTGAATCCTGTCTGACTGATATGGATTTGTTTGTCATTTGTGACGAACCACCACAATCGTTTGGCAATTATCTTATCAAGGACCTTTGATAGGCAAGCGTTTAAGGAAATTGGTCGGTATGAGTTAATATCTGTTTTATTTGATGGGCACGATAATGCTAGTTTTGTAAACTTGAGATATGTAATGGGTTAAAATGTTGCTTTGTAGTTTAATTATTTTTAACTTTGTTTTTATGTCTATATTCTTTAACATAACGTAGTTGATTCTATCGAGGCCGGAAGTGGTACCTTTTAGGAAGTTTAAAGCCGCAGAGATTTCAATTAGGGTAATATCATTTTCTATTAATTGTGCCTTTGGTTTTGGAGAATATTTCTGCGTTTGAAGGGTGCCGAGAGAGAGATATTTTGCATTAAGAAAGGATGAGGAAAAATTTCTGTCATTGGATGCATTTGAAAAGTTTTGGCAGAAGAGATCTGCAATTTCAGTATGCCTTTGTATGGTTTGGTTTGAATCCGGATTGAGAAAGCAGTGAATGTGTTTATTTGTTTGTAGACCGCAGAGGCGTCTTATGTTCTGCCAAATTTTTTTGGTGGGGGTTTCTGGTGCAAATTGCGAAGTGAAGTTTTTAATACTTTCCCTTTTGGATATTTTTAGACTACGCCTGAATAGAGCATTTGCTCTTTTGTAATTTAGACTGTTTTCCTGTAAGATGTTTCTTTTAATTATGTTTGTATATGCCATGTTTTTTTTTTGTCTAGCTGTAGTTGACTTAGTGTTGTGTTCCACGAAGGAAGCCTTCGCGCTGGATAGAACTATTTTATGTATGTTGGCGGCTTCTTTGTTTACATTAGAACTAATCTGTCTCTCTGAGGAGTCACTTCTCTGTTAGGTGTGTGAAGACTTGCGAGTCGGCTTTATCTGTAAGAAAGCGTGGTCTATGGCTGGTATTTTTGGTTACTGCTGAAGCGGATGTAAAAAGGGTTATTATTATAGGAAAATGATCGATTCCACAAAGATCATCTTCGGTTTTCGACGTGCTGTCCATATAAAGGATAGGGCTAGCGAAGGTAATGTCTATGTTTGCAAATGTGAGGAGTATATTTGATTATTAATAGTTGTAATTCACTGTAGTTATTTATATATCCATTCATATTCCATTGAATAATTTTTATAGTCATTAAATTAAAGATTTTTAAATTTCACTCGTTGCAGAGGATGGACGTGTTTTTTTTGCGCTTATCAACTTTTATTTTTTTCTCGCGATTAAATACTTTTCCATAACTTTTAAATTGTCGGTTTAATTAATAATAATTTCAACATCCGAACTTTATTTTCATTTCGCGAATTTATGCTGTCGCTTTTGTTCAAATTTAAATAAAATCAAAACTTACAACAATACTTGCATTAGCGGTGTTGTTGTTTTGTTTATCTCTTTTGCTTTTGTGTCTTTAGCGTTTTAACTAAATCTCGCGCTCTTGCGTACAAATTGTTGTTGCATGTGTTCAATTTGACGCGCTCTCCCGCTCTTTCCTATTCTTGATTGATTTGCACTCTCGTCTTTTGCCTAACCGCGACTCTGTGATACGTGTTTTTGTTTTTGTGCTTTCATCTCTTTTAATTCTTTAGTTGTGAAGGCTTACTCTGCACATTAACCCTTGTGTCAGAACTGGTCAGTATATTCTTATACACCGATTTTTTATCTTTAGAATTTTTATTTTGATTTTTTTGTATTTTCTTTTTTAATTAAGTTAAACTTTTTGATAAAATGGTTGTCTGCTCAAAAAATAATTGTATAGTTGCCATTAATGCGGTTGACTCCCATGATTATATTCTTTGTTGGTTGTGTGACAATGCGGTTCATGTTAAGTGTGCAGGTTACACAGGCAGAATCAAGGAGTCTATTGCTAAAGGTGGTGGCTTAAAATATGGATGTGATGCTTGCCGGGAGGTCGAGAATGAAATGCGCTCTTGCATGAGGCGGACTAGAGATAGTTTTGACACTTTAAGGGCAGGTTTTAATAAACTCCAAGCGGAGTTTACTGCGGTGGAGACTCAGTTCAGAAGTTTATCTCTTATGAATGCGTCTCCGAAACGTAAAAGGACCAGTCCTTGGGGTGTTTCTGTATCTGTAGATCCGCCAGCGTCTTTTATCGTCACCGACCGGTCTCATGCACCGTCCACTCCTAATGTACAGCAATTGATATCGTTTAAGAGCCCGGTTGTGAATGCTATTAGTAAGGAATTACCGGTATCACCTGGGAATGATCTGTTAAAAACGATGCCTATTGTAGTGTCTGATATGTCCGGGCAATTACCCATTCCAATGGAAATTGCCGATTGTTCTAAAGGTATCGAGGGCCCCGTAAACAAGTTGACCCCAATGCTGGGGGTACTCTGCAGCAAGAGTATCTACTACACCTGCATCAACTTACGCTTCATCTGTTGACAGGCCTACAAACCGGCGGATAGAGCAAATAGTAAAAGAAAAACAACGTCTAAGAAGAGAATGGCAGACTACTCGCTCACCAGCAGCAAAACTTCGAAGGTCGGAAATAGAATTTTTCTTGTTCTTTATTTCAATTGTTATGTTAAAATAGGGTGTTGGACTATCATTGTGGTTAATTTATTATAGGCTATTACAAAAAAACCCACAGAGAATGGGGACCCATGTGGAATGACATTGTAGATAGGCTTGAAGGAAGAGTAGGATGAGTTTACCCGGACAACGATTTTCCTATTAGACATAAAGTTTTTTACGTAGTTTATGATTCTATAAGTTGGTGGAGTACTGAGTGGACTCCGATTCTGTCAAAAGCTTTTTCAAAATCTAGTGCGACGATTGATATGTGGTTTCTTATCGAGAAAGCTCCGGATATTTGATGGTCTATGAGTAATAGACTATCTATAGCCGACTTCCCTTTCCTGAATCCTGTCTGACTGATATGGATTTGTTTGTCATTTGTGACGAACCACCACAATCGTTTGGCAATTATCTTATCAAGGACCTTTGATAGGCAAGCGTTTAAGGAAATTGGTCGGTATGAGTTAATATCTGTTTTATTTGATGGGCACGATAATGCTAGTTTTGTAAACTTGAGATATGTAATGGGTTAAAATGTTGCTTTGTAGTTTAATTATTTTTAACTTTGTTTTTATGTCTATATTCTTTAACATAACGTAGTTGATTCTATCGAGGCCGGAAGTGGTACCTTTTAGGAAGTTTAAAGCCGCAGAGATTTCAATTAGGGTAATATCATTTTCTATTAATTGTGCCTTTGGTTTTGGAGAATATTTCTGCGTTTGAAGGGTGCCGAGAGAGAGATATTTTGCATTAAGAAAGGATGAGGAAAAATTTCTGTCATTGGATGCATTTGAAAAGTTTTGGCAGAAGAGATCTGCAATTTCAGTATGCCTTTGTATGGTTTGGTTTGAATCCGGATTGAGAAAGCAGTGAATGTGTTTATTTGTTTGTAGACCGCAGAGGCGTCTTATGTTCTGCCAAATTTTTTTGGTGGGGGTTTCTGGTGCAAATTGCGAAGTGAAGTTTTTAATACTTTCCCTTTTGGATATTTTTAGACTACGCCTGAATAGAGCATTTGCTCTTTTGTAATTTAGACTGTTTTCCTGTAAGATGTTTCTTTTAATTATGTTTGTATATGCCATGTTTTTTTTTTGTCTAGCTGTAGTTGACTTAGTGTTGTGTTCCACGAAGGAAGCCTTCGCGCTGGATAGAACTATTTTATGTATGTTGGCGGCTTCTTTGTTTACATTAGAACTAATCTGTCTCTCTGAGGAGTCACTTCTCTGTTAGGTGTGTGAAGACTTGCGAGTCGGCTTTATCTGTAAGAAAGCGTGGTCTATGGCTGGTATTTTTGGTTACTGCTGAAGCGGATGTAAAAAGGGTTATTATTATAGGAAAATGATCGATTCCACAAAGATCATCTTCGGTTTTCGACGTGCTGTCCATATAAAGGATAGGGCTAGCGAAGGTAATGTCTATGTTTGCAAATGTGAGGAGTATATTTGATTATTAATAGTTGTAATTCACTGTAGTTATTTATATATCCATTCATATTCCATTGAATAATTTTTATAGTCATTAAATTAAAGATTTTTAAATTTCACTCGTTGCAGAGGATGGACGTGTTTTTTTTGCGCTTATCAACTTTTATTTTTTTCTCGCGATTAAATACTTTTCCATAACTTTTAAATTGTCGGTTTAATTAATAATAATTTCAACATCCGAACTTTATTTTCATTTCGCGAATTTATGCTGTCGCTTTTGTTCAAATTTAAATAAAATCAAAACTTACAACAATACTTGCATTAGCGGTGTTGTTGTTTTGTTTATCTCTTTTGCTTTTGTGTCTTTAGCGTTTTAACTAAATCTCGCGCTCTTGCGTACAAATTGTTGTTGCATGTGTTCAATTTGACGCGCTCTCCCGCTCTTTCCTATTCTTGATTGATTTGCACTCTCGTCTTTTGCCTAACCGCGACTCTGTGATACGTGTTTTTGTTTTTGTGCTTTCATCTCTTTTAATTCTTTAGTTGTGAAGGCTTACTCTGCACATTAACCCTTGTGTCAGAACTGGTCAGTATATTCTTATACACCGATTTTTTATCTTTAGAATTTTTATTTTTGATTTTTTTGTATTTTCTTTTTTAATTAAGTTAAACTTTTTGATAAAATGGTTGTCTGCTCAAAAAATAATTGTATAGTTGCCATTAATGCGGTTGACTCCCATGATTATATTCTTTGTTGGTTGTGTGACAATGCGGTTCATGTTAAGTGTGCAGGTTACACAGGCAGAATCAAGGAGTCTATTGCTAAAGGTGGTGGCTTAAAATATGGATGTGATGCTTGCCGGGAGGTCGAGAATGAAATGCGCTCTTGCATGAGGCGGACTAGAGATAGTTTTGACACTTTAAGGGCAGGTTTTAATAAACTCCAAGCGGAGTTTACTGCGGTGGAGACTCAGTTCAGAAGTTTATCTCTTATGAATGCGTCTCCGAAACGTAAAAGGACCAGTCCTTGGGGTGTTTCTGTATCTGTAGATCCGCCAGCGTCTTTTATCGTCACCGACCGGTCTCATGCACCGTCCACTCCTAATGTACAGCAATTGATATCGTTTAAGAGCCCGGTTGTGAATGCTATTAGTAAGGAATTACCGGTATCACCTGGGAATGATCTGTTAAAAACGATGCCTATTGTAGTGTCTGATATGTCCGGGCAATTACCCATTCCAATGGAAATTGCCGATTGTTCTAAAGGTATCGAGGGCCCCGTAAACAAGTTGACCGCTGCAGACTTGTCCAACGTTACTGCTGCGGCTGACGCTTCGGGACCGCGGCCTCTCGTTGGAATACCACCAAAAAAACATATATTTGTTTCTAGGCTAGACCCTGTTGTCACATCTGATGATGTAATAGCCTATATTCGGAAGAAAGTTAACGTCTCGAATATTGCGGTGGAGAAGTTTAAATTTTCTTATTCTCGGGACATTTCGTCCTTTAAAATTAGTGTTTCTGCCAATATCTTCGACATTATATGTCGAGAAGATTTTTGGCCGAAACATATTTTTGAAGTGAAAACTTCTTTAGAATCGTTGGGAGTGATTTGAGACTCGATGAAACGAAAAAGCGACACTAAAAAGAGACACATATAGATCTTATAGTATTTAGCCTGCGAGAGAATGAGATGCAAATATATAAAAAGCATTTGTAAATTGCCGTCGAGTTCTGTAGTTAGTGTGCTCGCTTGGCGATCGGGCGGCCGGGGTTCGACTCCCAGCTTGGTCGAAGTTTTTCATAATGCTTTTTATTCATAATGCTTTTTATATATTTATATATTTTTTTGTGATACATTTTGATTTACTTTTTATACCCTTGCAGAAGGTATTGTAAAATTGGTCAGATGTTCGTAACGCACAGAAGGAGGCGTTTACGACCCCATAAAGTATATAAATTCTTGATCAGCATGAGAAGCTGAGTTGATATAGCCATGTCCGCAAAATGTTTTCTTCTAGACCTATATGATATAGTGGTCCGATCCTAAGGATTTTCATACTTTATCTTACCCGGGTAATAAAAAACCCCAAAAAAAGATTTCATCCCGATAGCTCTTAAGACGGCTGAGTAAAACGCATACGCACAGACGGACGGACAGATGGACATGGCTATATCAACTCAGCTTCTCAGGTCGTAAACGCCTCCTTCTGTGCGTTACGAACATCTGACCAATTTTACAATACCCTCTGCAAGGGTATAAAAAGTAAAAAAAAATGTATCACAAAATATATAATGAATGAATGCACAGCAACTAGAATCACTGTCTGTTCAGCTCTCTAAAGTGGGAGAAATATGTGCATGCGAAACCAGATTGAGCAATGGAAAAACAGTTTTAATTGTGGCAATTTATATTTCACCCAATCAATCAATAAATAGCATCACGGAATTCATTCATGAAAATTTAATAAAGTATACACCAGAAGTATCGCGGATACTTAGAAAAGATTACGATAAAGTTCCAATGATTTTAAGTGGCGATTTTAACGTAAATTTTGCATTGGACACAGCGGTTCCTTTAATTGACTTTCTCAATACAACATTCAGTTTAAAAATGTGTAACAATCGCACTGAATCAACAACACGATCAAAAACAACAATTGACGCGGTATTTCAAAGATATGTTGACAACATCGAAACCAAAAAACATGACCTTTATAGCAATATTATAATGAACCTATAATTATCCCGCTCCTAATGCTGCTTTCGTCTCATTCTCTCTCAGTTTGTTTTACGGAAGGTTTCACTTCGAGGTTTCACTTTCACTGCGAGTGTACTCACATAGTTGGACGCTCACAGTCTGGGTGGCCAAAGTGCTGACTCAGCGGTCACACGCTCTCTTAGCCCTAGCTCACTTTTTGTCTCTTATTCTTGCTATCTTTTATAAAAATGTTTTGACTATCTCCTATTTTTTCTACTATATATGGTCCTAAATATACTGGGTCTAATTTATGCCCTGCTTCATTTCTTATTAATACTTTATCTCCTACACTTAATTCAACATTTTTACTGGTTTTATCATATAAATCTTTCCTATAAGCCTTGGCTTTTTCTAACATAATTCTAGCTCTTTTATATGCTATTTCTAATCTATATTTTACTTCTTTAGCATAATCATTTAAATTGTAAAGGGGGTCTATTCTATCAATTTTATTAAAATCTATGAACTGTTTTGGCAATCTACCAAATACGAGTTCATATGGACAATACTCGTGTGTTGCTGATGGTGTCGTGTTGAAACAATAAGTGAAATATTGAATCCAATCATCCCAATCAGACTTATCTGCAGAGATATATGAACGAATGTATTCATTGAATGTTCGATGACTTCGTTCAATTGTCCCTAAAGTCTGGTGGTGATATGCAGTAGAGGTGAGATTCTTGATCTTCATATACTTGCATATATCAGTTATTACTTGGTTTTTATACTCTGTTCCCATGTCCGAAATGAACGTCTTCATTGGACCGTACTTGAGTATAAAGTTTTCAAAAATTGCTTTTGCGACATTGTTTGCACTTTTGTTTTTGATCGGTATGGTTACTAAATATTTTGTTAGGTCACATATTAATGTGACTATATATTCGTTACCATGCTCCGATTTTGGTAGTGGACCAATTGTATCCACTATCACTATGTCGAAAGCGTTTGCTGGTGTTTCAGTGAAAGTCATAGGAGTTTTTGTATGTGTCGTTGTTTTAGACACCTGGCATTTTTGACATTTACGTACGTACTCTTTTATATGACGTGTCATATTTTTCCAATAGTAATGTCTTTTGATTTTCGATATTGTTTTTGTAATGCCACTATGACCTCCTTGAATTGGATCATCATGGTATGTAGACAGTACTTGTTGTATCTCTTTCTCATTTCTTAAATGGGTCACCGGCTGGAGTAGCGCTACTCGTAATGATCTTAATATTTTATTGCCCATTTGTTTGAAACTATCTATTGAAATTGATTCAAAGACCTTTTCACTCGGTGCCACTTTGAGTTGGCGGATGTTTAATATACCGGCCTCTTTTTCAAGCCTTTGGAAGAGCTGACCTAAGTCGAGAATTCCATTAGTATATATGTCGCTAACTTCAATTCTTGCGATCACTTTATTTCCATGCTTAAAGAAACATTTAGATTCTGTGATGCGCAAGGTCACTACTTTTCGTACTTCATCATTTGCAATGACTTCGTACACGTTGGGCTTGGATACATTTAAATGATTTTGCCTTGGCAAAAGTTCATTGTTTTTAACTGTACAGTTCTTCTCTTGTCTACTTTGTCGCCTGGTAGTGACTTTCAGGACTTTATGTTGAGTGTCTTTTAAATCGGTTATTGTTATGCGGGAAAGTGCATCCGCAACAAAATTATCTTTTCCCTTTAGGTATTCTACTGTGAAATCATATTCTTCAAGTTCCAGCTCCATGCGTGTTAATTTGGAACTTGGATTTGTCATTGAAAATAAATATGTTAGTGGTCTGTGATCTGTTTTTACTGTAAAATGTTTTCCATAAATATATGGTCTAAAATATGTTATTGCCCAATGAATTGCTGCTAACTCTTGTTCTGTTGTACTTTTATTGCTTTCGCCTTTTGTAAATGAACGTGATGCATAAGCTATTGGGAGTTGAAGTCCACTATGGTTCTGAGTTAGAACCGCTCCACAAGCTTGTTTACTTGCATCAGTTATTATACAAAATTCTTTGCTAAAATCGGGATATTGAAGTAGTGTTGGATGCATAAGCTTTTCTTTAAGATGCATAAATGCGTTTTGGCATTCGCTCGTCCATTCAAAAGGGACATTCTTTTTGCATAATCTAGTTATGTGTCGCGAATGGTCGGCGAAGTTTTCTATGAAACGACGGTAGTAATTACAAAATGCTACGAATCGCCTCGCGCTATCTGCATCATGCGGAACCGGATAGTTTTTTATGACATCGTATTTTTTGTCATCGGGCAGGACTCCTTTATCAGTGCATTTGTGACCTAGGAATGTCACTTCATGCATAAAAAATGAGCATTTTTCTGGATGCAACTTTAGGTTGTATCTCCTACATACGTTAAAAACATCAGTTAAGTTTTTAATCATATGTTTTTCGGAACATCCTATCACCATTAAGTCATCCATATAAAGGAATGCCTGCGAAGGTTCCAATCCTGAAAATGCTATTGTCATCATTCTCTGGAAAGAGTTCGGTGCTATTTTAAGTCCAAATGGCAATCGCGTGAAGCGATATGAGCCATTGCTTGTTGAAAAAGATGTTACGTTTCTTGAACTTTCTTCTAGTTCAATTTGGTGAAAACCGGACATTAGGTCGAGGCAGGAGAAGTATTTAGCTCGACCCAATTGGTCTAGAATGTCATCAATTCTGGGAAGCGGAAATTTATCGAACAATAATTTTTTGTTTATTTGACGATAGTCAATTACTAATCGCCATTTCTTTTCTTCTGAGTTAGATTTCTTTGGGACTAATAAGAGTGGGCTGTTGTATTCGGATACAGATGGTTCTACGATTTTATCATTTATTAATTTTCCTACTTGTTTTTGGATTTCTTCTATTTGGCTATGCGGACTTCTATAGTTCTTAATATAAATAGGTTCATCATCCCTTAGTCTTAATGTTTGCGTATAGAAATTGTTTGTTGATATCGATTCGGTTTCTAGTCCGAATACATCGCTATATTTGGTACATAATTTTATTAACTGTTCTTTAAATTGAGGGGGGAAATTTTTCTTTAAGCTATTCAAAACTGTTTCACATCTGATGTCTGGGTTTGTTCGGACAATTTCGTAATTTGAAAGTGTTTCATATTTTAGTTTTCCTACATTGACCAATTGGTCAGAATTAGTTGTATTCAACAGACGGACGTAAACATGTTTGGACGTTGCTATTGTATTAGCGACATAAATTCCATTTTGAATTTCTTGATTTGGTATCAATATGCACTCTTCTTCTGTGTTTATTTCTATTTTTCGGACCACTTGGGATCTAGCTGGTAAAAGTAGTGCATTATTGCCTGAACTATATGTAATCGGAACATAAATCGGATAATTTAGGTTGTTTGGTCTAATTATTAACCAATCTTCGGTTGGGTTGAAGTCTAACTGGCAATTGAATTTTTTTATGAAGTCAATGCCGATTATTCCATCGCATGGTATTGCGAAATCGGGATCTACTAAATGGAATTCATGTGGAATTATGTATTTGGCTGTTTGAATTTCTATTGCTGTGATTCCTTTGGATTGAATTATTCCTTGGCCTATGCCTTCAATGTCTATAATTTTATTGTCTTTGATATTGTAATTATCTGAATTTATTTTTAGGAGTGATATATCTGCTCCTGTATCTACTAAAAATGTTAAATTTGTGTTTGTTTCGTGATTTGTGAAGCAAACAAATATGTTAAGACTAAGGTTGATAGTGTACATTTTTGGATTTATTGTGTGTTGCCTAAAGGGTTCTGTTGGTTTTCCGATGTATTCTGTAATAATCTGACATTAACGGTATTATAACCTCGGTTGAAGTTTTCTCGGCCTCTTCCTCTATTCTGGCCTCGTCTTCCACCACGGTTATTATTATTATGGAAGTTGTTATTGTTGTTGCTGTTATTATTATAGTTATAATTTCTTCCGCGATTATAACCTCGGCCTCCTCTATTGTTATAACTTGTACCTCGTCGATAATATAGGACTGAATTGCTTTGTCCTGTTATCTCAGTACAAGTGTTTACAAATTTGGATACAGCATCATCCATATTTGTGAAAATACCTCCCATCATGATGTTCTTAACCCTTTCTATTGTGCAATTTTTCGTCATTGCCTTTACTGCTGTTACTGTGCTATACTTGGTAGCAAGAGTTGGGGTCACACCATCGCTGATGTAGGCACCTTCAAGGTCCTTTGCTAACTTTTCCACCTCTTGGGTGTATTGAGTAGCAGTTTTGTTTCTTTGCTGGAGATTGAGAAGCTGATACCACTTCTACCGACTCTCCCTTCACTGTTGTAGACAAGTGAGTAATGATCTCACCTATTGTCTGTTCAGTGGTTATCAAATTTCTGGCGTGGCCTTTTAATTTTGTTTTGATCAGGCTTATGGCTGTTTGCTCATGGTCGCCTTTTAGTGTGTTTACTAGATTCAAAGAATCTAGGAAACTTTGCAAATTTTCTGGCTTACCGTCATAGTCTGATATTAGACTTGAGGCCAGCTTCAAAAAATCTACAACTGTTAGTGCCACTTTAGTAGGGATTATTTCTTCGAACAATGATTCAATGTCACTATCTTGTTCGATGTCGACTGTTGGCTTTGACTCATTTAGCTCGCTTAGTTGATTTGCATCGAACTCGGCTAAAGCTAATGGTTCTTCTGGTATTTGTATTTCCAGACTTCTTCTCGCGCTTATTTTTGTCAACCTTTCATTTAAAGATTGTATTAAATTGTAGCACTGTGTTTTATGAGCAGGAGTAAGCTGGTCGTCGACCAATTGAATTTTTAAAACAATATTATTATATTGTTGAATAAGGTTATTTATGTGTAATTTTAGAGTTTCTATTCTAATAACTGTATCTTTATTGATACAATTATATGATCTGTTAAATTTGTCTCTGGAATTATTTAGATTTTTTACTAAATTATTCCATTCCATATTTTTTAGATCTTGTCTAAGTCTATGGCCCTACTTTGGTATTTCTTTTTGATGCATCTATTGTGCAATTTATAAAGTTTCGTCAGGGAGTTTGCTAATAGCAAAACGACGATTATTACTAATAAAATTGTTATAAATTTTAAGTCGATTGAAGATGTTTCGACAGTATTTATAACATTAGCGGTTGAATCCGCTACCTTGGACTCATGGTCCAACATGCTAACTAATTTTCTAATACTTTCTTCTGTACTATCTAGCTTTGATATGGAGTTCGACTCCATACATTTAATGAGAGTTTCATGGGAAAATTGCGGGGTGCGGAGCGAGTGTACTCACATAGTTGGACGCTCACAGTCTGGGCGGCCAAAGTGCTGACTCAGCGGTCACACGCTCTCTTAGCCCTAGCTCATATTACGCATATGCAGTGTTACAAGTTATATATACTATGCTTTAAGTATGAATGATAGGCGACTATGTGAATACACTACAAGACCAAACACAAGATCCATACTCTAATATGGGACGGACTAAAGAAGTAAAAAGTATTTTGGTAGTATATGGATCCTTGAACTCCTTCGACCAGCGCTTTATAAAGCCAAGAACACTCTTAGCCCTACTAACAGTAGTCGATATATGCTGATTAAAACTAAGTTTGTGGTCGATTAAGATCCCCAAATCTTTTACAACCAAAGATGTATTATTAATTCTTTCTAACGGGAAATTATTTAAAAAGTAACTCGTTAATTGGGGAGAACCTCTATAAAAAGACATAACTTTACACTTAGAACAGTTTAGAGATAACAAGTTAGTCCTACACCACCCCTGAAAAGCATTCAGGTCAGCTTGCAAGGTATGACATGAGAGAGAGTCTACGATGCGATTAGCGATTTTTACATCATCGGCATACATAAGAACTCTGGAATTTAAAAGAACGGTGTGGAGATCATTAATAAAAATGCTAAATAATAATGGGCCAAGGTGACTGCCGTGTGGGACTCCCGATTCAACACAAATGATCTTAGAAAGAGAGGACCTAAAAAGAACCCTCTGCCTAGATATTGTGAAATCCAAGCAAGCAGAGCATCCGGAAAGCCAACTAAATTCAGCTTATGTAATAGTAAGGCATGGTTTACCGAATCGAAAGCCTTACTGAAATCCGTATATATAACATCAGTTTGCTTTTGTTTCTTAAAACCTTGGATTACAAAAGATGTAAACTGTAAAAGGTTAGTTGTGGTAGACCTATTCTTGACAAACCCATGCTGGTATGGCGAAAAAATAGATTTACATAAATGCTGTATTTGAGACGTCATAATTTTCTCAAACAGTTTAGGTATCGCTGACAATTTAGAAATTCCTCTGTAATTAGTGACGTCGGATTTATTGCCACATTTGTGAAGAGGTAAAAAAAACGAATCCTTCCATATAGTTGGAAACTCGGACAGTGTAACGGACAACTCAAAAAGCTTAAGTAAAGGCGAGCACAATGACTCCGCACAGAACCTCAGGACACAAGCGGGAATACCGTCTGGGCCCGGTGAATATACCGGCTTAATCGTCATTAGTTTCTTAGCTACCGAACTTTGCGTTATAATAGGATTAAGAATACAGTTGGATTTCGTTATAGGATATGGATATATCTGACTAGAGTTGTACTTAGTAGATATGTACGTAGTCGAGAAGAAGTTAGCAAATAAATTAGAAATAGATTGATCAGAAGAGGCCGAATCATTATTAAAAACTGCAAACGATGGAAGGGAGATAGAATTTCGCTTTGAGTTAACGAAACTATAGAACTCTTTAGGATTTTTGGAGAATTGAAACTTGCAACGTTGTAAGTAATTATTATAGCATTTAGAATTAGAAACAATAAAATTCGATTTAGCAACCAAGTAACGAGACAGATCCGATGATAGACCCGTGACTTTATATTTTTTGTAATACCTAGACTTAAGATTCTTCAGTTTTGACAGCCCCCGCGTAAACCATGGTAATTTTTGCGTCACCACAGGAGACACTAGGGGTACACAGTCGTTAAAGATCGAGTCAGCAGTGGTATAAAATAAAGAAATGGCGGAATTCATATCCGTACAAGTGTATAAATTAGTCCAATCGGTATTAAGAAAGGCATTGTTTAGTGCGACAAAGTCAGTCTTCCGAAAACATCGGTTGCTTACCGTAGAATCACACTCGGAGATGGGCTCGCGGCTGGGAAACTCAATAGATAACTCTAAAGTTGGATGATAACTATCCTCTGGTAACACCATTGGACTAGTTCTAGATACTTCACAAAAGCTAGGATCAGAAGTAAAAATCAGATCCAGAAATCTGCCAGACGTATTAGGAATCGAATTCAGCTGGGCCAACGAAAGCTCAAGCAGACCATCAATAAAATCATGACACCCAGAGGACAGCAACGTTTTGCTACCATTAACTGTTGACCAAGTCATAGTGGGCAGGTTAAAGTCCCCTAGGACAATTAATAAGTCTCTGTCAGAAAGTAGTTCAACTATAAATTTAATAGAATCTAAGTGTAGTAAATAGGTTGACCATTCCGATTGGGGCGGAATGTAAGAACAGGTAACAAAAATGGAAAAACGAGTAAAAGATACCTTAACGCATATAAATTCGATAGTACTTGAGACAGGTATTGTTATCAGACCCGATGATAGGGCGGAATCTACAGCAATAAGAACTCCACCACCCCTACGATCAGTACGATCACGTCTAACAATATTGAAATTAGAGGGTAGAACAGTGGCGTCAAAAACGTCAGGTTTAACCAAGTCTCAGTAAAGACAATTAGGTCAAAATCAAAAGACAGACTATCTACAAAGAGTTTAGTAAGTTTAGTATTAAGGCCTCTGACATTCTGATAGCCGACAGAGAAGGAAGTTGTTAGTTTTTTGATAGAGTAGAAGAAGGAATAGATAAGGAAGGAGTGGGAATAGATGAGGAAGAAAGAGGAATATATGGTAAAGGAATCCTTGTTTGGCCCCGTGTCTTCTTTTTTCTGGATGTAAACTCCTTCACAATTAAGCTTTTCGGCCAGAAGCTAGAACTGCAGATACAGTCAAAGAACTCAATTGGAACACTGATTTTAAAAGATGAAATTTCTCTAGAATATGAAAATTTGAACTTTTCTATTAATATATTGGAGACATTCAGTTTAGCCCGAATGTGGGCCATGACATCATCCGATGTAGCATCAGGGAGAAGTCTCGAAACAAAAATGTGTTTTTTAGGTGGCACTCCCACCAATGGTTTCGGCATTGCAGGTATTGCATCAGCTACCGCATTAATTGTAGCATCAGTTGCAACAAGTGGCATTCCGGCACTACTATCACTAGAATCCCTATCGGCAAAATCCATGGGTGTAGATTCTCGCCCAGACAAAACGGACACTACAGACATCGTCTGCGGAATTGGAGTTTGCATTGGTTGAGAAGGGGTCGGAACCGATATAGATGTGGAGACCGGCAAACACAAGGACAAATCAGAAGTCTGTTCTCCTGCCTTCTTACGCTTGCGAGACTCAGTCAGTAGCGTTAAACTACTAAACTGAGACTCGACACCTTTAAACTCTTGCGAAAGTTTAAGAAAACTGGCGGACAGACTCATCAGGTTATCCTTTGTTTGCCGCATGAAAAATTCCATTTCATCTTCCACAATACGGCAAGACTCACATCCCCATTTGAGACCCTTTTTTGATCTAAAAGATCCTTTACCCTGCATGTAAAGCCGGCGCACTTAACATGTACTGTAGTCTTACACAACCAACAGTAAATAAAACTATTCAGGGGTGGGGCGGGCTGCAAACAATTTTTAACCGAACAGACAGGCATTATGAGTTAATTTAATTTGATGAATTAGTAACCAAACAAATAAAAATGAGATATGTATTGGTATTAAAATATATAACTCACTCTGAGGTGCAGAAATAATAAGAAAGCGAGATATTGAGGGTGCACAAGGGTTAAAAGATAAAGAGAGCACTATAGAGTCTAAATTACAGACACACAACAGACTGCAGTATGAGCGCAAATAACGGCGACAAGTGAAACGAAAACGAGAGAAAAAAAAAGTTAAAGAGCGCGAGCGCAGGAGCTAGAAATCACAAAAACAAAAACACTGCAACAAGAACTCACAGAAATTGCAAGACAACAACAAATGAGCGTTGCTTGTGATTTACAAGAAAGAAAAAAAGGTGGGAAAGAGAGAAAGAAAAGAAAAAAACCAACAAAGGTTTTAGCAGAATTAAGGTTGTTAAAAACTATTAACACAAACACACAAAAACGCAAACGAGTGATATGGTGCTAGTTAGATTATATAATTTTCGATCGCGATGCCGATAAGACAAAATAAGAAAAAATTATAAAATCAGTTAAAACGCGGGAGCTTAAAAAAAACACGTGCGTCTTCCTCGAGAGCGTTGATGATTAATAGTTAAGGAATATACTGTAAAAAAGAAAAATCGGCAACCGATTCGCTTGCCTACAACAACAACTAATACAATTCCTGCCACATCAGCATCTGCTGGTGTGTCAAAAAACTAGCTTCGTCCCTTAACCTGGGTTACCAGAACGTTAGGGGACTGAAATCTAAACTTCCTAATCTCTATGTAGATAGTCTTTCTTTTGAGCATAACATTCTAGCTTTCACAGAGACGTGGCTAAAACCTGATATTGCTGATGCATCGGTTTTTTCTGCAAACTATTCTATATTCAGACGTGACCGGATTTCTCGCATAGGTGGTGGCGTTCTGATAGCTGTTGATGATGCTTTATCATCTGAAATGATCCAATTTTCTAGTACCCAGGAGATTAAGTTTGTCGGTGTTAAAGTAAATTTTAAATCTTTTAATGCTTTCATTACTTGTTTCTATATTCCACCATTGTCAGACATGGTGGTATATTTAAATCATTTAGAGGCAATTCAGTTTGTCTCCTCTTTAGTTTCCAGTCATGACATGCTCATAGTTGTAGGTGATTTTAATTTATCCGCTTTAGCATGGTCACCAACAGATGAATGTACTATGTTGCTGCCCTCTTTGTCACATGACTTTATTGATGGCCTTCTAGGCTTATCTTTATCCCAAGTCAATCCTGTATTAAATTCTAATGGAAAATCGTTAGATCTTATTTTTATATTGGATTCTTCTTATTGTGAGGTTTCTAGGATCGAACCATTTGTTCTTCCAGAAGACAAATTTCATCCTACATTAAATTTAAAATTGAGTTGCCCTTGCTTTCACCATTACTTGGTTCAAATGAGTTACCTCTAACTAGGTGCTTTCGTAAGACTGACTTTGCCAGCCTTCATGAAACTACCGATTGGTCTTATCTGTACAATTGTGTAGATATGAACTCAGCTGTTCGTTTTTTCTATGATACTGAATTCAATTTTTGATATTTGTGTGCCTCTTGGTAGGCTGGAGCGTCTTAACAAACCTCCCTGGTTCTCTCGTGAGCTATCCAATTTGAAAAATGTGAAGACACGATATTATAAGAAGTTTCAAAAAACACATCGTTCATCAGATTATGCTCTGTATACAGTCGCTCGTTCAAAATTCATGATGCTTAATACACAATGCTATAAGAATTATCTTCAGCGGTGTAAGCTTCAGTTTTCTTCTGACCCTAAACAATTTTATAATTTTGTTAATTCTAAACGTAAGACCTCTGTGCACCCATCTTTTTTGTCTTTTCAAAATAAAAAAGCGAGCACTGATCAGGCAATTGCCGATATGTTTGCGAGTTTTTTCAAAACAACTTATTCCTCAACGGAATATCGAGCAAGTCCGTATCCTTATCATTTAAAAAAGGCTAATTGCATTTTTAATCCAGTGATTGATGAAAGTTCTATTTTTAGCGAACTTAAATTAGTTAAACCTGTTTAATCTCCGGGGCCAGACGGTATTCCTGGATGTGTACTCAGGTTCTGTGCAAACGCATTATGTAAACCCATTTTAAAATTGTTTCTATTGTCTGTAGAATCTTCTTCTTTTCCATCTATTTGGAAGGAGTCGTATATCATTCCTCTGCTCCTCAAAATGGCAAAAAGTCCGAAGCCTCTAACTATAGGGGTATCTCAAAATTGTCCGCTATTCCGAAAGCTTTTGAGAAAATTCTAACTTCTCAATTGCAACATTTTTGCAGCTCTATTATTTCGCCATCCCAACATGGGTTTGTGAAACGTAGATCTACAACCACTAACCTTTTAGAATTTACATCAACATACACTGATTTCAGCAAAGCCTTTGATTCCGTTAATCATACCCTATTACTTTCTAAGCTGAGCGACATTGGGTTTCCACCCCTTTTCCTTTCTTGGGTTCGAGAATATTTAACAAATAGAAAACAGAAGGTAATTTTTAAGTCTTCTTTTTCCGTTTCCATTCCTGTGACTTCTGGTGTACCTCAAGGTAGTCATCTTGGCCCTCTGCTCTTCACACTATTCATTAACGATCTTCCATCAGTCATTGTTCATCCGCGTGTGCTTATTGTAAAGTTCTACAGTAATCCGCTTTCTTCGTTATTTGCTTCGGCAGTTTTCTAAAATCCGTCATCTACAACTCGGCTCTATGGCTCCACGTCCACGTTCAGTAAAGGCATCGAAAGAGGAGCGCAGATGTTCGCGAGGAACTGAGTCCTTCCGTTGCCAAGTCGCGGAATCCATCCTCAGAAGCGATGCCATCGCTTCCTGCGGCTGAACGTGGAAAAGAAGATGCGGGCAGTGCTTGCCAATAAGTACTGCGTCAACTGCCTGGCCCATCAGCACTCCGAGGGAACCTGTCTGAGCGGTGATAGGTGCCGCATATACAAGGAGGTCCACCACACAGGCGACGTCTCTGGCCACTGCCTTTAAATTGACAGCCGTCAATATTGGGGAGGAGAAAGAGGTGGCAGCAGTGATCTGGTCCCCGATCAGCGAAGGATGGCGACTGGAGGCGATCCTGAAGGTGGGCGATGTCCTGTGCTACCGAACTCCATCCGGTGGACCCGCAAATTGGCAAAAGGTTTTAGGGAATTATCCTGGCGGACGACTTTTTTCACCGACCGTCGTCAGTGTCCTTGGTCCTAGGCGCGGACGTGATGACGGAGGTCATGTTGGAGCGGAGTATACCCGGAGTTGGCGGGCGGGCAATCGCGATGCGCACAGTCTTCGGCTGCACCCTGTCCGGAGCGTGCCATAAGGCTTCCTGGTCTTGCACTCCTGCAAGGGGGGGAGCATGTATATGCCCAACGGGCAACACAGGGGTTAAGGGGTGCGGGAGCTTTCACCTCGCTCCGCTCTCCCGATGATGCCCACCGCTCTCCCCACGATAAGAATTCCCCACACTTCGCTCCAAGCGTGGCTTATTCCCCTCTCTTAGATAAGTTAGTTTTTAGTTCAACTAGAAAAGGGAATAAACCACAAGTGAAAGGAAATTTCTGCGTGCCTACATTTTTTACAAAATCAAAAGGGAGAAAATTCATTTAGCTGCCCCACTAAGAAGAAAGTTCAACCCCCTACAAAACACACTCTATTAACCAGACCTCAAGTACTTGATCGCCCATATAAACTTATAAACAACAAAACAAAATGGCTTAAATTTAAAATGTACATAAGTACCCACATTGACTGTTCGCCGAAACTGGATGCTGCAGAGGACATTGACATGTGCGTCTCTGCACTTGAGTCAATGCTGGAGGCTGCAGCAAGAGTATCTACTACACCTGCATCAACTTACGCTTCATCTGTTGACAGGCCTACGAACCGGCGGATAGACAAACTAGTAAAGGAAAAACAACGTCTAAGAAGAGAATGGCAGACTACTCGCTCACCAGCAGCAAAACTTCGAAGGTCGGAAATAGTATTTTTCTTGTTCTTTATTTCAATTGTTATGTTAAAATAAGGTGTTGGACTATCATTGTGGTTAATTTATTATAGGCTATTACAAAAAAACCCACAGAGAATGGGGACCCATGTGGAATGACATTGTAGATAGGCTTGAAGGAAGAGTAGGATGAGTTTACCCGGACAACGATTTTCCTATTAGACATAAAGTTTTTTACGTAGTTTATGATTCTAGGGCCGGTTTTCCATTCTATAAGTTGGTGGAGTACTGAGTGGACTCCGATTCTGTCAAAAGCTTTTTCAAAATCTAGTGCGACGATTGATATGTGGTTTCTTATCGAGAAAGCTCCGGATATTTGATGGTCCATGAGTAATAGACTATCTATAGCCGACTTCCCTTTCCTGAATCCTGTCTGACTGATATGGATTTGTTTGTCATTTGTGACGAACCACCACAGTCGTTTGGCAATTATCTTATCAAGGACCTTTGATAGGCAAGCGTTTAAGGAAATTGGTCGGTATGAGTTAATATCTGTTTTATTTGATGGGCACGATCATGCTAGTTTTGTAAGCTTGAGGTATGTAATGGGTTAAAATGTTGTTTTGTAGTTCAATTATTTTTAACTTTGTTTTTATGTCTATATTCTTTAACATAACGTAGTTGATTCTATCGAGGCCGGAAGTGGTACCTTTTAGGAAGTTTAAAGCCGCAGAGAATTCAATTAGGGTAATATCATTTTCTATTAATTGTGCCTTTCGTTTTGGAGAATATTTCTGCGTTTGAAGGGTGACGAGGGAGAGATATTTTGCATTAAGAAAGGATGAGGAAAAATTTCTGTCATTGGATGCATTTGAAAAGTTTTGGCAGAAGAGATCTGCAATTTCAGTATGCCTTTGTATGGTTTGGTTTGAATCCGGATTGAGAAAGCAGTGAATGTGTTTATTTGTTTGTAGACCGCAGAGGCGTCTTATGTTCTGCCAAATTTTTTTGGTGGGGGTTTCTGGTGCAAATTGCGAAGTGAAGTTTTTAATACTTTCCCTTTTGGATATTTTTAGACTACGCCTGAATAGAGCATTTGCTCTTTTGTAATTTAGACTGTTTTCCTGTAAGATGTTTCTTTTAATTATGTTTGTATATGCCATGTTTTTTTTTTGTCTAGCTGTAGTTGACTTAGTGTTGTGTTCCACGAAGGAAGCCTTCGCGCTGGATAGAATTATTTTATGTATGTTGGCGGCTTCTTTGTTTACATTAGAACTAATCTGTCTCTCTGAGGAGTCACTTCTCTGTTAGGTGTGTGAAGACTTGCGAGTCGGCTTTATCTGTAAGAAAGCGTGGTCTATGGCTGGTATTTTTGGTTACTGCTGAAGCGGATGTAAAAAGGGTTATTATTATAGGAAAATGATCGATTCCACAAAGATCATCTTCGGTTTTCGACGTGCTGTCCATATAAAGGATAGGGCTAGCGAAGGTAATGTCTATGTTTGCAAATGTGAGGAGTATATTTGATTATTAATAGTTGTAATTCACTGTAGTTATTTATATATCCATTCATATTCCATTGAATAATTTTTATAGTCATTAAATTAAAGATTTTTAAATTTCACTCGTTGCAGAGGATGGACGTGTTTTTTTTGCGCTTATCAACTTTTATTTTTTTCTCGCGATTAAGTACTTTTCCATAACTTTTAAATTGTCGGTTTAATTAATAATAATTTCAACATCCGAACTTTATTTTCATTTCGCGAATTCTTGCTGTCGCTTTTGTTCAAATTTAAATAAAATCAAAACTTACAACAATACTTGCATTAGCGGTGTTTTTGTTTTGTTTATCTCTTTTGCTTTTGTGTCTTTACCGTTTTAACTAAGTCTCGCGCTCTTGCGTACAAATTGTTGTTGCATGTGTTCAATTTGACGCGCTCTCCCGCTCTGGCCTATTCTTGATTGATTTGCGCTCTCGTCTTTTGCCTAACCGCGACTCTGTGATACTTGTTTTTGTTTTTGTGCTTTCATCTCTTTTTATTCATTAGTTGTGAAGGCTTACTCTGCACATTAACCCTTGTGTCAGAACAGGTCAGTATATTCTTATACACAGATTTTTTACCTTTAGAATTTTTATTTTTGATTTTTTTGTATTTTCTTTTTTAATTAAATTAAACTTTTTGATAAAATGGTTGTCTGCTCAAAAAATAATTGTATAGTTGCCATTAATGCGGTTGACTCCCATGATTATATTCTTTGTTGGTTGTGTGACAATGCGGTTCATGTTAAGTGTGCAGGTTACACAGGCAGAATCAAGGAGTCTATTGCTAAAGGTGGTGGCTTAAAATATGGATGTGATGCTGGCCGGGAGGTCGAGAATGAAATGCGCTCTTTCATGAGGCGGACTAGAGATAGTTTTGACACTTCAAGGGCAGGTTTTAATAAACTCCAAGCGGAGTTTACTGCGGTGGAGACTCAGCTCAGAAGTTTATCTCTTATGAATGAGTCTCCGAAACGTAAAAGAACCAGTCCTTGGGGTGTTTCTGTATCTGTAGATCCGCCAGCGTCTTTTATCGTCACCGACCGGTCTCATGCACCGTCCACTCCTAATGTACAGCAATTGATATCGTTTAAGAGCCTGGTTGTGAATGCTATTAGTAAGGAATTACCGGTATCACCTGGGAATGATCTCTTAAAAACGATGCCTATTGTAGTGTCCGATGTGTCCGGGCAATTACCCATTCCAATGGAAATTGCCGATTGTTCTAAAGGTATCGAGGGCCCCGTAAACAAGTTGACCGCTGCAGTGGGTGACTTGTCCAACGTTACTGCTGCGGCTGACTCTTCGGGACCGCGGCCACTCGTTGGCATACCACCAAAGAAACATATATTTGTTTCTAGCCCAGGCTAGACCCTTTTGTCACATCTGATGATGTAATAGCCTATATTCGGAAGAAAGTTAACGTCTCGAATATTGCGGTGGAGAAGTTTAAATTTTCTTATTCTCGGGACATTTCGTCCTTTCAAATTAGTGTTTCTGCCAATATCTTCGACACTATATGTCGAGAAGATTTTTGGCCGAAACATATAATAGTTAAGGAATATGCTGTAAAAAAGAAAAATCGGCAACCGATTCGCTTGCCTACAACAACAACTAATACAATTCCTACCACATCAGCATCTGCTGGTGTGTCAAAAAACTAGCTTCGTCCCTTAACCTGGGTTACCAGAATGTTAGAGGACTGAAATCTAAACTTCCTAATCTCTATGTAGATAGTCTTTCTTTTGAGCATAACATTCTAGCTTTCACAGAGACGTGGCTACAACCTGATATTGCTGATGCATCGGTTTTTTCCGCAAACTATTCTATATTCAGACGTGACCGGATTTCTCGCATAGGTGGTGGCGTTCTGATAGCTGTTAATGCTGCTTTATCATCTGAAATGATCCAATTTTCTAGTACCCAGGAGATTAAGTTTGTAGGTGTTAAACTAAATTTTAAATCTTTTAATGCTTTCATTACTTGTTTCTATATTCCACCATTGTCAGACATGGTGGAATATTTAAATCATTTAGAGGCAATTCAGTTTGTCTCCTCTTTAGTTTCCAGTCATGACATGCTCATAGTTGTAGGTGATTTTAATTTATCCGCTTTAGCATGGTCACCAACAGATGAATCTACCACGTTGTCACATGACTTTATTGATGGCCTTCTAGGCTTATCTTTATCCCAAGTCAATCCTGTCTTAAATTCTAATGGAAAATCGTTAGATCTTATTTTTGTATTGGATTCTTCTTATTGTGAGGTTTCTAGGATCGAACCATTTGTTCTTCCAGAAGACAAATTTCATCCTACATTATATTTAATATTCATTTGCCCTTGCTTTCACCATTACTTGGTTCAAATGAGTTACCTCTAACTAGGTGCTTTCGTAAGACTGACTTTGCCAGCCTTAATGAAAACATTGCTACTACCGATTGGTCTTATCTGTACAATTGTAGAGATATGAACTCAGCTGTTCGTTTTTTCTATGATACTCTGAATTCACTCTTTGATATTTGTGTGCCTCTTGGTAGGTTGGAGCGGCTTAACAAACCTCCCTGGTTCTCTCGTGAGCTATCCAATTTGAAAAATGTGAAGACACGATATTATAAGGAGTTTCAAAAAACACGTCATTCATCAGATTATGCTCTGTATACAGTCGCTCGTTCAAAATTCATGATGCTTAATACACAATGCTATAAGAATTATCTTCAGCGGTGTAAGCTTCAGTTTTCTTCTGACCCTAAACAATTTTATAATTTTGTTAATTCTAAACGTAAGACCTCTGTGCACCCATCTTTTTTGTCTTTTCAAAATAAAAAAGCGAGCACAGGCAAAAACCGATATGTTTGCGAGTTTTTTCAAAACAAGTTGTATGTGTGATATCGACTCGCCTGAGTTATTAGCTCAGGTGAATCTGTCAGTACAATGTAGACGGAGTAGACATCCTTTGATACCATCCTTTATCCCTTAGTCGTTGTTCTTCTACCTATGCTATGCATGAACCTTTTAGGGTCCTCTGCTCTAATTACAATCTTCTATCCCCTGTAATCGGCTCAGAGTTTTCTATTAATATGCTTAAAACATCTATCCTATCCCATTTAGTTAATAGATAGCTATAGTATTATTCGTTTGTCTGTTTTTTCTATTGTGTATTTGTCCACGCGATTCGTGCCGTGCGTTATACGGCTGCACCCCTCGGTCGGGCGGGTGGTAGGTGGGCAGTTATCTGCTTGGGCTCGCGCGTAGCAGGCTTTGTCCTGGTGTCGTAGGGGCCACTTGAACGTACTGCGCATAGTATCGTCAACGTCCGCTTAAAAGGAAAAAAAAAAAAAAACAAACCAATTTAGAAAATAAGAAGTAGAGTATAGTGTGAGTATTTAATTATATCTAGTATATGATAGCTACAGTATAGGTTTTTCTTGTGTTTGTTGGTTATCACTGTCGCTGTGTGTGGTGTATTTGTTTTTGTAAGTTTGTTGTTGTTTAGATTAGGTGAATTTGCCAGCCTTTAGAGTGGTTGTAAGAGAGTTTTTTTTCTTTTGTAAGGATTTTTAGTTTAAGTTATTATTTGTGTAATTGGTAGTGCTTGCACTAGAGGAGGTTTCGTTGTCCATTTGTGTTCCCATATCTTCTAGTTCTTGGTTGGTTTGTACTTCTGGGTTAATCCGTCGTCGTTTTGTATTGTTGGTGTGATTTGGGTTTGTTGACGTTAGTGATATGATATTTTTGGATGTGGATGCAGAAGGTGAGTTTTGGTATGTTGCTTTTGGTATTAGTGTGTTTACATAAGTCTGACCATGCATACTTGAGCATTCTCTTCAATATCAGAGATGACAAGTGGAATTGCCCCGTCTTTGTCGGGGATTTTACTTTAGTGCAGTCTTCTTTTGATGAAATTTCTCGATTTTCTTCTATAAGCGTTAAGGAGTTTTGCATCCGCTTTATCATATTTTAAACTTGCATAAAAAATACAGTACATAATGGCGTGCGTATAGCTGGTATTACCTTAAGCGTACAAGTTAATAATAGTTAATAATAATCTACAATAATTTCAACATACATAAAAAATGTTTCCAATTACAAATCATCAAAAGACCTATTTCGCTATTAAAAAAAACAATTATTAAAAAAGGAAAAAAAAATGAAAACCCAAAACTAACTAGTTTCGGGCGGGGGTTGAACCAGAGTTCCGTCGATTTTAGGCAGGGCCTCTACCCCTTACACCGTCGAGCTGCTTGTAGACCACTCGGCGTTTTACTTATAAGTCACCAAAGCTATAACTTTAAAGCCGATTTATTAGGAAAATATAGAATAGTGCGCCGAAATATTTCACACAGCTTCAAATGACGGGGTATTCTACAACATATCCAAAATTCATCCAAATCGGTGATTCGCATACCTGAAGTTCCCCTTGTGAGATGTGGAGGTGGCTAGAGTAGTTGCGTAGCTGTTTTTTAGTTGCTGACTCAGGGCAATTTTGTGATCGAATGTTTAAGGAAGCTGGGCATTTGCGATTAAGTGGGTTGTTTTTGGAGTCTACTTCCGGATTGTTTTTACAGTTGAGGCAATTTTGTTTGTTGGTACATTTCTCGTGTCCTATTGTATGTTGTTGTTCTGATCAGTTGAAGAGAGAGAAAGCTGTGGGGTGTCCGAAGCGCAGGCATTTTTTGCAGCTTAGTGGGAATGGGATGTATGGTCGTACCCTGACCATCTTATAGCCTGACCTAAGAGACTCTGGTAGTTTAAGACTTGCAAAGGTGATTGTTATCAGCTCAGTTGTGGTCTTGCTTTTTTATAATTCGAGCTTCATGTACGTTTTGCGTTTTTAATTCGTGTAGTATTTCTGATTCAGAAAGCTCGTCGCAGTAAATTACGCCTTTTGAGAAGTTGAGAGTTTTTTGTTCTGTTGCTACTATTTCTAATTGTGCCATTTTTGTTAGTTTAGTTAGCTTAATCGCTTATAAGACTCCCAAAAGAGGGTTCTTATAAAATTCAACCTTACAGCGAACGATATAATTATTGTAGCATTGAATGTTTAAAAGACAAAATTGAGATTTGGCTATACAGTAATTTGGATAGTCAAGATGCGAACCAGTTTTTTTAAATCTTTTAAAATATCTCGTTTTAATATTACGGAGATTAGAGAGCCTACGTGTGAACCAGACTGGCGCGCTGGAGACGGAAGAGACATTCACATAGGGAACGCATTTATCAATTAGAGAATTAAGAGCAGAATAGAAAAACTTCACTGCACGATCTATATCGCAGCACTCAAATAGAAAATGACCAATCAAAAGAGAAAATAATGCTATTAAGAAGATTGAAATTTGTTTTACGAAAACATCTACGACGAGAATTTGCGATGTTATTAAATGAATTAGTAACGGAATTGTAAGAAATAGTAAGTTCAATGGTAGGGTGATAGGGATCTTCAGGTTTCACTAGGGGCTGTGTTCGGGATACAGCACTAACAGTGGGATCAGTAACAAAAACAAGATCAAGGATTCTTTCAGAAGAGTTAAGGAAAGAATTCAACTGATATAGCGGACATTCAAGTAGGCTATCAAGAAAAACATGTTGAGATGAAGGAATTAAGAAAGATAGATTATCATCAACAAGCCAAGAAATATTAGGCAAGTTGAAATCACCTACAACTATAAGGAAATCGCGATCTTTAAGACGATTAATAATAGTTTGCAAAGCATCAGCATGATGCATATAGGTCGTTATATCAGAAGCTGGAGGAATATATGAACAAGAAATATATAAGCTAAGGTTGGAACATGTAATTTCGACGCAAATAAACTCAACACCTAAGGGCAGATCAATCGGCACAACACTTGAACACAGATTCGAGTTGACAGCAATAAGTACTCCACCGCCACGACGACCAACACGATCAAGCCTAAAAGAAATAAAGTTATTAGAAAGAATTTCATTATCCAAAACAGAGGAGTTAAGCCAAGTTTCAGAGAAAGCTAATATGTCAGCCGAAAAGAATTGGCTATCACAGAACAGGTTCGAGAGCTTGGTAAGAAGTCCTCTTACAGTTTGATAATGAATGCAAAGACTAGACGTTATTAGTTTTTTGAAGCAGAAGATAAATTAGGAAGGTGGACAGGCAACGGACGGGAGCGCTTATTGGGCGCAAACTCGTGTACAACTAGGCCCTCTGGTCAGAAATTAGTGTCAACCATAGCTGAGAAATACTCATTAGGTACTGTAATTTTAAAAGAGGAGATTTCGCGAGGCCTAGAAAACTTAAACTTTTGAATTAAAACTTTAGCAGGGCATATATTACTAATGTAAGCTGCCACAGACGACTCAGAAGTATCAGGAGCAAGCCTAGAGATAAATAATTGTTTACGATGAGGCACTACAGTTAGTGGAGGCGGAGGAGCATTGGGATCCGCAAGTGATTGAGAGCTAGCATGATCCTGTGATTGATCAGAGTTCCCGTGAAGGATAGAATGAGGTACACCAGGGCTTGTAATGGGTACTTCAATCTGAAAAAAAGAGCATAAAGAGGGACAAGAAGATGGTGTAGGCGAAAGTAAAATGGGAGACGATGTAATAGAGAGTGCTGGCGACTGCTTGCGAGGCAACTCAAGGGTACATTTCTTGGGCTTCTCAGAAGGTGGAACAAACTTGAATTGCGACAATAAATGTACGCTAGAGTCACACTCGTTAGACAGCTGTTTGGCCAGTTTGTTTAAAGAAAGAAACTTTAAACGAATATCCCTATACATACGGCTAAAATCAAGCTGCTGGCTGGCACAAGATGGGCAAGTCCAGCGCATTAAGCCAAGCTCAGGCATTGACACAGACAAACCAGAAAATTTGTCGTAGTCGCGGCCATTGAGGCCAGCACATTTTAAGTGAATAAGATTATCGCAAAGCCAACAAGATATTGCTCTATACTGATCATCAAAACGATCAGAATGCTTGCAAGTAGGTAGACAACAAGCCATTATAAAGCCAAAAGAAACACAAGGCAAAAAAAAAAAAAATAAATAAACTTATATATATAAGAATAAATAGAAAAATTTAAATACACAGTGTTGGCTAACGGCTGCGCCCTTGCGGAGCCCCAAACTGCTCGCTTTATATGATGCGGCCTTCGGATGATTTCCACCGAGGCGGCTTTGAGGCACTTGCGATTGGCAAGAAATGAGATGACCAGGTTGACTTCAATCGGTTGCTTTATTTTCTTAACCTAAAACTATAGTACAATTGTCGGCGGGCACAGAAGGTGCAACCGCATCGACCGAGATTAATTTCAAGAGTAATTCAAGTACAGCAAACCACGCTGTCTTTTACAAAATTCAAAGTTCTGGAAATTTCCATAGAAGAAATAAGAAAGAAAAGAATTGAAGTAACGGATCTCCAAGTTTGTCACTTCAAAGTAACTTGCGCTGTTCTTGGTCTCTCTCTCTCTCTCTTCGTTCGTTTTCTCTTTTTAGCAAAGAGAGTCTGGCTTCAGTTGCAGCTTAAACATTCTCCCCCCTTTGATGATGACGATCTTCATCATCAAATTCACGTCTGGAAGACTCCTGCGAAAGAAAACTGAAACGAGAAAGTAACAATTTAACGCTTAGGTGTAGGGCTGGTGTCATTCTCTATCCAATTCTCCTGAATAGGCAATGGACAGAGTTTGGCTACCGGTCGTTTCATGAGTCCTTTGACTGTCTTCAAAGTCACCACTCTCACTAGTCCATCGGTTCCTGCATGTGTCTCCATAACCCGACCTAGAGGCCATTGATGAGAAGGGAAACGCTCGTCCCTGATGAGCACTATGCATCCAACGGTTAGATTTTCCTTGGTCTGCAGCCATTTGGTCTCCTTTGTAATCGTGATAAATATTCCGAGTTCCATCTTCTCCAAAACTGTTGTGCATAATATTGACAATTCTTCCATCGATCAACCAGAGTAACTTTAGCCAATTCCGGAGCAGGAGGTGCTAAAGGCGCTTCACCCATCAGAAAGTGACCGGGTGTTAACACCATTAAATCGTCAGGATCATTTGATAGGGGACATAACGGTCTTGAATTTAAACAAGACTCAATCTGTGCCAACACAGTTGCCATTTCCTCGAATGTTAAATCTTGTTCGCCGAGAGTTCTCTTCAGATGATACTTCATGGACTTCACTCCAGCCTCCCACAATCCACCAAAGTGAGGCGCTGATGGTGGGTTGAAATGCCAGTTGATTCCTTTTCTCAATAATGTTGGCGCAATATGTTTCGTAATGAACGAACAATATGCCAGTTTGTCCACTTGCAATTTTTTGTTGGCTCCAATAAAATTAGTACCGCAGTCACTATAAACGTCTGTGCATAGGCCACGTCTGCCAATGAAACGGTTAAATGCTCCTATAAACGCATCTGAGGTCAGATCTCCAACTGGTTCCAAATGAATGGCCTTTGTCACTAGACATACGAACACAGCAATATATCCCTTCTGGGATACACGTCCTCTTCCTTTGCAGGGCGAAATATTTACGGGTCCAGCGTAGTCCACTCCAACGGATGAGAATGCTCTAGAAGGGCGTACCCGTACTGCTGGTAATATTCCCATTTTCTGACCTGCAAATTGAGGCTTCATCTTAAAACATGTGATACATTTATGAATTCCAAACCGAACTGCATTGCGTCCATTAACAATCCAGAATTTCTTCCTTATAAAATTCAGCGTTAGTGAGGTTCCACCATGCAAGGTGCAAATATGACTGTAAGATATGACCAGATCTGTGAAAGGATGTTTATACGGTAATATATAAGGATATTTTTCATTTATGGGCAACAGGGAATCTCGGAGCCTGCCTCCGAGACGTAAAACACGTTCGTTCGAATCAAAATACGGATTAAGAGACAGTAGTATGCTGTCCTTTGCTATTACCCTGCCTTCCGATAGCGCCTTCCATTCAGAGTTAAAACAATCCTTCTGCACCATCCTAATCAATTCACGTAGGCCCTCTTCTAATTCCACAATTGAAAGTCCAGGTCCTCTTCGTTCTGCCACAGATGTTCGACAATTATATACGAAACGTTTTATATATGATATAATCCAGACGAGTCGTGTATACGATGAATACTTGCTGATAAATGCTACACTTGGCATTTCTTCCACTGATATCTTATGGCACGTCACCCTTTTGACTTCAGTGTCAACAACCGACAGCGAATCCTGATCAACAGCATTACAAGGCCATTCGATGTCCGATCCTTGTAACCATGATGGCCCATGCCACCATAATTCACACGATGCCAACTTGGTTGCACTCGTGCCACGGCTTAGATAATCTGCAGGGTTATCTTTCGATGCGACGTGTCTCCATTGCCTTTCGTCTGAGATTTCCAGGATTTTGTTTATTCGATTGGACACAAATACTTTCCAGTTGGCAGCTCCACCACGGATCCAACTGATGGTTATCATAGAATCTGACCAAAAAATAGTGTTCGAATAATTAATGTTAATTCTTAGATTCTCTTTTAGATACTTATACATTTTGGCTGCTTCAAGCGCAGCACATAACTCTGCCCTAGGTATGGTTAGTTGTTGTTTAGTTGGCGATACTCTCCCCTTTGACAATAGCAACTCTGTGTGATACTTATCCTCTCCAATTGGGAAGCGCAAGTAAGCCGCAGCTCCATATGCTCGTGACGAGGCATCGCAAAACAGGTGCAATTCAGCCACACCACCCGGTAGCCCCCATGTAACATGCCGTGGTATTCGTATAGTTACTATGTTTGGTAACTCTTTTACGAATTTCTCCCATTCTCTCTTAATAGTGTCCGGTAGTGTGCTATCCCAGCCAATTTTCTCCTTCCACAGTTGCTGCATGAGAATTTTGGCAGTAATCATTATCGGACTAAGCCATCCCATGGGATCAAACAGTCGTGCAATTGCTGATAGTATTGTCCTCTTTGTTGGTGAGCTCATTGGTGGAACGACATGCAAAGCAAAACGGAACTCATCTTCTTTGGGACTCCAGTATAGACCTAACGTGCGAATAGTATCATTACCTTCCATGTGTAACAATCCGCTTGATTCTCGATGCTCAACTGGTATGTTCTCTAATAGCTTTGTGCAATTACTCGCCCACTTCCGTAGTTCGAATGTACCACTATGAAGCATTCCAATCACTTGGTTCTTGACATCCTCCGTTTCTGCAATACTGTCGCCACCAGACAGTATGTCATCTACATACATTTGATGATTTATAACGTCCACCGCCAGTGGATACTTCTCGCATTCATCCATAGCTAATTGTTTCATAACTCTCATGGCTAAATAAGGTGCGGAGCTCGTTCCAAACATCACGGTTGTGCAGGCATATTCTTCCACATAATCACTTGTGTCCGGATTCCATAGAATACGCTGGTACTGCGCGTCGTCGGGTGGAATATTAATACATCTGTACATTTTTTCAACATCCGCCATAAATACCCATTTTAGCCCTCGCCAATTGAGAATGATTCCTTGAAGATGTACGTGCAATTTTGGACCTATTGCTAGAATCTCATTAAGCGATTTTCCATTACTCGTCTTGCTCGATCCATCGAAGACAACTCGTACCTTCGTAGTTGATGACGATTCCTTTATGACTGGGTGATGCGGTAGGTAGCAATGATCGACTCCCCCCAATGCAGGATTGCCCGTCTTACTAGCCCGTGACGTTACACGTTCCATTTGACCCAGCTCCAGATACTCATTTATCGTGCCAACATAAGCGTTCTTCAAACTCGCATCGTTACGCAACCGTCTGTCCAGAGAATGTAATCGTTTTAACGCGCTCTTATATGATTCTCCAATTACCATTGATTCGTCCAAGTATGTAAGAAAACGAAGACGAACAACATATTTCCCAGACGGCATTCGGCTATGTGTCTTAACGAAGAAATCTTCGCACCAGTTATCCTCTACTGAAACCCCACGTGGCTCCTCGTCGAATTGTTCTAGCTCCCAAAACTTACATAACAATTGTTCAAGTATCTCATCAGCTTCCTTCCTTCGTACCGTTATGGTGTAGGACGATCTCCTACCAGCTTCTTGATTCGTTTTTCCTGATACAATGTATCCCAAATGCGTATTTTGCGCCAGAGGCATACCACGTATTCCTCGATGCACTTCTCCTAACATCAGCTCATCGTAGACGTCATTTCCCAACAAAATATCAACTCCTTGTGGACTGAAGAAGTTAGGGTCGGCCAACGGTAAGCCCTTCAGATGAGTCCACTCTTCAAACGGCAGTCGTTTGATTGGCATGCGCTTACTCACTAGAGGTATTACTGACGCGAGCAGCTTGTATTTCGCATGTGGGTTGTAGATTGATCTTATGGCTAGCTCCACCTCTGCTGCCGCATCTGTAATTTTTGTATCTGCTAAACCAGTAATCGTGATGTGAGCCTGTTTGCGCCGTAAACGTAGCTGCTGAGCTGCATTCTCTGAAATGAACGAAACTTGTGAACCTTGATCCAAAAACGCTCTAAACTGTAAGGGATAGCCTTCTATCGACTCTACCCACACCATTGCTGTTGGTAATAAAACCTCGTCTTTGTGCCTTACCGCAGTTTCTGTTGTACTCTTTCCAATTAAAGCATTCGCAGATGCTGTTGGGATAACTCCCTTCCTTAGTGTGCCAAGCGGCCTCTCGCATCCTGATTTGTCTACATGGAGTAGTGTATGATGCCGTCCTTGACATTTTTCACAATTTACCGCACTGTCACATGCATCTATTCGGTGATTTGGTCTAAGGTCGATTTGGTCGATGCCTCACTACACACGCCTTTCGTTCCGATAGCCTCATCTCCTGGAATATCCTGCATACTCCGATAAGGTGTGCATCCCCTTGACACACAATGCATAGGTCTGTCTCTCGAGTAACAAATGAAGCCTTTGTGTAGTTCTGGTTAACTCGTAACCCATGTACACCTGGCTTTGCATTCCGATGTCTATCCCGTGATAGAGTTCCCTCGATATTACCTGCTGACGCCGTAATCATTGTTCTGTACTGTGTTTCAAGATACTGACTGAGCTCCTCAAAGCTCGGCAGATTCTGCGTTGAAGATATTGACCGCTCCCAATCCACTCTTAATTGATTCGGTAATCTCTTCATCATGTAGTACACTAAAATTTCAGACTGTTGTCGCACATCCACACCAGTCTTCTCCAATGAATTCACACATGAGCGGGAAGTTTGCACAAATCTTCTCAAACTTTCCGCATCTCCATATTTTATGGGTAATTGCTGATCGAACACATCCATGTAATGTAAAAATAACACTCGTTTGTTATCATACAAATTTATCAACATTCTCCAAGCCACTTCATAGTTCGCCGCTATTAGCGTTAGATGTTCAATATCCTTAGCTGCGTCTCCAACCAACGAATCCTTCAAATAATGAAAACGATGTAAGTCCGTCAGCTTGTCGCAGTGGTGTACTCTTGTTAAAAACACCTCTTTAAACGCCGGCCACTCAATAAATTTCCCGCTGAAGGTAGGCAGTTTAACTGTTGGGAGTTTCACTTCCTCCAAACATGGTCCCATTTGTTCATGCACCGTCTGATGCAAACAAGACTCATCATATGCAGTCGACGCCGGGATTCTCCGATCCTTATGTCTCTGCAACTCATTTCGAATCTCAGCTACTCCCATTATGTAGGTTTCTTCGAAACAGTCTCTGATGTCTTTGTCAAAATATCTGCCCTTTATATCCGCATTATCTCGTTCTTGAATCAGTTGGTGATGATTGCGCTGAAAATCTGCGTGAAGGTGGGCAATCGAGTCCAATCTGGCTTCCAGATGACTCTCGCTATGTCCCGACTCCTCCGATTTATACCGCGCCAATGACTTCTCCAGCGAAGTGAGCAATGTGATTTGCTCCGTAGCCAACGGTAACAGTTTTTCAGCCATAATGAACACCTACCCAAACACATCAACGTTAAATTGTACTCATCCGAATCAGTCTATCCACTGGCAATCACACTCTAAATCCAATCGCCAAGATCATTCCTCCCGGGTTTCGGCACCAAAAATATGTTGGCTAACGGCTGCGCCCTTGCGGAGCCCCAAACTGCTCGCTTTATATGATGCGGCCTTCGGATTATTTCCACCGAGGCGGCTTTGAGGCACTTGCGATTGGCAAGAAATGAGATGACCAGGTTGACTTCAATCGGTTGCTTTATTTTCTTAACCTAAAACTATAGTACAATTGTCGGCGGGCACAGAAGGTGCAACCGCATCGACCGAGATTAATTTCAAGAGTAATTCAAGTACAGCAAACCACGCTGTCTTTTACAGAATTCAAAGTTCTGGAAATTTCCATAGAAGAAATAAGAAAGAAAAGAATTGAAGTAACGGATCTCCAAGTTTGTCACTTCAAAGTAACTTGCGCTGTTCTTGGTCTCTCTCTCTCTCTCTTCGTTCGTTTTCTCTTTATAGCAAAGAGAGTCTGGCTTCAGTTGCAGCTTAAACACACAGCACAAAGATAATTATCGATAAGAAATCAATAATTACAAATAAAACAAAGAGAACAGCTAGAGTGCACAGCACAAGAGAGAGTGCAAGAACAGTTATAAGCCGAGCTTTAAGAGGCGGCCTTACAAAAGTGATTACGCGGGAGAGAAGCTGAGCACAAGCACAAAGCAGATAGAACAACAAAGCCATTAGCACTGATGGTATGATGGGGGCGATGAGGAGAGCAACTGCAAAAGCAATGACGATAGAGAAAAAAGAAATAAAAAGAAAAAAATTAAATGCACCAAACACTAATCACGAAACAGAAAAACTGTTTAAACTATTTAATTTGGCGAATTATGGAACATTATAAAACACAAGGGTGTCAAGCGAACAACACCAGTGAAAGCGTAAAAAAACTAAGCACAATTAAAAACTGAGAGAAAAACAATAAATATTAATAAAAACTCAGTAGCTATGCAAAAACACGACCGTCACGTCAGAGAGCAGAAGCTTATGTCTAATGATCCTTATTTCCAACAGTAATTGCAATCAGATCTCGATGCGTTTTGTGATTGGTGCCACGCTAATAAATTACACCTTAATGCGTCCAAGTGTTCTTTTATGACTTTCAATTGTCTCCGTTCCTAGCTCATTACATTATTAAGTCTGTTCTGTTAGATTGTGTACCATCATTAGGCTTAGGCGTTATGTTTGACCCAAAACTTTTATTTAATGTTCATATTTATTCAATTGTCGATAAACTAGTTAACGGTGAAGTCATTTCTACTAACTTACTAGATACGCTATATTTTTGTGTTCCCTCACGTCGGACCAGAAACTTTTTTCCTATTCATTTTAGTAGATGTCTGACTATCTACTGTCTTCACGAACCTTTCGTGTTCTTTGCCAATCTTTTAACAACCTTTCTCACCTAATTTCTCGTCATCTTTCTATCACTTCTCTTCGCGCTATACTTTTTAATCATCTACAGCGAAAGCAATGAAAATATTCTGGACTTGGATTGGCTGCAACTCATCCCTGACCACATTGGCTGTGAATCGGGGCATAGCTGGCACCTTGTACAAATAAAACACCTCCACCGGGTCGGGGATGTTTAGTTGTGTATAAAGCTAAGCTACCTTCTTCAATTAATTACTATCTGTCTTTAGCTTAAGCTTTTTCGTCGACTGCTGTGTTAGTTGACGTAAATCAATAAATAAATAAATAAATAAAAGTCACCGAGAACAATTACGATAAGGCGATCTTAACCCTCAAAGAAGTTTTTGGCAACGACTGCCTCATTTTCATGGAAAATATTTTAGCGCTGTTCAGCCTTCCGAAGATGATACATCCATGAGCTGCAGCGTTGAGAAATCTAGTTGACACTGTCTCTGCCATTTATGGCTCTCTTTTGCCAATTGGAGACGAAAATGTGATCTTAAGTGCAATTATAATTCACTTGGTTATGAACAAGGTTGATTCACAAACAAAGCGCAAGTGGGAAGAGCAGCTCGATTATGCGACAATCCAGTCGTGGAAAGAATACTAGGCCACACTAAATTGGCGTCATCAACACATGTCGTCTGAAGAATCAGCAAAGCATTCAGTAGACGTTGTTAGGTCTGATCAAAGATCAGGTTCCACGAGGCATAATCGTACCACTTTTTCGTGTTTTGTGGCAAAAAAGGAAGTTTTTGATAAGTCCCCAAACCACCACCTTCACAAGAAGACCAACCTTCCACCTTACATGTTATGCATGTGACGGCTCCGAAGAACGTGATTCCATTTCGACATATCAGCCACCTCAAACCGTTAATATCACTGTTGGAAAATACCAAATAATTTACAACTAGCTTACCCACAGTTTTATAAGCCGCAAAAAATAGACATGCTCATTGGAGCAGATTCCATTTACGACCTTTTATCAATAGGTCAATTAAAACAAGGTCCAGGACTTCCAATCCTGCAGAAGACAATCTTCGGATGGGTTGTTTCCAGGCGGTACTCTTCTGACTTGGGATTAGTTCAAAAGAGAACAGTCAAAACGAAATCCTGTGCTCAATTGACACGACCTTGCAGAAATTTTGGGCAATCGAAAATTTGCCTTCCCCCATAAAAATTCTATGTCCAGCGCATCAGCTGTGCGAAAAACATTTTTCTGATAATCTAAAAATTTTATCGTCGGGTCGTTTTCAGGTGAAGCTGCCGTTTAAGTCGAGCCCCAATGCACTTCGGCTTTCATTTGAAGTTGCTTATGAAGGAATATCTTTCATTGGGACGTATGTCAGAAACCGACAATAAGATTCCCACTCATTCACACTCCTTCATGCCACATCAGGTCGTTTTAAAACTGTTGGAGAATACGTAATCGTTAACTTAGATTTGTATATATGTATGTAGGATTGCGTGAGAATCCCTAATGGTATCAGAATGCCGATAACGATATTAGTTTGATAGATATATAAAGATGATAAGCTAAGATACATAAAAGCAAAGTGGTGTGAAGAGTATTTTATTTTGGTCCAGTGGACTCAGCCTTTTTACATTTTGGGGGCTCAACCGGGATAGTAACAAAGACCGAGTGAGAGAGAAAACTTTATGAAGAAATCGCGCGTAATTGCAAGAGTGACGCCAACATAAGGAAGCATGAGAGCAAGCGAGACAAAATGCGTGCTTTAATTTCACCGAAAGACAGGAAAAGAAACGAACACATGAGAAATAACAACAAAGTCGAAAAGATGAGAAACGCTTAAAAGACGACAATTTTGTTCAGAGAGGAACAAAATGAGGAAAAGCAACAACAAAGACAAAAATATGTGAAAGACGTACAACATCCCAAAGACGAAAATTTGTTCTGAGACGAAAAATACGAAGAGCATCAAAAGACGAAAGACGACAAAATTTGTTCAGAGAGGGACAAAACGACGACCACATAAAACGAAAACAGGAGAAAAATTGAACTTGCTTGGATTCGGCGGTATCCAATCATTCATGCATGCCAAGAAGTAATCTGGAGCAGAGATCGAACTAGGAGTCACACGGAGAGTGGCTGCTAATACGAGGAGTACCAGATCGAGACGAGACGACCCAATTCACCACTACATGCACAGTCAGAAGGCATCATCCATCCAACATTGTGTGTGTGTGAATGAGAAGAAGCTAAGACGTAAAGAAGACGACACGTAAGAAGACAACTGCGTAAAAAAGATCACGAGAAACGGACAACATAGACGTAAAATAACCAGGGCTACATCGCAAGTACATTTATTTTTAATACTAACAATAGTTAAAAGTTTTGAATAAGAGAAAAGATGAATTAAAATTTTTTAAATAAGATTTAAAATTTTAAAAATTTTGTAATCATATAAACTAACATCTAATTTAAACACTAATTTAAATTATTTTGTAATCAATATTTTTACATATGTTGTATAACGAGATCATCGTCAAGACCGTCGCAGGGTTAAAAGAAAAGTTAAAAGAGCTGAATTTAAGTGTTAAAGGCAACAAACCTGAATTAAGAGAGAGATTAATTTCATATTTTGATTTAGACACGAACGAGGAATCCTTATATTCAGAAGCTAATACCAGTATTCAAGGCGAAAGTGAAGAAGTTGAGAGAGAAGTGACAATGGCGTTCACATTAAAAGATATTCGTGATTCGTTGACAGAGTTTGATGGGAGCAACAAAAAGGATTTATTAGAATGGCTTTCAGACTTTGAGAGTACTGCTGTAACAGTACAATGGAATGATCTTCAGAAATTTATCTATGGTAGACAGCTGATGACAGGAGCGGCTAAGTTGTTCGTAAATGGTCAAGAGGGTCTAACAAGTTGGAGTAGCCTTAAGAGCGCGCTACAGGATGAGTTTACTGTTAAATTGTCGGCAAAAGAAGTTCACAAGCAATTAGAGAATAGAAAGAAGAAATACAACGAGAGTCTGGTTGAGTACTTTTACCTAATGAAGAGTGTAGCCAAAAGAGGCAGCTTAGATGAAGAAAGCATTGTCGAATACATCATTGAGGGTATCCCTGACTCTAAAATGAATAAAAGCGTTCTTTACCAACAGAGAGATTTAAAGGAATGACGAGAGAAACTAACGATGTACGAGAAATATGCTTCCAACCAAGAGTCTAAACCAAAACCACGATTTGAGAAGCTGCAATCGAGGAATACTTTGGAGGATTTTAAATGCTTTAAATGTGGAGGAAAGAATCACATCGCTAAGCATTGTAAGGACGATTTCAAATGTTTTAAATGTTATCAGATGGGCCACAAAGCTAATCAGTGTGAGACGAAGAATACAAAGGATACAACGAAGACAAATACAAATTATCAACAAATGACACTTAAGTTTAATCGTTCTTTTAAGGACGTTCCAATAGGCAATGGACTAATATCTGCTCTGTTTGATTCGGGCACTGATCTTTCCACCATTAGCGAGAGTACTTATAAGGAAATAAACCCGGTTAACTTTAACCGTGAATGCAAGGAGGTAATTGGCGTAGGAGGGAAAAAGATTTGTCCCAGATTTGCAAAAGACGGTTGAAAATATAATGACGATGACCTTAGATGAGGGTAACCCGTGCCCAGAAATAAAGACTGTAGTAGCAGACGAGATCCCAATTCATCAGAGGCCAAGACGTTTGCCATATCAAGATCAGACGATAGTAGATCAGCGAATAAAGAGAGAGACGAAGGCTGGAATAGTTCGTCAAAGCTTTTCCAAGCACTTATATCCTGTGGTGCTAGCTTCGTGGAAAGATTGCAAAAATATAGTATGCTGTGGTGATAGAAAGCCAAATACGAAGAGAATACGACGCAACATTGAAGACCACGATTTTGAGATCAAACATCGACCTGGAACTAAGATGAAATATTCAGATGCTTTGAAGATGAATCGTTGTTTAATGTCCGAAGAAACGCTTAAAGACGAAATGAGAACAATAACTTGGCAAGGTTTAAAGTCTAACTCAGGAAAGAATTATTTATTGAGTTAAAACGGGGAAAAGATGAAATTCGTAGAGAAGCAAAATATGATGTAGGGAATATGGGGGAAAATGAGGGCCCAAATAGGACCAATACCGTAGCAGAGTACATGAAGATGTACTGACCATCATTCGGGACGAATGAGGCTGTAGAATGGCCGAATGTAGGATTGCGTGAGAACCCCTAATGGTATCAGAATGCCGAAAACGATGTTAGTTTGATAGATATCGATAGATGGTCAATAGAGGAGAGAGAGATGCTTGAGTTGCTGGACGAAGAGGTTGTGTTGGTCTCGTTAAATTAAAGTGTTAAATAAGATGGTTACTTTTTCTTTTGTTAATAATTAAATAAAGATGATAAGCTAAGATACATAAAAGCAAAGTGGTGTGGAGAGTATTTTATTTTGGTCCAGTGGACTCAGCCTTTCTACATATATTATGATTTCTTATATTATTTGTTTAAGAATTTTGGAATTTCTACCACTGCATTTACATTAACAAATGACTTCTTTCTGGAAATCGAATAGGAGAAGACTTATTTTCCTTACCCCACTCCACATGCTATTGATCATTGGAGTCTTGTACCATCTGCAGCTGGACAGATCAAACATTGGCGACCGTGACAGGACATTACACTTCGCATGTCCCAACATAAAAACTATATAAATTTGTTTACTCGTTCATTCGATTGCATTCATAGTTACATTCTCATCCTGGACAGTCATCATTGGACTTTTTCATCGTTACACCATCATCTTGGACAGTCATCGTTTGACTTCTTTATCGTTATATAATCAACTTCATTCTTCATCATTAAGTCAACTTGAGTTTGTAAATTTACATTATCAATTTCCAATCAAGTTTTGACTTAATTGCGAACTTCATTAGCGATCGTAAAGCTTTAACATGCTGTACACTCACATGTAAAACACTCGTAAGCTTTAACACGTACTAAGTATTAAGCACATCGGAGTAAGTACTTAAACTTTCATATAGAGAAAGGATCTACACATTAAAGCTCACTTATTATGCTCTTTGAGTGAAACTTAATGCATTTGAATGTTTTCTTAAAACTAGAACTCGTCTAGCTCAGGCTTTATTCATTTCTAAACTGCTACATTTCTTTCATTAAGAGCCCAAAATGTCTCCACCAGTAGAATCGCAGCTCCTACCTCTTAGACAACAACGCAATTATATTAGATTGTCAGTCTCAAATTGTTGAGTCGTATTTTAAACAGACAGTACAAGTTCTAATCAATATTGAGAAGCTAAATCCAGCAGATAGAAAATCTTTTTATCGAAACCAAAGCAATCATATTACGGCGTATCGGCGCAAGTAAAAAGGAAAAACCTGAAGAACTTAGTTTTTTTAATTCATCGACTTATCATGGTGGACATCATAATCGGCTTCCATCCCTCAAATTACCTAAGTTCGACGGCAGATATGGGGAACTCAAAAAATGTATTACTTCATTTAAAAATATGGTACATGAAGACAACTCATTGTCCAAAGTGGACAAATTTAACTATCTAATAAGTTGTCTATCTGGCCAAGCTCTAGGCGTAGTCTCACCATTTCAAGTATCTGACGAAAATTATGCCAAGACTCTAGATCGCCTCGACGAGCTTTATGACAAAAAAGTTCTTAGTTCTCTTTCGTAGAACATATTTCAAGTTTATTTAACATTGCTAGCATGAAAAAGGCAGACGCTGTTACCCTCCGTACAATTTTGGATACGGTTTCAGCTCTCCGCGGATCATTGTTGTCTCTCGGATCGGAAGCTGTTGTATTAAACGCAGTACTTATTCATATTGTTATGTCAAACATTGAACTTGAATCCATACAATCATATGATCGGGTTCAACAATACGATAAATTGCCAGACTGGGCACGGAAAGGTAGATTTATTGCTTAGCGTAAAGGAGTCTTTTGATCTACTTAAGACGGGTAAAATTATTTTATGAATTGGTCTCCCTCATCTAGTGTAAACTGCAAAAGGATGGATAATCGGGGGTAACATTGGTGAACCTCAATCAACTTAACACTACCCTTGTAATTTAACGCAACAGCAAGACCATAACATATTATAAGAAAGGTTTTGGAAAATGGATAAATTACATGGAATTCAAAATAAAGATATTGTGGGAGGTAAATAATGAGATTCATATTATCATTAATTATTTATTTACAGTTATTACTAATGATCAGTTCTACTCTCTTCAGAGTGTGAATAAAATACCGGGATCGAAGAGTAGAAAGAGAGCGAGTGTGACCGTCTCTACTGCTACAACTCGGCCGTCCTATCCTGAAGATCTCCTGATCCTTACATAATTAAGGTAACATTAAGGTGACATCTTATAATTACAGATTTTTTAAAGTACATTACATAAAAGTCTTAAACAGTTATCATTATTTTCACTTGCTTAAGCATAACTTTTAGTCACTTTTCTTCTGCCTATCCAATGTTTTATATTGTGGCTACTCCAAACACCTTGATAAGGGTTACGACTAAGCTGAAAGCCTTCCACATCCTTAATTAAAATTCGGTCATTTTTGAGAACCTTGTCTATCACATAAGGCCCTTTCGTTGAATCAAAATTCTTCACCATAATCCCTTGCCTTATATCCTGTGGGTGCTACCCTTTTGCTATTATACTGCTGCTCATTGTAATTCTGGATTTGCTTCTGTTGTATTTCCCATCCTTTCTAATTGTATCCAAATTTCATGGATCATTCACTGCTCTAGTCCTTCTCTTAACTCATCTCTGACTTAGCTTTTTTGCTCTACTCCAAAAAGCAGGTTAATGCTCCTTTAAAGTGTGTTATTTAATCAATGTTCAACATTCTCAACTATCAAATCCCAATATATACCCTTCTCTTGTTCCGATAATTTAGCAAGCATAGGTCCCAGGGGACGATTCACCCTCTCAATTGGGCCATTGAATTCAATGGCCATTAGTGGCAATCTTGATGTGTTTAATGTTATTCTGATTTACAAACATCTCGAAATCTGATGATGTAAAACAGCTTCCTCTATCCGATACTACGGATAAGGGTCGACTGTAGGCCCTAAAATAGTCTTTAAGTGCTAGCACCGCTTGTTAAGTATTTGTCGTCTCTGTTGGATACAGTCTAACAAATTTGGTAAAACCGTCAATAATAACAACAAATATGCACTCTCAAGCAATTGCTCAAACTTTTTCCGGACTTTAAAGTCTAATCTTTAACCTATTTTGAAATCAACTCCATTGTTGAAACACTCGATATTTAATAATTCAAATTCTACTTCGTTTAGAGATTGGACATAAGCAATTTCTTTTCCCTCTTCAAATTCTGTATCAGACTTAACACTTTTACTTAACTCAATAACAGCTTAATTCCCACTTTTCATTCTCCTCCATTCTCTATTTCACTAACAATTTCGCTATAATTTCCCTTGACTATTTCGCTAACAATTTCCTCTTCCTCACTTTCGGGGGTGCATTCTTTTGTGACTCTTCTATGTTTATCATTTTTTCCTTTAACTATTTCATCAACTGTTCTATTAACATTTGCATTACTACATAGCTATTTGCAAATCTGTATGCGATCTCTGCAATGACAACCGCTCTCCAAGATCATTTTCACCTTCTCTCATTTCAAGTGTAACCATTTTCAGGGCATTTAAGTCTAGCTTTATCTCATTATCAACGACTTGTCAATTAAGGATATTTTTATTGCATTTTTAAGAACAAAACACTTGACTGAAATTAAATGTATCTTTTCTGGTAGAGAAGAGATTTTAATAAGTGAAACATCACTGCCGGAGTCTATGAAGCATGCTGTAATTAAGTAAGGATTAGTTAGAATTTTAAAATATATCTTAACATATCTTATGTCGACACTTAGCCATCCAGTGATCGAAGGCACCGCATTCGAAGCAGGACCCTGGCACTCTGTCAGGTTTCTTGCAGTCCTTGCTCATGTGGCCCTTTGAATTGCAGTTGTAGCAACGGAAACCCTCTTTAGCTTTTCTTGCTGCATGCTGTACCGGCTTGGACACTAGAACCATGTGCATTTGTACACCTTTGATACCGTATACACTGCTTATATTTATCAGTTGCGCAACCCATTTCATTCACACGAGTTTCCATAAAATTCCGACAACGCTTGCTTTGCCAATTGGAATGTTGCAGCCGACGAAAAACGGCTTTCCAACATTTTCTCCGAGCGTTGTTTGCTTTTCCTCAAAAGCACTAATCTCAAGACCTCTCAGCTATTAATTTTATTTTCTGTTTGAGTCGATTCATCGGACGACGTGGCATACCCAAAAGGATTTATTGTGACAATGTCATCAACTTTGACGGAGCATGTTTGCAACTTGAAGGCTTTAAACGGCAATTCTGTTCAGAACTCAATGTAAAAAATCGGAAGGAATTTGGGGAGGGGGTTACTGGAAGATGACCTGATGCCAGCCCACTTATTGATCGGGTGTTCATTGCAAGCGGTCCCTGAACCGGTAGTAAATTATTCAAAACTTTCTTCTCTATCTCGTTGGCGAAAGGTGACCTATCTCAAGCAACGCTTCTGGGAACTCTGGAAGCGCGACTATGTACATCAACTGCAAGAACGCTCTAAGTGGTTGCATCCCGAAAACAACATAGCAAAGGATCAATTAGTTCTCATCAATAAAGACAATCTTCCACCGAAATGATGGAATACTGGTCGTGTGGTCGAAGCTGTACTTGGGGCAGTGAGCTTTAATGTGTCTGGAAAGACCAGATATATAATTGGCCCAGTCGGTAGGATCGGTAAAAGTGAACTTGTTATTCTATCCGTGTGACACATAGAACTATTATCCATGCGTTACATAGAATTAGTGAATAATCACTATAAAATTTCGATCCGACATCAAGAACTTACGGGAACGCTCAAAAGTCTACAACAGTGAAAAATATTTACGCCAACTGTGTGTGGAAATATCAACTGTGTGTTGCAACCAAAAAATTCCAATTGTGGAACAAAAACGCTGTGTGTGTTACAACCATAAAATTCCAATTGTGGAACAAAAACGCCAACTGTGTGCGGAAATATCAACTGTGTGTTACAACCATAAACTCCAATTGTGGCACAAAATGCCAACTTGTGTGCGAACAAAATAAAACACCACTAAAAAACAAAAATGGCCGTAGAACTCACCGAAGTCCACCTAAATCAAGCACTGTCTTCGTTAAGACACGTGGCAAACTATGATGGAGCACCAGAGAATCTGACGTCATTCATAAGGAGGATAGATTTCATCATGCACCTAAATAACAACATAACATATTGTTCAGCGCAATCGAGATGCAGCTCACTGGAGAGGCACAATGGCTCTCGCAAATTGGACAAGCCAACACCTGGCCGGAACTAAGATCATTCCTCATCAATGAATTGAAGACGCAGACCTCATGTGAGGAACTTCTTCGACGCCTCTACAACACCAACTATACAGGAAACCTTCGTAAGTTTGTAACAGAAACTAGGAAACTATCATTTTATTTCAGAGATAATAAAGAAATAGAAGAAGAACATAACATAGAATGTTTGGACCCACCTACAGATAGGGACCCAGACACAAATTTTGCGATTGAAAATGAAATAATAGAAAGCAATGAGTATAGACTCGATAATTTAAACAACGAAGAAACACAAAAACTTAAAAAAGTCTTGTACGAATTGAGTGACATTCAGTACCGCGAAGGTGAAAATTTGACTTTCACGTGTACTATAAATCACTCTATTTGTACAAAACATGAGGACCCAATTTATAAACGTCCATACAAATATCTCCAAACATTTAATATAGAAATCAATAAACAAATAAATGAAATGATCGAACATGGTATCATTCGAAAATCGAACTCACCCTACTGTTCACCCATTTGGATCGTTCCAAAAAAAGGAGATGCTTCCAACAGACAAAAATTCAGATTAGTCATTGACTACCGAAATTTAAATGAAGTCACAATAGGTGACACATTCCCAATTCCAGTCATGGATGAAATTCTTGACAAACTGGGAAAATGCCAATACTTTACCACCGTTGATTTAGCTAAGGGATTTCATCAAATTCAAATGGATCCTGAATTTATTGCAAAACAGCTTTCTCAACTAAACATGGCCATTACGAATACACACGTATGCCATTTGGTCTTAAAAATGCCCCGGCAACATTCCAAAAATGCATGAATAATCTTTTGGAAGACCTTATTTATAAGGATTGTCTTGTTTATCTAGAGGACATTATAGTGTACTCCACTTCATTGGAGAAACACATACTATCACTCAGAAAAGTATTTAACAAACTAAGAGAAGCTAACCTTGAACTCCAACTCGACAAATGCGAATTTATGAAAAAAGAATAAATAAAATAAAATAAAATCAAAGCAATTCAAAATTTTCCTATCCCTAAAACCCCAAAAGTAATAAAATCATTCTTAGGAATCTTCCGGAAATTCATACCAAACTTTGCACATATTGCAAAACCTTTAACTCTTTGATTAAAGAAAGGAGCTAAAATTAACATAAACGACCCACATTATATTTCATCCTTTGAAAAATTAAAATATCTTCTTATGAACGACCACATACTTGCATACCCCGCAAAACCTTTTTTCCTAACCACAGACGCTAGCAATATAGCTTTAGGTGCGTTCATCTCACAGGATCTTACGCAAGCAGAACGTTGAATGAACATGAGATCAATCATTCAGCTATAGAAAAAGAATTACTAGCAATAGTTTGGGCAACAAAGTATTTTAGACCATACCACGATTTTGAGATCAAACATCGACCTGGAACTAAGATGAAATATTCAGATGCTTTGAAGATGAATCGTTGTTTAATGTCCGAAGAAACGCTTAAAGACGAAATGAGAACAATAACTTGGCAAGGTTTAAAGTCTAACTCAGGAAAGAATTATTTATTGAGTTAAAACGGGGAAAAGATGAAATTCGTAGAGAAGCAAAATATGATGTAGGGAATATGGGGGAAAATGAGGGCCCAAATAGGACCAATACCGTAGCAGAGTACATGAAGATGTACTGACCATCATTCGGGACGAATGAGGCTGTAGAATGGCCGAATGTAGGATTGCGTGAGAACCCCTAATGGTATCAGAATGCCGAAAACGATGTTAGTTTGATAGATATCGATAGATGGTCAATAGAGGAGAGAGAGATGCTTGAGTTGCTGGACGAAGAGGTTGTGTTGGTCTCGTTAAATTAAAGTGTTAAATAAGATGGTTACTTTTTCTTTTGTTAATAATTAAATAAAGATGATAAGCTAAGATACATAAAAGCAAAGTGGTGTGGAGAGTATTTTATTTTGGTCCAGTGGACTCAGCCTTTCTACATATATTATGATTTCTTATATTATTTGTTTAAGAATTTTGGAATTTCTACCACTGCATTTACATTAACAAATGACTTCTTTCTGGAAATCGAATAGGAGAAGACTTATTTTCCTTACCCCACTCCACATGCTATTGATCATTGGAGTCTTGTACCATCTGCAACTGGACAGATCAAACATTGGCGACCGTGACAGGACATTACACTTCGCATGTCCCAACATAAAAACTATATAAATTTGTTTACTCGTTCATTCGATTGCATTCATAGTTACATTCTCATCCTGGACAGTCATCATTGGACTTTTTTATCGTTACACCATCATCTTGGACAGTCATCATTTGACTTCTTTATCGTTATATAATCAACTTCATTCTTCATCATTGGCTTTAGCGAGACATATCATCGTGGGACATTCACATTATAGCGCTATTATAACCTAAGTCAACTTGAGTTTGTAAATTTACATTATCAATTTCCAATCAAGTTTTGACTTAATTGCGAACTTCATTAGCGATCGTAAAGCTTTCACATGCTGTACACTCACATGTAAAACACTCGTAAGCTTTAACACGTGCTAAGTATTAAGCACATCGGAGTAAGTACTTAAACTTTCATATAGAGAAAGGATCTACACATTAAAGCTCACTTATTATGCTCTTTGAGTGAAACTTAATGCATTTGAATGTTTTCTTTAAACTAGAACTCGTCTAGCTCAGGCTTTATTCATTTCTAAACTGCTACATTTCTTTCATTAAGAGCCCAAAATGTCTCCACCAGTAGAATCGCAGCTCCTACCTCTTAGACAACAACGCAATTATATTAGATTGTCAGTCTCAAATTGTTGAGTCGTATTTTAAACAGACAGTACAAGTTCTAATCAATATTGAGAAGCTAAATCCAGCAGATAGAAAATCTTTTTATCGAAACCAAAGCAATCATATTACGGCGCATCGGCGCAAGTAAAAAGGAAAAACCTGAAGAACTTAGTTTTTTTAATTCATCGACTTATCATGTTGGACATCATAATCGGCTTCCATCCCTCAAATTACCTAAGTTCGACGACAGATATGGGGAACTCAAAAAATGTATTACTTCATTTAAAAATATGGTACATGAAGACAACTCATTGTCCAAAGTGGACAAATTTAACTACCTAATAAGTTGTCTATCTGGCCAAGCTCTAGGCGTAGTCTCACCATTTCAAGTATCTGACGAAAATTATGCCAAGACTCTAGATCGCCTCGACGAGCTTTATGACAAAAAAGTTCTTAGTTCTCTTTCGTAGAACATATTTCAAGTTTATTTAACATTGCTAGCATGAAAAAGGCAGACGCTGTTACCCTCCGTACAATTTTGGATACGGTTTCAGCTCTCCGCGGATCATTGCTGTCTCTTGGATCGGAAGCTGTTGTATTAAACGCAGTACTTATTCATATTGTTATGTCAAACATTGAACTTGAATCCATACAATCATATGATCGGGTTCAACAATACGATAAATTGCCAGACTGGGCACGGAAAGGTAGATTTATTGCTTAGCGTAAAGGAGTTTTTTGATCTACTTAAGACGGGTAAAATTATTTTATGAATTGGTCTCCCTCATCTAGTGTAAACTGCAAAAGGATGGATAATCGGGGGTAACATTGGTGAACCTCAATCAACTTAACACTACCCTTGTAATTTAACGCAACAGCAAGACCATAACATATTATAAGAAAGGTTTTGGAAAATGGATAAATTACATGGAATTCAAAATAAAGATATTGTGGGAGGTAAATAATGAGATTCATATTATCATTAATTATTTATTTACAGTTATTACTAATGATCAGTTCTACTCTCTTCAGAGTGTGAATAAAATACCGGGATCGAAGAGTAGAAAGAGAGCGAGTGTGACCGTCTCTACTGCTACAACTCGGCCGTCCTATCCTGAAGATCTCCTGATCCTTACATAATTAAGGTAACATTAAGGTGACATCTTATAATTACAGATTTTTTAAAGTACATTACATAAAAGTCTTAAACAGTTATCATTATTTTCACTTGCTTAAGCATAACTTTTAGTCACTTTTCTTCTGCCTATCCAATGTTTTATATTGTGGCTACTCCAAACACCTTGATAAGGGTTACGACTAAGCTGAAAGCCTTCCACATCCTTAATTAAAATTCGGTCATTTTTGAGAACCTTGTCTATCACATAAGGCCCTTTCGTTGAATCAAAATTCTTCACCATAATCCCTTGCCTTATATCCTGTGGGTGCTACCCTTTTGCTATTATACTGCTGCTCATTGTAATTCTGGATTTGCTTCTGTTGTATTTCCCATCCTTTCTAATTGTATCCAAATTTCATGGATCATTCACTGCTCTAGTCCTTCTCTTAACTCATCTCTGACTTAGCTTTTTTGCTCTACTCCAAAAAGCAGGTTAATGCTCCTTTAAAGTGTGTTATTTAATCAATGTTCAACATTCTCAACTATCAAATCCCAATATATACCCTTCTCTTGTTCCGATAATTTAGCAAGCATAGGTCCCAGGGGACGATTCACCCTCTCAATTGGGCCATTGAATTCAATGGCCATTAGTGGCAATCTTGATGTGTTTAATGTTATTCTGATTTACAAACATCTCGAAATCTGATGATGTAAAACAGCTTCCTCTATCCGATACTACGGATAAGGGTCGACTGTAGGCCCTAAAATAGTCTTTAAGTGCTAGCACCGCTTGTTAAGTATTTGTCGTCTCTGTTGGATACAGTCTAACAAATTTGGTAAAACCGTCAATAATAACAACAAATATGCACTCTCAAGCAATTGCTCAAACTTTTTCCGGACTTTAAAGTCTAATCTTTAACCTATTTTGAAGTCAACTCCATTGTTGAAACACTCGATATTTAATAATTCAAATTCTACTTCGTTTAGAGATTGGACATAAGCAATTTCTTTTCCCTCTTCAAATTCTGTATCAGACTTAACACTTTTAATTAACTCAATAACAGCTTAATTCCCACTTTTCATTCTCCTCCATTCTCTATTTCACTAACAATTTCGCTATAATTTCCCTTGACTATTTCGCTAACAATTTCCTCTTCCTCACTTTCGGGGGTGCATTCTTTTGTGACTCTTCTATTCTTATCATTTTTTCCTTTAACTATTTCATCAACTGTTCTATTAACATTTGCATTACTACATAGCTATTTGCAAATCTGTATGCGATCTCTGCAATGACAACCGCTCTCCAAGATCATTTTCACCTTCTCTCATTTCAAGTGTAACCATTTTCAGGGCATTTAAGTCTAGCTTAATATTACATGCTTTCATAAAATCTCTTCCCAAAATTACTTCATGGGTCATAGACTCATTATCAACGACTTGTCAATTAAGGATATTTTTATTGCATTTTTAAGAACAAAACACTTGACTGAAATTAAATGTATCTTTTCTGGTAGAGAAGAGATTTTAATAAGTGAAACATCACTGCCGGAGTCTAGAATTTTAAAATATATCTTAACTTATCTTATGTCGACACTTAGCCATCCAGTGATCGAAGGCACCGCATTCGAAGCAGGACCCTGGCACTCTGTCAGGTTTCTTGCAGTCCTTGCTCATGTGGCCCTTTGAATTGCAGTTGTAGCAACGGAAACCCTCTTTAGCTTTTCTTGCTGCATGCTGTACCGGCTTGGACACTAGAACCATGTGCATTTGTACACCTTTGATACCGTATACACTGCTTATATTTATCAGTTGCGCAACCCATTTCATTCACACGAGTTTCCATAAAATTCCGACAACGCTTGCTTTGCCAATTGGAATGTTGCAGCCGACGAAAAACGGCTTTCCAACATTTTCTCCGAGCGTTGTTTGCTTTTCCTCAAAAGCACTAATCTCAAAACCTCTCAGCTATTAATTTTATTTTCTGTTTGAGTCGATTCATCGGACGACGTGGCATACCCAAAAGGATTTATTGTGACAATGTCATCAACTTTGACGGAGCATGTTTGCAACTTGAAGGCTTTAAACGGCAATTCTGTTCAGAACTCAATGTAAAAAATCGGAAGGAATTTGGGGAGGGGGTTACTGGAAGATGACCTGATGCCAGCCCACTTATTGATCGGGTGTTCATTGCAAGCGGTCCCTGAACCGGTAGTAAATTATTCAAAACTTTCTTCTCTATCTCGTTGGCGAAAGGTGACCTATCTCAAGCAACGCTTCTGGGAACTCTGGAAGCGCGACTATGTACATCAACTGCAAGAACGCTCTAAGTGGTTGCATCCCGAAAACAACATAGCAAAGGATCAATTAGTTCTCATCAATAAAGACAATCTTCCACCGAAATGATGGAATACTGGTCGTGTGGTCGAAGCTGTACTTGGGGCAGTGAGCTTTAATGTGTCTGGAAAGACCAGATATATAATTGGCCCAGTCGGTAGGATCGGTAAAAGTGAACTTGTTATTCTATCCGTGTGACACATAGAACTATTATCCATGCGTTACATAGAATTAGTGAATAATCACTATAAAATTTCGATCCGACATCAAGAACTTACGGGAACGCTCAAAAGTCTACAACAGTGAAAAATATTTACGCCAACTGTGTGTGGAAATATCAACTGTGTGTTGCAACCAAAAAATTCCAATTGTGGAACAAAAACGCTGTGTGTGTTACAACCATAAAATTCCAATTGTGGCACAAAATGCCAACTTGTGTGCGAACAAAATAAAACACCACTAAAAAACAAAAATGGCCGTAGAACTCACCGAAGTCCACCTAAATCAAGCACTGTCTTCGTTAAGACACGTGGCAAACTATGATGGAGCACCAGAGAATCTGACGTCATTCATAAGGAGGATAGATTTCATCATGCACCTAAATAACAACATAACATATTGTTCAGCGCAATCGAGATGCAGCTCACTGGAGAGGCACAATGGCTCTCGCAAATTGGACAAGCCAACACCTGGCCGGAACTAAGATCATTCCTCATCAATGAATTGAAGACGCAGACCCCATGTGAGGAACTTCTTCGACGCCTCTACAACACCAACTATACAGGAAACCTTCGTAAGTTTGTAACAGAAACTAGGAAACTATCATTTTATTTCAGAGATAATAAAGAAATAGAAGAAGAACATAACATAGAATGTTTGGACCCACCTACAGATAGGGACCCAGACACAAATTTTGCGATTGAAAATGAAATAATAGAAAGCAATGAGTATAGACTCGATAATTTAAACAACGAAGAAACACAAAAACTTAAAAAAGTCTTGTACGAATTGAGTGACATTCAGTACCGCGAAGGTGAAAATTTGACTTTCACGTGTACTATAAAGCACTCTATTTGTACAAAACATGAGGACACAATTTATAAACGTCCATACAAATATCTCCAAACATTTAATATAGAAATCAATAAACAAATAAATGAAATGATCGAACAGGGTATCATTCGAAAATCGAACTCACCCTACTGTTCACCCATTTGGATCGTTCCAAAAAAAGGAGATGCTTCCAACAGACAAAAATTCAGATTAGTCATTGACTACCGAAATTTAAATGAAGTCACAATAGGTGACACATTCCCAATTCCAGTCATGGATGAAATTCTTGACAAACTGGGAAAATGCCAATACTTTACCACCGTTGATTTAGCTAAGGGATTTCATCAAATTCAAATGGATCCTGAATTTATTGCAAAACAGCTTTCTCAACTAAACATGGCCATTACGAATACACACGTATGCCATTTGGTCTTAAAAATGCCCCGGCAACATTCCAAAAATGCATGAATAATCTTTTGGAAGACCTTATTTATAAGGATTGTCTTGTTTATCTAGAGGACATTATAGTGTACTCCACTTCATTGGAGAAACACATACTATCACTCAGAAAAGTATTTAACAAACTAAGAGAAGCTAACCTTGAACTCCAACTCGACAAATGCGAATTTATGAAAAAAGAATAAATAAAATAAAATAAAATCAAAGCAATTCAAAATTTTCCTATCCCTAAAACCCCAAAAGTAATAAAATCATTCTTAGGAATCTTCCGGAAATTCATACCAAACTTTGCACATATTGCAAAACCTTTAACTCTTGGATTAAAGAAAGGAGCTAAAATTAACATAAACGACCCACATTATATTTCATCCTTTGAAAAATTAAAATGATTTAAAATATTTTGACAGAAAATTCATACGATAAATACTATTTTAACAACAACACTTTGTTCAATAAAAATACAAAACAAATAGAAACTAACGAATGTATAATAGATATTTTAAGTCAATTCCCAACCACTTGTAAATACACTAAAACATATAAGAATTTTCAAACTAATTACATTGAACCAAACATAATTGTAACATGGAATTTACAAAAAAACTGAACTTAAGCAAAATTGCGTAAGCAATGACTTAATAATAGAAGGCAATAATAAAAAAATTTACGATTGTGCCCTACAACTAAACGAAATGTCAATAATAAATTCATTGCTTGACTATATCCAAAGCATTTATGTAACAAACAATATCACCAGGCTAGAACCTATTTCCTTTATCCAAACAACAGAAATAATTAACGAACACACAAAATATTATACTGTATTTCAAACTATTACAATAACCACTTTTATACTTACTATAATAAGTTTGATTACATACTTAATCTATAAGTTTAAGGCAATGCCACAAGAATCCCACAGATCCCACAGAAATAATCGAAACCCCAATTGTTGAAAAACTTGAGTCCCAAATTTTAAACAAAATTGATACTCCAATATTTACAGCTGAGAAAAACCCCTCGCTATATCCCAATGTATCCGCCTGAGGATGAGGGAGTCATATATCCAAAGTCAATACCCAAAACGTTATAAATTTTTCGCCCCCTAAAATCAAACTTTAAAGTATACATCCCTTTTTTTTTTGTATAAAGAATTGGACACTTGCAATAACAATTGTCCCCCTAAAAGTCAAAAGCGTGAGAACGATAATTAAGCATTAAAATTCGGACCAATCAAATCCGTTTATTCATAAACAATTGAATCCCATAAACGTCAAAAGCGTGAGAACGCTCATTCAGCAATAAAATACGGTGCACCAATATCGATCACGATCGATGTACTTTAGTTTTAAGTATTCATTGATTGAATAAAGTCCCGTCTTTTAACTCAACAAAAACAATTTTTTTTTTTTCCTATCTGAAAAGACCAGATATATAATTATATTATGATTTCTTGTATTATTCGTTTAAGATTATTGGAATTTCTACCACTGTATTTACATTAACATGTTTTAAAAGCTTCTGTTACATGGCTCATGAAGAGTTTCTAACTCATGAAACCGAAATATAAGAATGACTTCTTTCTGGAAATCGAGGAGGAGAAGACTTATTTTCCTTACTCCACCCGACATGGTATTGAGCATTGGAGTCTTGTACCATCTGCAACTGGGCAGATCAAACAAACACTGTATTTAAATTAACATGTTCTAAAAGCTTCTGTTACATCGCTCATGAAGAGCTTCTAACTCATGAAACCGAAATATAAGAATGACTTCTTTCTGGAAATCGAAGAGGAGAAGACTTATTTTGCTTACTCCGCTCGACATGATATTGAGCATTGGAGTCTTGTACCATCTGCAACTGGCCAGATCAAACAAAGACCTCAAAGTCGACGAAACTTCGTGTTGTATTCGATGCATCATGCAAAACTTCGTCTCAAAGATCGTTGAATGACATCTTTATGGTCGGTCCTACCATTCAAGAGGAGCTGTACTCGACTTTGCTTAGATACCGTCAAGTAATGGTACATGAAGCAGATCAAGATTTCCAACTCATATTGTGTTAAAAAAAAACAGATAATTCTTTGAAAGTGTTCAGGTTAAACACTGTTACGTGTGGTACGGCGCCAGCTCCGTTTCTGGCAATACGGTGTTTGACATAGCTTGGTAAGATGATTGAATTGTCACATCCAAAAGCTGCTGAAGTTATCAGGCAAGATTTTTATCTTTACCTTCTGACAATCAAGTCTGAAGTGTCACAGGCATTATCTAAGGCAGGCTTTGAGTTACCCAAGTGGTTCTCAAACAGTGCTATAGTCTCCGCTTCCCTTAGCACAGCAACTCCAAAACAATTTCAGAATCAGATTCAACCAAGGCACTTGGTGTTATTTGGTTACCCAGGGAAGACGTATTCCAATTCCAAATCGATGACTCGCTTATGAGCCTCCGAGCTACAAAACGGAAAATCCGTTCCAATGAAATTAGAGGCAGCACGGGACGAATTAAAAGCATCTATAGTAAATATAAAGAAACTGAAAATACCACGATTCGTCCATACATAACCTCAATCACCGATAGAGATTCATGGATTCGCTGATGCTTCAATGAGAGCATATGGCTGTTGTATTTACGTTCGAGTCAGCACTTCATTGCTAACGTCGAAATCTAAATTAGCGCCCCTCAAGACCAAAACATTGCCTACACTTGAGCTGTGTGCCGCTAACTTTCACGCACATCTCTGTTACCAAATCAGTAATATCATAAAGGCACCAATTAAGCGGACATTCCTTTGGTCGGATTCGGAAATAACCCTACATTGGATACAGTCACACCCATCGACACTGGCTACTCGTTTCGAACAGGGTGGTTGAAATTCAAGAGTGGTCAGAGAACGTAGTTTGGCGTCATGTGCCAAAAAAACAAAATCCAGTAGACATAGTACAACGGGATTGTGATATCGATGAATTAGTTGACTCGACTTGGTTAAAAGGTCCAGAATTTCTTAGTAAATCTCAATGTGAGTGGCCTACCAATCACCATGTAGAACTCTCGGACAAAGAGCGCAGCTTGAAGGTGAAAAAAGGTGTATTCGTTTTACTGATTTCATTTCAGACAAGTCCACAGAGTCTAAATTCACGGAATAGGTCGGTCATCACCTTTTTGTACAACAATGGATCAATATTATTGCCAAACTGATGAAGCAAATTCAATTACCAATATTACACTCTTTGGTGCGTGTGTGTGTGTCTTGAAATAATCACCGTGGTATTCCAACAACTTTTTTTTGTCATTTTTGTAAACACATACATGTCGGAGATTGTAAAGGTGGTTTATACTCCTGCTACACGAGGACGTGTAATTTGTCAGGATGACCGTGTCGGAGATTGAATTAGGCATTTCTAATAATTTGAATTGTGTGCCTACTGTTAAGGCGAATTGATCAGTGTTAAGTAATGAATATCTTGACTGATGTAGAACTGTTTAACACTAGACATGTGCGATGACAGCATAGGCTGTCATCGAGTGTGGCTCGGTGTTGAGAGAATTCAGACTCTTTTCCTTCTGGAAGTCAACCGTAAAGCACGTCGAGACTCGCTGCACAAAATTAGTGGAAAAATGGAATCCAACAACGGAATCAACGATTCAGGATTCTTGAGAAGAATTCCCTGAAGTCTTCTCTTCCCCGATATCAGAAGTGGGATCTAACTCAAGACCAACAATAAATGAGGAGCAGTTTCGCATTTTATTAGAACAACAAAGTCGAAACTTCTGGGAGCTAGCAAAAACTTTTCGTGCATCGCCTAGTGAATCTCGACAAGATAGTGAAATTGTTCTACCGAACTTTAACTCCGACGCTGCTGGAGCCAACGCCATGCAATGGTGTGCTACGTTGGACATCATTCTAAAAGAAAAACCGTTGCAAGGTAGTGCGTTAATTTTGGCCTTGACGAAGTCATTGGAAGGAATCTCTTCGCAGTGGTTATCGCAGATTTGTTACCCAGGCATCACATGCGAACAATTTAGACAGCTTTTCGAGCAAAGATACGAAAACTCAGAGACACCGGCCGCAACTATTTTGAATTTGCTGAACAGTCGCCCAAATTCTGGCGAGTGTCTTTCCGTGTGTGCAAGTCGACTAATGACGTCACTTTTAACAAAATGGCGTGGCATGGATCATGAGCAAATTGGAAGCTTGGACACAGGAAGTCGGAATGCAGAGTGCAGAAACCTTCTACGTCTGGAGAAGATCAGCGAGCTTCGTCAGTGCGTGCTAAAGTCGTGACATGCTATCGATGTCACGAGCCGGGACACATCTCTACTCAATGCCCCAAGAGTTCGGATGGTGACGCAGGATCACGTGTGCATAAGAGGGTTAACCTATGTGTCGTTGATGAACCAAAAGCAATTATGTTGCACCGAGGTGAGAATCTTCCGATGACATTTGATTCAGGCGCAGAATGCTCGTTAGTAAAAGAGAGCATAGCACACAATCTGTCTGGGAAAAGAACAAATAACGTAATATCATTAAGTGGAATTGGTAATGTTAGTGTAGTTTCGTCAATTCAAATCACATGTAATGTAATGATAAATGGAAATTGTATCGAAGTAGTATTTCATGTAGTCCAAGATAATAATATGAAAAATAATATTGTAATTGGCCGCGAAATTTTAGCACAAGGATACTCTGCTGTAGTATCACCAGAAGGTGTGGAAATAATTAAAGACAAAACAGTTAACGTTTGTTCTGGAAAAAGTTACGAAAATGACTTTAATAACTTAGCAACTGAAGCACAGGGAGAAGATAAAAATCAATTGTTAAGATTGTTAAGAAAGCATTCAAAATCATTCATTCGCGGAACTCCTTTAACTCGCGTAACTACTGGTGTAATGTCAATTCGATTAGTAGAACCCACCAAGACTGTGCAAAGACGCCCTTACAGATTCAGTCCCAGTGAAAGAGAATTACTCCTGTCAAAAGTTCAAGAGCTAATAGATTATAATGTAATAAGGCCGAGCAGTTCACCTTATGCTAGTCCAGCACTTTTAGTAAAAAAGAAAAACGGATCTGTAAGACTCTGTGTCGATTATAGGGAATTAAATAGAAATACCATTGCAGATAAGTTTCCTCTACCATTAATTTCAGATCAGATAGCTAGATTGCGTGGAGCAAGATACTTTACTTGCTTGGACATGGCTTGCGTGTATTATCAGGTCCCTTTACACGAGAACTCCATTGAGTACACTGCATTCGTCACTCCCGACGGACAATTTGAGTTTTTAGCGATGCCGTTTGGTCTAAAGAACGCACCGTCGGTTTTTCAAAGAGCAGTGATGAAAGCAGTGGGCGATTTGGCATTTTCGTACGTTATCGTCTATATGGATGATATAATGATCGTGGCGTCAACCAAGGAAGAAGCTATTGAAAGATTAGAGATCGTCTTGAATATTTTGACTAAGGCAGGCTTTTCGTTATATGTAGAAAAATGCTCATTTTTAAGGGGATTCTGTTCAGTATCTAGGATACGAAGTACAGGCGGGTGAGATTCGTCCAAATTTGCGTAAAATTGAAGCATTAAGCGCATTGCCACCACCCAGGTCAATTACAACATTGAGGCAATTTATAGGATTGGCTTCGTATTTTCGCCAATTTGTCCCAGGATTCTCCCAGCTATTGAAACCTCTTTACTCTCTTACATCTATTAAAATTAATTTTGATTGGACGAATGAACATGAGAAGGTTCGCAAACAGATTATTGATATCCTTACAAGCAAACCAGTCTTGGTAATATTCGATCCTAAATACCCCATAGAACTGCATACAGATGCAAGTGCCATTGGCTATGGAGCCATACTTTTGCATCGAATTGAAAATAAACCGTATGTGGTTGAATACTTCAGTAAAACTACTAGTGTGTGTGAATCGAAATACACGTCTTATGAGTTAGAAACACTCGCGGTAGTTAATGCAGTAAAACACTTCAGACATTATCTACATGGTAATAGGTATGTCATTTTTACTGATTGTAATTCGTTAAAGGCTTCTAGAACAAAAATTGAGCTATCACCTAGAGTGTATCGCTGGTGGGCATTCCTTCAAGCATTCGATTTTGATATTCAATATCGCGAAGGCAAACGTATGGCCCATGTAGATTTTCTGTCAAGGAATCCTTTGCCTGATAAGAAAAAAGAGAATCAAAATAAAGTTGTAGAAAAACATGTACAGTTGATGGAAATTTCTGAAAATTGGATTCAAGCCAAACAACAACGTGATCAGGATATTTTGCAAACAATTAACAAGTTGAGTGAGGGTGAACTTTCTAAAGATTTAGCTGCAACTTATGAAATGAGAGCTAATGTGCTTTACAGAAAAATTCAAAGAAATTGTAGGACACGTTGTTTGCCAGTCATTCCTAGAACCTTTAGATGGTCTGTAATAAACCAAGTACATGAATCGATCTTACACTTAGGTTGGGAAAAGACCCTAGATAAAGTGTACGAGCATTACTGGTTTACGGGAATGGCGAAGTACGTTCGAAAGTTTGTAGAGAATTGCATCACTTGTAGGGTGACAAAATCAGAGTCCGGAAAAGTCCAAGTGTAACTGCATTCGATTCCGAAGATAAGCATACCTTGTCATACGTTGCATATAGATATCACTGGAAAACTAAGTGGGAAGAACGATCGTAAAGAGTATGTCATTGTTCAAATCGATGGTTTTACAAAATATGTTTATTTGTACCACACTTATAAGCTTGACGCAGTTAGTTGTATTGACGCATTAAAGTCATCGATTGCGCTTTTTGGGGTACCTGCTGATTAGTGGCTGATGAAGGCAGAAGTTTTACGGGATTGAAATTTGTCGAATTTATTATTTATTTATTTATTTATTATTTATTTATTTATTTACGTCAACTAACACAGCAGTCGACTAAAAAGCTTAAGCTAAAGACAGATAGTATTTAATTGAAAAAGATAGCTTAGCTATATACACAACTAAACATCCCCGACCCGGTGGAGGTGTTTTATTTGCATAAGGTGCCAGCTATGCCCCGATTCACAGCCAATGTGGTCAGGGATGAGTTGCAACCAATCCAAGTCCAGAATATTATTATTGGTTTCGCTGTAGATGATTAAAAAGTATAGCGCGAAGAGAAGTGACAGAAAGGTGAGGAGAAATTAGGTGAGAAAGGTTGTTAAAAGATTGGCAAAGAACACGAAAAGGTTCATGAAGAGAGTAGTTAGTCAGACATCTACTAAGGTGAATAGGAAAAAAGTTTCTGGTCCGACGTGAGGGAACACAAAAATATAGCGTATCTAGTAAATTCGTAGAAGTGACTTCGCCGTGGACTAGTTTATGGAGAAAGAGAATGCCAAAAACGAGCCTACGTTTGTAAAGTGAAGGAAGATTAATAGGAAGAAGTCTGCTAGAATAAGAAGGTAGGCGAAGACTCGGGTCCCAATTAAGACCGCGTAACGCAAACTTAAGGAATTGCTTCTGTACCGATTCAATACTACGCTGGTGAACATCATATTGCGGATTCCACACTGGCGAGCAATATTCTAGAGTAGGGCGTTTGTTACATAGGGATCATCAAATTCTTTGGCCCAACGTTTAATGAAGCCAAGAAGGCTGCATGCTCTATTGACAATAGAAGAAATATGAACATTAAATGAAAGTTTTGGGTCAAACATCACTCCTAAGTCTTTGAACGATGGTACACAATCTAACAGAACAGACTTAACAGAGTAATGAGCTATGAACGGTGACAAACGACTGAAAGTCATAAAAGAACACTTAGAGGCATTAAGGTGTAATTTATTAACGTGGCACCAATCACAGAACGCATCGAGATCTGGTTGCAAGTACTGTTGGAAAGAAGGATCATTATAGGAATAACAAATCTTGACGTCATCCGCAAACATGAGCACGCGTGAATGAGCCAAGGCCAAAGGCAAATCATTTATAAACAGTGTAAATAACAGGGGGCCCAGATGACTGCCTTGGGGTACACCTGACGTAACTCGAACAGTTTTAGATATCGAGGAACGAAAAGACACCTTTTGGGTTCTGCCAATAAGATACGACTTTAACCAAGCCAACAGTTTTGGGGAAAAACCCATTATGTTAAGTTTCGCGAGAAGCATAGAATGATCAACCGTATCGAAAGCCTTACTAAAGTCAGTATAAATAACATCAGTTTGACACTTTTTACGGAAGCCATGGTGTACAAGGGTAGTCAATTCTAAAAGGTTAGTAAGCGACGAACGACCTTTCATGAATCCATGCTGGCAAGGAGAAATAGTGGATCTGGATAGGTGTTGAAGGGAAGACGTAATAATTTTCTCAAACAGCTTTGGTATTGCCGAAAGTTTGGCAATGCCACGGTAGTTAGAAACATCCGAGGGTAGCAATAGGCAATAGGAATGGTGGGCATTCCTTCAAGCATTCGATTTTGATATTCAATATCGCGAAGGCAAACGTATGGCCCATGTAGATTTTCTGTCAAGGAATCCTTTGCCTGATAAGAAAAAAGAGAATCAAAATAAAGTTGTAGAAAAACATGTACAGTTGATGGAAATTTCTGAAAATTGGATTCAAGCCGAACAACAACGTGATCAGGATATTTTGCAAACAATTAACAAGTTGAGTGAGGGTGAACTTTCTAAAGATTTAGCTGCAACTTATGAAATGAGAGCTAATGTGCTTTACAGAAAAATTCAAAGAAATTGTAGGACACGTTGTTTGCCAGTCATTCCTAGAACCTTTAGATGGTCTGTAATAAACCAAGTACATGAATCGATCTTACACTTAGGTTGGGAAAAGACCCTAGATAAAGTGTACGAGCATTACTGGTTTACGGGAATGGCGAAGTACGTTCGAAAGTTTGTAGAGAATTGCATCACTTGTAGGGTGACAAAATCAGAGTCCGGAAAAGTCCAAGTGTAACTGCATTCGATTCCGAAGATAAGCATACCTTGTCATACGTTGCATATAGATATCACTGGAAAACTAAGTGGGAAGAACGATCGTAAAGAGTATGTCATTGTTCAAATCGATGGTTTTACAAAATATGTTTCTTTGTACCACACTTATAAGCTTGACGCAGTTAGTTGTATTGACGCATTAAAGTCATCGATTGCGCTTTTTGGGGTACCTGCTGATTAGTGGCTGATGAAGGCAGAAGTTTTACGGGATTGAAATTTGTCGAATTTATTATTTATTTATTTATTTATTATTTATTTATTTATTTACGTCAACTAACACAGCAGTCGACTAAAAAGCTTAAGCTAAAGACAGATAGTATTTAATTGAAAAAGATAGCTTAGCTATATACACAACTAAACATCCCCGACCCGGTGGAGGTGTTTTATTTGCATAAGGTGCCAGCTATGCCCCGATTCACAGCCAATGTGGTCAGGGATGAGTTGCAACCAATCCAAGTCCAGAATATTATTATTGGTTTCGCTATAGATGATTAAAAAGTATAGCGCGAAGAGAAGTGACAGAAAGGTGAGGAGAAATTAGGTGAGAAAGGTTGTTAAAAGATTGGCAAAGAACACGAAAAGGTTCATGAAGAGAGTAGTTAGTCAGACATCTACTAAGGTGAATAGGAAAAAAGTTTCTGGTCCGACGTGAGGGAACACAAAAATATAGCGTATCTAGTAAATTCGTAGAAGTGACTTCGCCGTGGACTAGTTTATGGAGAAAGAGAATGCCAAAAACGAGCCTACGTTTGTAAAGTGAAGGAAGATTAATAGGAAGAAGTCTGCTAGAATAAGAAGGTAGGCGAAGACTCGGGTCCCAATTAAGACCGCGTAACGCAAACTTAAGGAATTGCTTCTGTACCGATTCAATACTACGCTGGTGAACATCATATTGCGGATTCCACACTGGCGAGCAATATTCTAGAGTAGGGCGTTTGTTACATAGGGATCATCAAATTCTTTGGCCCAACGTTTAATGAAGCCAAGAAGGCTGCATGCTCTATTGACAATAGAAGAAATATGAACATTAAATGAAAGTTTTGGGTCAAACATCACGCCTAAGTCTTTGAACGATGGTACACAATCTAACAGAACAGACTTAACAGAGTAATGAGCTATGAACGGTGACAAACGACTGAAAGTCATAAAAGAACACTTAGAGGCATTAAGGTGTAATTTATTAACGTGGCACCAATCACAGAACGCATCGAGATCTGGTTGCAAGTACTGTTGGAAAGAAGGATCATTATAGGAATAACAAATCTTGACGTCATCCGCAAACATGAGCACGCGTGAATGAGCCAAGGCCAAAGGCAAATCATTTAAAAACAGTGTAAATAACAGGGGGCCCAGATGACTGCCTTGGGGTACACCTGACGTAACTCGAACAGTTTTAGATATCGAGGAACGAAAAGACACCTTTTGGGTTCTGCCAATAAGATACGACTTTAACCAAGCCAACAGTTTTGGGGAAAAACCCATTATGTTAAGTTTCGCGAGAAGCATAGAATGATCAACCGTATCGAAAGCCTTACTAAAGTCAGTATAAATAACATCAGTTTGACACTTTTTACGGAAGCCATGGTGTACAAGGGTAGTCAATTCTAAAAGGTTAGTAAGCGACGAACGACCTTTCATGAATCCATGCTGGCAAGGAGAAATAGTGGATCTGGATAGGTGTTGAAGGGAAGACGTAATAATTTTCTCAAACAGCTTTGGTATTGCCGAAAGTTTGGCAATGCCACGGTAGTTAAAAACATCCGAGGGTAGCAATAGGCAATAGGAATGGTGGGCATTCCTTCAAGCATTCGATTTTGATATTCAATATCGCGAAGGCAAACGTATGGCCCATGTAGATTTTCTGTCAAGGAATCCTTTGCCTGATAAGAAAAAAGAGAATCAAAATAAAGTTGTAGAAAAACATGTACAGTTGATGGAAATTTCTGAAAATTGGATTCAAGCCGAACAACAACGTGATCAGGATATTTTGCAAACAATTAACAAGTTGAGTGAGGGTGAACTTTCTAAAGATTTAGCTGCAACTTATGAAATGAGAGCTAATGTGCTTTACAGAAAAATTCAAAGAAATTGTAGGACACGTTGTTTGCCAGTCATTCCTAGAACCTTTAGATGGTCTGTAATAAACCAAGTACATGAATCGATCTTACACTTAGGTTGGGAAAAGACCCTAGATAAAGTGTACGAGCATTACTGGTTTACGGGAATGGCGAAGTACGTTCGAAAGTTTGTAGAGAATTGCATCACTTGTAGGGTGACAAAATCAGAGTCCGGAAAAGTCCAAGTGTAACTGCATTCGATTCCGAAGATAAGCATACCTTGTCATACGTTGCATATAGATATCACTGGAAAACTAAGTGGGAAGAACGATCGTAAAGAGTATGTCATTGTTCAAATCGATGGTTTTACAAAATATGTTTATTTGTACCACACTTATAAGCTTGACGCAGTTAGTTGTATTGACGCATTAAAGTCATCGATTGCGCTTTTTGGGGTACCTGCTGATTAGTGGCTGATGAAGGCAGAAGTTTTACGGGATTGAAATTTGTCGAATTTATTATTTATTTATTTATTTATTATTTATTTATTTATTTACGTCAACTAACACAGCAGTCGACTAAAAAGCTTAAGCTAAAGACAGATAGTATTTAATTGAAAAAGATAGCTTAGCTATATACACAACTAAACATCCCCGACCCGGTGGAGGTGTTTTATTTGCATAAGGTGCCAGCTATGCCCCGATTCACAGCCAATGTGGTCAGGGATGAGTTGCAACCAATCCAAGTCCAGAATATTATTATTGGTTTCGCTGTAGATGATTAAAAAGTATAGCGCGAAGAGAAGTGACAGAAAGGTGAGGAGAAATTAGGTGAGAAAGGTTGTTAAAAGATTGGCAAAGAACACGAAAAGGTTCATGAAGAGAGTAGTTAGTCAGACATCTACTAAGGTGAATAGGAAAAAAGTTTCTGGTCCGACGTGAGGGAACACAAAAATATAGCGTATCTAGTAAATTCGTAGAAGTGACTTCGCCGTGGACTAGTTTATGGAGAAAGAGAATGCCAAAAACGAGCCTACGTTTGTAAAGTGAAGGAAGATTAATAGGAAGAAGTCTGCTAGAATAAGAAGGTAGGCGAAGACTCGGGTCCCAATTAAGACCGCGTAACGCAAACTTAAGGAATTGCTTCTGTACCGATTCAATACTACGCTGGTGAACATCATATTGCGGATTCCACACTGGCGAGCAATATTCTAGAGTAGGGCGTTTGTTACATAGGGATCATCAAATTCTTTGGCCCAACGTTTAATGAAGCCAAGAAGGCTGCATGCTCTATTGACAATAGAAGAAATATGAACATTAAATGAAAGTTTTGGGTCAAACATCACGCCTAAGTCTTTGAACGATGGTACACAATCTAACAGAACAGACTTAACAGAGTAATGAGCTATGAACGGTGACAAACGACTGAAAGTCATAAAAGAACACTTAGAGGCATTAAGGTGTAATTTATTAACGTGGCACCAATCACAGAACGCATCGAGATCTGGTTGCAAGTACTGTTGGAAAGAAGGATCATTATAGGAATAACAAATCTTGACGTCATCCGCAAACATGAGCACGCGTGAATGAGCCAAGGCCAAAGGCAAATCATTTATAAACAGTGTAAATAACAGGGGGCCCAGATGACTGCCTTGGGGTACACCTGACGTAACTCGAACAGTTTTAGATATCGAGGAACGAAAAGACACCTTTTGGGTTCTGCCAATAAGATACGACTTTAACCAAGCCAACAGTTTTGGGGAAAAACCCATTATGTTAAGTTTCGCGAGAAGCATAGAATGATCAACCGTATCGAAAGCCTTACTAAAGTCAGTATAAATAACATCAGTTTGACACTTTTTACGGAAGCCATGGTGTACAAGGGTAGTCAATTCTAAAAGGTTAGTAAGCGACGAACGACCTTTCATGAATCCATGCTGGCAAGGAGAAATAGTGGATCTGGATAGGTGTTGAAGGGAAGACGTAATAATTTTCTCAAACAGCTTTGGTATTGCCGAAAGTTTGGCAATGCCACGATAGTTAGAAACATCCGAGGGTAGCAATACCCTTTTTAAAAAGCGGAATAATAAAAGACTCTTTCCAAATATCGGGAAAGGTACAAGACTCACTCGATATAAAAAATAACCGAGATAAAGGCTTAGATAGGGAATTCGAACACATTTTAAGGATGCAACTAGGTATATTATCAGGACCGGGAACGAAGGAAGACGTCATAGATGACAAGCTAGAGATAATACAGTCTTCAGTAATACTAGGAAAAAACATACAATTTAAATGTGGGATTGAAAAGGGATAGGGTGTGGACTCCGAAACAGTAGTAGAATAAGTCGACTGAAAGAATTTAGCAAACAGATCTGCAATATCTGAATCATTATTAGCAGTCTGGTCATTAAGTCTGAAGGTGGAGGGTAGTACATTAGCGCGACTTTTGGAATTAACAAAGTTATAAAATCTTTTGGGGTTCTTATAAAATTCAACCTTACAGCGAACGATATAATTATTGTAGCATTGAGTGTTTAAAAGACAAAATTGAGATTTGGCTACACAGTTATTTGCATAGTCAAGACGCGAACCAGTTTTTTTAAATCTTTTAAAATATCTCGATTTAATGTTACGGAGATTAGAGAGCCTACGTGTGAACCAGACTGGCACGCTGGAGACGGTAGAGACATTCACATAAGGAACGCGTTTATCAATTAGAGAATTAAGAGCAGAGTAGAAAAACTTCACTGCACGATCTATATCGCAGCACTCAAATAGAAATGACCAATCAAAAGAGAAAATAAGGCTATTAAGAAGATTGAAATTTGTTTTACGAAAACATCTACGACGAGAATTTGCGATGTTATTAAATGAATTAGTAACGGAATTGTAAGAAATAGTAACTTCAATGGTAGGGTGATAGGGATCTTCAGGTTTCACTAGGGGCTGTGTTCGGGATACAGCACTAACAGTGGGATCAGAAACAAAAACAAGATCAAGGATTCTGTTAGAAGAGTTAAGGAAAGAATTCGACTGATATAGCGGACATTCAAGTAGGCTATCAAGAAAAACATGTTGAGATGAAGGAATTAAGAAAGATAGATTATCATCAACAAGCCAAGAAATATTAGGCAAGTTGAAATCACCTAAAACTATAAGGAAATCGCGATCTTTATGACGATTAAAAATAGTTTGCAAAGCATCAGCATGATGCATATAGGTCGTTATATGAGAAGTTGGAGGAATATATGAACAAGAAATATATAAGCTAAAGTTGGAACATGTAATTTCGACGCAAATAAACTCAACACCTAAGGGCAGATCAATCGGCACAACACTTGAACACAGATTCGAGTTAACAGCAATAAGTACTCCACCGCCGCGACGACCAACACGATCAAGCCTATAAGAAATAAAGTTATTAGAAAGAGTTTCATTATCCAAAACAGAGGAGTTAAGCCAAGTTTCAGAGAAAGGTAATATGTCAGCCGAAAAGGTTTGGCTATCACAGAACAGGTTCGAGAGCTTGGTAAGAAGTTCTCTTACATTTTGATAATGAATGCAAAGATCAGACCCTGTTAGTTTTTTGAAGCAGAAGATAAATTAGGAAGGTGGACAGGCAACGGACGGGAGCGCTTATTGGGCGCAAACTCGTGTACAACTAGGCCCTCTGGTCAGAAATTAGTGTCAACCATAGCTGAGAAATACTCATTAGGTACTGTAATTTTAAAAGAGGAGATTTCGCGAGGCCTAGAAAACTTAAACTTTTGAATTAAAACTTTAGCAGGGCATATATTACTAATGTAAGCTGCCACAGACGACTCAGAAGTATCAGGAGCAAGCCTAGAGATAAATAATTGTTTACGATGAGGCACTACAGTTAGTGGAGGCGGAGGAGCATTGGGATCTGCAAGTGATTGAGAGCTAGCATGATCCTGTGATTAATCAGAGTTCCCGTGAGGGATAGAATGAGGTACACCAGGGCTTGTAATGGGTACTTCAATCTGAAAAGAAGAGCATAAAGAGGGACAAGAAGATGGTGTAGGCGAAAGTAAAATGGGAGACGATGTAATAGAGAGTGCTGGCGACTGCTTGCGAGGCAACTCAAGGGTACATTTCTTGGGCTTCTCAGAAGGTGGAACAAACTTGAATTGCGACAATAAATGTACGCTAGAGTCACACTCGTTAGACAGCTGTTTGGCCAGTTTGTTTAAAGAAAGAAACTTTAAACGAATATCCCTATACATACGGCTAAAATCAAGCTGCTGGCTGGCACAAGATGGGCAAGTCCAGCGCATTAAGCCAAGCTCAGGCTTTGACACAGACAAACCAGAAAATTTGTCGTAGTCGCGGCCATTGAGGCCAGCACATTTTAAGTGAATAAGATTATCGCAAAGCCATACAAGATATTGCTCTATACTGATCATCAAAACGATCAGAATGCTTGCAAGTAGGTAGACAACAAGCCATTATAAAGCCAAAAGAAACACAAGGCAAAAAAAAAAAATAAATTTATATATATATAAGAATAAATAGAAAAATTTAAATACACAGCACAAAGATAATTATCGATAAGAAATCAATAATTACAAATAAAACAAAGAGAACAGCTAGAGTGCACAGCACAAGAGAGAGTGCAAGAACAGTTATAAGCCGAGCTTTGAGAGGCGGCCTTACAAAAGTGATTACGCGGGAGAGAAGCTGAGCACAAGCACAAAGCAGATAGAACAACAAAGCCACTAGCACTGATGGTATGATGGGGGCGATGAGGGGAGCAACTCCAGAAGCAATGATGATAGAGAAAGAAAAAAATAAAAAGAAAAAAATTAAATGCACCAAACACTAATCACGAAACAGAAAAACTGTTTAAACTATTTAATTTGACGAATTATGGAAATAAAACACAAGGGTGTCAAGCGAACAACACCAGTGAAAGCGTAAAAAAACTAAGCACAATTAAAAACGGAGAGAAAACAATAAATATTAATAAAAACTCAGGAGCTACGCAAAAATACGACCGTCACGTCAGAGAGCAGAAGCTTTTATGCTTTTCTGTGCTTCTCAGAAAATTCAGCTTCACCTGATAGCGACAGGTGCTATTCGGGCAAATGGACAGGTCGAAAGAGTGATGAGCACTTTAAAAAATCTATTAACTATCGTTGAATCCAGTGAGCGTTCATGGCAAGATGCTATAGGGGACGTTCAATTAGCATTAAACTGTACAGTTAATCGAGTTACAAAATCGAGTCCGTTAGAATTATTAATCGGTAAGAGTGCTCGACCATTAGGATTAGTTCCCATTGATGATGATGAGACAGCGATAGACCTTAATGAACAAAGATCTCAGGCTATAAGAAATATGGACAATGCAGCAAGCTATGACAAACTTAGATTTGATAAACACAAGGCAAAAGTAGTCAGATTCAGTAAGGGAGATTATGTTCAGATCAAAAATAGTGAGAAACAAAAGACTAAGTTGGACCCTAAGTTTGGTGGAGCTTTAATGGTCATAGAAGTATTAGAAGGCGATAGATATACGTTGAAGTCCATGTCAAGTAAAAGACAGTATAAGTACCCACATGATAGTTTACGGAGAATGCCAGAGGTGCAGGTACCAAGCGAGCTGGATATCGACGGAGATGAGTATGATTCATCTGGTGAAACGGGTGAAACAGACCGTAATGGCACAGTTGGAAGAGACTGTGGTGAAACGGGTGAAATAGACCGTATGGAAACAGTTGGAAAGGACTGTGATGAAGAGACGGGTGAAACAGACCGTATGGAAACAGTTGGAAAAGACTGTGATAAAGAGACGGGTGAAACAGACCGTAGGACTAGTGAATGAGGCACTAGGGGAATGATGTTTTTAGAAAGAGTGTTGTTGTCGATGCTACGTGGTGGTACCTTGCCGTGGATTCTTGAAACGTAAATGAGAACATAAAGAAAAGAGAATGTTTGTAAAACTAAAAGCGAAAATGTTGTTTGATAAGAATGAAAATGTCGAGGTTATAAAATAAGAAAATATTGAAAACATTGTAATGTTTAATGAATTGTAAAAGAAATATGAACAAACAAATGTTAAAATAGGCAAGTAGAAAAATATGAAATAAGAATTTTTAGTTACGGAATATGTTATAGCACATAAGAGATTTTGAATTAACATTAAACTGGATTTGTCAAACTGCATAAAACAGAATGTTTTTGGCTCAGTTAGTTAAAACAAAGATGTGAAAATGATGTTTTGTAAAAGTGGTTTATATTCCTGCTACACGAGGACGTGTAATTTGTCAGGATGACCGTGTCGGAGATTGTAAAGGTGGTTTATAGTCCTGCTACACGAGGACGTGTAATTTGTCAGGATGACCGTGTCGGAGATTGAATTAGGCATTTCTAATAATTTGAATTGTGTGCCTACTGTTAAGGCGAATTGATCAGTGTTAAGTAATGATTATCTTGACTGATGTAGAACTGTTAAACACAGACATGTGCGATGACAGCATAGGCTGTCATCGAGTGTGGCTCGGTGTGCGGTTGAGAAAATTCAGTCTCTTTTCCTTCTGGAAGTCAACCGTAAAGCACGTCGAGACTCGCTGCACAAAATTAGTGGAAAAATGGAATCCAACAACGGAATCAACGATTCAGGAAACCCTGAATTCTTCTCTTTCCCGATATACATATGGGTGTTATGTTCTCATTTTTTATTCATTTGTTTTTTGCTGCAATATGCTTATTTTCGGTTGATTATATCCTTTAATTGAAGGGAATAACACTTGGTTTTGTCATCCTTTGTAGCAATCAGAATGCGGAACGAATCAATCGATTTATTGTTCTAGTCGCTTAGCCTAAATACATGGTTTTCTTATATCTACATATATACATATGTATGCAGAGGGCAAGGAGACGGACTTTGGAACTAACAATCAGCTGGCATGTACACTAGGATCTACCCACCCTACCTGGAGCCCCGTAGTCCTTGGCAGCCCCCATGTTCTGTGGACTAGCCCGTCGTCATCTCACACCCACATAGACAAGACTCTACTCAGACATTTCTCCTTCTTTTCAGTTGTATATATATTATATTAAACAATTTCATTTTTTTCCACAATATTGATAAAGCCTAACCAGGGTACCACTGCACAGTGGGTCCGCGAGAGGCCAAAAATCAAGAAAAGTGATAACGAAGAATAGAAAAAAATTGCAAGCAAATTGTCTCAAAAATGTCAAATTTAACAATGGCAACGGTACTTTCTAAAAAATAGAACCAAACGCATGAACACGTGTTCACTTTTAGAGTAAAGCACAGCAAACGCAACCACATATCTCATATTGTTGTTGTGACTTAAAATGTATAAACTATCAATGGATTTTCAAGTTAGAGGTGTTAATTTTATTTTAGTAAATTATTAAAAACTATATTGTGTATTTGTCCATTTAAAGTTTATATTTTATGTAACCTTTATTTTTGTTATATTTTGGTCCATGATTTGTATGTTTACTTAAAGTTTTAGTTGTGTCCGAATTATTTCCATGCCAAACTAATTTCCTCACGCGCGTATCTACTTACATACATACATCGTCATCTGTTGATGTACGCGCATATGTACATATCCATATACATATAATTCCTTCGCACATTTACCACAGAACAAACAAAAATTTAAATAGCAATTAACGTATGCACCGCGAATTATTGTGTGTCCGAATTGGTTCAATTGCAAATTTAATCTCCTCACGCGCGTATCCACTTACATACATACATCGTCATCTGTTGATGTACGCGCATATGTACATATCCATATACACATAATTCATTCGCACATTTACCACAACACAAAAAACAGAAAAAAAAATTTTAATAGCAACTAACGTATGCACCGCGATTTCTTGTGCGTTCGAATTGGTTGCGAAATTAATTTCCTCACTCGCGTATTTGAAAACCGGTGCACTTGCTTACATATGTACATACATACTTACATAGTCATTCATTGATGCACGCACATATGTACATATCCACAACACATAATCCATTTCGGTGTCGCGCATTGATTTAACAAAAAAAAGGAGAGGAAACGAACCCAACATCCAAATAAATGACAAATTACTTACGTTTTGTGAACAACGCGTGTGCATAGATATCCACATACTTACCTGTGTACTTCCGCATGTACGTATATCAAAGCATTCGTCCATATGCACTGATCGGGTATTTTGTTTGTTTTCGCGCACAACACTCGCGGTGTGTAAAGACGTTCGTTTTGCTCTTTTTCCTCCGCACAACTACAAAAAAAATTTAATAACATAATTAAACAACAAAACCAAAACCAAATATATAAGCAGCGGCCGACAGCTGTTTTCGGAGTAGTGGTGACACGTGAGTCGAGTCGTGATATCGATAGGCGGCTCAAGCGCGCCAAATTCAAATCGCATTATTTCCGATTTCCTTCTTTCGCCTAATTATATACCCGTCCATATTTATAGTTAAAGATACATATAATTTCTTCCGGCCATTATTTTGCCCACATATTTATCTGTCCACATTTATAAATTATATATATAATTTTTTCCGGCTAGTATTTCGCGCACATAAATATCCGCACATATATATAAATCCATACATATAAATTTTTTTTCCAACATACCGTGCCATATATATCCGTCCATATTTATAAATTTATATAATTATTTCCGGCCAGTATTTTGCGCACATATATATACATCCGCCCATATATATAAATAAATACATATATATTTTTTCCAGCATCATCGTGCCCCTATACATCCGTCCATATTTATAAATTATATATATTTATAAATACATACATATATTTTTTTTCCAGCACTATCGTGCCCATATTTATATATCCGTCCATATTTATAAATTATTTATATAATTTTTTCCGGCCAGCTTTTGCGTACATATATATATCCGCCCATATTTATAAATAAATACATATATATTTTTTCCAGCACTATCGGGCCCATATTTATATATCCGCCCATATTTCTAAATTATACATATATTTTTTCCGGCCAGTATTTTGCGCACATATATATATACATATATATATCCGCCCATATTTCTAAATAAATACATATATATTTTTTTGGTCCAGCATTATCGTGCCCATATATATTGTAACGTGTGGAACAAAATAACGCCACCCGTGGCCGAGCGGCTGGTTTACGGTTGGGCGTTCGATCGTCAGGCCTAAGATAATTCGGCAGAATCGCAAAGAAAACAGAGATAGTTTCTTTCGATTATTCAATCTCTTTATTTTTCTTGTCTTGGCGGCAGCAAAAACTTTTAAGCCCTTCTTCTCTTTCTCCCTATCTTCTTCTCGTTAAGTTGGCCGCGCTAGCTCAAAAAAACTAGCCCTCCCTGTGGCGCCGTTATTAGTGTGCCCAGCCGTAGAAAATGGGACCGCTTCTTAAGCGGGACAGTTTGAGTTTGCCTACTACCCGAGTTGCCACCCAGGCCGTCTACGTTACAATATATCCGTCCATATTTATAAATCATATATAATTTTTTCCGGCCATTATTTTGCGCACATATATATATCCAGATCCAGATTTATATAAAAACGTATTTTCTTTTTATCCTATACATCTTTATTTATATATTTCATCCGTGATTTGTTTTATACGTACTCCCATCGTTACTTACGAATCCATATAAACTTGTTTTGTAATCATTTCGCTTCGTCTACGTGTAATTTTCGATCCGCATTCGTGCGTTCATTAAAAGGGCTCCGTTTCCGAGCCACACGCGAGAGAATTCTCCCGCAATCCTGCGGTGCACAGTGAGAAAGTTCTTGCGTCCTCATAAAGTCCACTTCTCATTTTTTGTGGTTTTTCCAAAACCAAAAAAAAAGCGCACAAACTCGGTGTTCGTCGGTAAGGTCGTCCCCTGAGTATGTCCACGGAGCCGGCCAAGACTGCGCCGAAGTCTAACAGTCTTTCGTCTCCCTCTGCAACTCCGGAGAAGGTTCGGCCTCCGAAAACTCCGGTGACCGTGAAGCGTACGGATATTTCGCGCAAGTTCTCGTCTGTTCGCAGCCACAGCGAATCCCCAAGATCCCGTCCGTCTTCGTCCAGCCTCCCTCAGGGTCGCAGATTCTCGGTTAAAGACTCGAGTGAACACAAAGGTCGTTCCAAGCTTTCAACCCAGACCCAGATCCCGCACGTTGTTGTGACGCACTGTAATGACGCTCCCGTCACCCGATCCGTATCACAACAGCGTAGAGGAAACTCCAGAATGTCCCTCTCCGATTTCGTTCTGGCGTGCGACGCATTGACTCTGTTTGAAGCTCGTGAGAGTGAAGCTCTAACTTCTGAAGTGCCCTTGTTTTCCATTAAAATGCACTTAGAGCAGCTCAAATCCCTTTGGTCAACTGTCGAGATGGAATACTCCCGTTGTCACAAGGCTTTGACAGTCCAAACCGACGAAGAAAGCTTGGCAAACATAAGCCACATCAAGGCGAAGCACGAATCCGCTTACGCGGCGTATGTGCGATGCGGGACGTTATTCGGAGAACGCATCGAACAGCTCTCGGCACAGATGACGAGTCTTATGCGTCAGCCAACCGCTCCGTCGGGGCCGCCGGGGCATAGAGTTCCTCCGTGTGAGGTGGAGACATTTAATGGCGACAGCCTAGCATGGACCACAATTCGCGATTTGTTCGCCATTTATATCGCCAATCCGTATTTGTCACAAGTGGAGAAGCTCTATCACTTGAACGCCAAGACGCGAGGGGAAGCGAGAACCATCGTGGCTAAGTCACCCCTGACGAATGAGGGTTTCCAGGCCGCGTGGGAGAACCTCACCGCACGGTACGAAAATAGCCGTCTGCTTGTCATGACTCAAGCCAGACAACTCCTTCAGATTCCCGCGGTGGCACAAGAGTCGGGCAAATCCTTGCGAGAGCTGCAGACTGCGTTTCAAGGGTGTCTTACCGCGCTTGAGCGTTCGGGTGTTAGTACTGAGAATTGGGATGTCTTACTTATCGCCATCTGCACTAGCAAATTGCCGAAGGCCACAATCCTCCTGTGGGAGCAATCAGTGCCAAATAAGACTGTCGTCTCAACTTGGTACGATTTGAACCAATTTCTTACCGATCGATATCGTGTCCTGGATGCCACCGAAGAACATAAGTCGGCCCCAAGTGTCCAAGCCATCCCCAGTGGCCCCCGCAAATCCTCTGCAACGATGAAGGTACAAGCGTTTCCCGCGAAAGCTCAGCTCAAACCGGCGTCTTGCAAGCTGTGCCATCGGGAGAATCACCCAATACGGCTCTGCCCTAGTTTTCTTGATATGCCTGTTCAGAGGCGTTTGGAAACCATTAGACAGCAGGGACTTTGTCTGAACTGTTTTGACCGCGGTCATCAAGTGAAGGGCTGCTCCAGTGCGCATAATTGCCATACCTGCAAGGAACGTCATCATACTCTGTTGCATCCTAGTGATGTGTCCGTGTCCTCGCCGTCCGCTGCTCAAGTCCCACCATCCAGCGCCACAGAGCGTCCGTCCACGAGCAACCAGCTCACAAATGCTCAAAGTTATTTTGCATCTACCGCAGGCAGAGGCCTTTTAGGCACTGCGATTGTCACTCTGCACCATCGTGGTGTGGATCACCATATTCAAACGTTGATCGACTCTGGCGCCGATTCAACTTTTCTCTCCGAGCGTGTCTTCAACATGGTCCAGCCCCCCTTTTACCCAGTTGACGCCGCGGTTACTGGCATGGGCCAGAGTGATGGATCACTGCGCCGACATGGTGTGTCTGCTGATGCTGTCTCCCCCGTGTGACAGACTGAACAAGATTGAGGTCTCCGCCCTGGTCGTATCCAAATTGTCAGGGGCCATTCCAACGGCTCCATTCCTTAACACGGTTCCGACGCAGTGCCTCGATCACCCCCTGGCTGACCCGTACTACAACAAGCCCGCGGCTATTGACATGATTATCGGTGTAGACCTGTTTCCCCACATAATCGGAGAGCGGATCAAAAAGGATATTGGTGAGTTCGTCGGGCTAGAAACCATCTTTGGATGGGTTCTGTGTGGGGCTATCATGCCTGACCCTCCGGTGTCTCGATCAGTTTTCGCTGCACAGACGCGAGTTAGTCCAGAAGCAAAACTTGAGGTACTCCTCACCAAGTTTTGGGAGGTGGAAGACCTTCCCGCAAAGCCGGAAAAGGAGCATGACGTATTCTGCGAGCGGAACTTCCAGGAGACCACCCAAAGAGGGAAGGACGGCTTATATGTTGTGTCCCTACCGTACAAAAGTCCGAATAGTGTCGACTTGGGTCATTCAAGACCGATCGCGCTGGCTCAAATCCTGCGGACGAAGCACGCCTTCTCAAGGATCCCGTCCTAAAAACGCAGTACGATGCCATTATTCAAGAGTACGAGGAATTGGGTCATATGATTCGGGTGACGCCGCCTCAAGATGGGAAAAACTTCTATCTCCCCCATCACGCGGTGTTTAAGCCCGATAGCACCACCACCAAGGTACGCGTGGTATTTAACGCGTCGAGCCCCTCTACACGAGGCGTCAGCCTTAACGATGTCTTGCACACCGACCCTACTCTTCAGGCCGATCTCACGCTTCAGGTACTGAAATGGCGGTTCTTTCAATTCGTTTTCAACGCTGACATAACGCAGATGTATCGACAAATCCGAGTCGACCCCAGGCATACCCCTTTCAGCGGATCCTCTACCGAGACCGCTGCGGCAATATTCAGGATTATGAGCTACAAACTGTCACGTTTGGGGTTAACTGCGCACCATTCTTGGCGATCCGAGTCCTTTTACAGCTGGCACAAGACGTGCAAGCGATGTCTTCTCAAATCCTTCGGAACTCCATGTATGTTGATGTTGTCCTTGCCGGCGCTAACACTGAAGCCGACGCCCGTATCGCCATACGTGAGATTCAAGTTGCCAATCCAGTCCAATCTGCGGGCCTCCCGCTTCGCAAGTGGACTTCCAATAAGAAGGAAGTACTTCAAGCTATTCCGAGAGAGCACCTGCTGTGAGAGGACTTTCTCGAGCTGGAAGACGCGAGCACTGCAAAAACCTTGGGCATCCGCTGGCAAGCCGCCGTGGACGTCTTCTTCTTCACCGTAGCGGATCCCCCATTGAAGGAGTCGATCTCCAAGAGGCAGGTTCTGTCCCATATCGCTAAACTCTTCGACCCCGCTGGCTGGCTAGCCCCATTTGTTATCCGAGCGAAGATATTCATGCAGCAAATCTGGCTAACCGAACGGGGCTGGGATGATGTTCTGCCGCCTCTCCTGCTGCAGCAATGGCACGAATTTCTGCAGGATTACCCAGGCCTCAGTCAACTCCGCATCTCCCGTTGGCTAAACACCAGCGATAAGCTCTCGTGGGAGCTTCATGGCTTCTGTGACGCGTCACAGAAAGCGTATGGAGCAGACCTATATGTGCGGGTTCTGTACGGCGATCGAGTAGTCCATTTATTAACGGCTAAGACCCGTGTAGCTCCAGTCAAAACAGTCTCGCTGCATCGGCTGGAGTTGTCCGGAGCGGTTTTGCTAGCCGATCTCTGGGCGTCGATCGTTCCTGAACTCCCAATCCCACCTGCAACCTCCCAGTTTTGGACCGACTCTACCATCGTGTTGGCTTGGCTCAATAAACCCCCGTGTAGTTGGTCCACCTTCGTGGCCAATCGGGTATCCAGCATCTCCAAAAGCACCAGTGGCCAAAGCTGGTCACCGCGACCACCCTACTCGATGACGTCAGGGAACGTTTCTCGGACTACGGTAGGACATTACGAGTCATCGCGTACATCCTACGCTTCGCCACCAAAAAGATTTCGACGCCTCGCGGAGATACGGGCCCTGGGTGAAGGGCGACCCCTGCCATCATCCAGCCCGCTACTCAATTTGAATCCATTTCTCGACCAGCATGGGATACTCCGCTCCTGCGGACGACTCCGGGCCGCTGAGTCTCCTCCGGTATGATGAACGTCACTCTATTCTCCTCCCCTATAGTACTCATTTCACTCGCCTGCTTGTCGAATTCGCCCACCGCATCACGTTGCATGGCGGCAATCAACTGATGGTGCGGTATCTGCGCACCAAATTCTGGATCCCATGGATCAAGAACCTGGTCAAGTCCCACATCAAGGTGTGTAAAGTCTGCATCGTTCATCGTCGACGACTACAGACTCAGATGATGGGTGATCTCCCTCGAGAGCGCATCACGTACTCCAGGCCCTTCACCCACACGGGCATTGACTTCGCAGGGCCGTTCGAGATCAAGAATTACACCGGACATGCGTGTCTCATAACTAAGGGTTATGTCTGCGTCTTTGTGTGTTTCAGCACGAAGGCGATCCATCTCGAGGCTAACTCCGACCTCACCACTGAACGATTTCTTGCTTGATAATAATGAAGGCATTTCCCCAGCACATTTTATCCTGGCAGTTCATTCCGCCAAGCGCGCCCCATATGGCAGGACTGTGGGAAGCAGGGGTCAAAAAGACCCTGTTTTACATGTCCTCTTCCACTGTCAAGTACACGTTCGAGGAACTTTCCACTCTTCTGTGTAGGATCGAAGCGTGCCTAAACTCCAGGCCAATTTCTCCCATGAGCGAGGATCCAGAGGATCTGCTGGCCCTAAGCCCGGGACATTTCCTGATTGGAGGACCGCTCTTATCCATTGCGGAACCGGAAATTCTGGTCGAGCCTATGTCGCTGATCAACTGATGGCAGCGACTGAAGGCAATCCAGCAGGCTTTCTGCCGCCGCTGGAAGAGTGAGTACCTCAAGGAGCTTCACAAACGGAAATAGTGGAAATCACCGACTCGCAGCCTCCAGACCGACGACCTCGTGATCGTGTCCGAAGATAATCTCCCCTCCAACGAGTGGCGCTTAGGGCGAATTGAGCGCACTCTGCCCGGGGCTGACGGTCTCGTCCGAGTGGCTGATGTCACCACAGCGCGTGACCTTATCGTGACTCCCAATCCCTATGTTCCGTCCGAATGTCCTCGTCTCCGTGCATGTTGTTCGTTGCCGCGCATCGACTAATCCACTCCCCCCTACGTAATTTCTTTCGTTGCAGTTCGTTCAGCTCGCCCCTCCATAGTGACATGGCCCCCACGCGTCTGCCGCACCACCGCAGCAAACGATCTGCTCCACATGGGACGAACGTGTACCGATGCCGGGTCTAGTGGGGGGGTTCATGCACTCCGGCAGTGTCATCGCTTCCAGAACCTCCGAGGGGAAAAGCGGCTCCGGGCGGTGCTTATAAATAAGTACTATCCCAAATGCTTGGCACACGAGCACTCATCAAACGCGTGCCGGACTCGCCATGGTTGCCGACGATGCGGGCAAAGGCACCATACCCTGCTCCATATGGCTGACCAACCGCCAAGACAACGCGCCTCAGCCCGGCGTCGCAGCCAATCACCCTCCCCCGGGCGTGCTGCACCACCGCCACAACCCCGTTCCCGATCATCGTCCGCTTCCCCAGAAGGCGCACCCGAGATCTCTCTCTCCTCCCTGCTCCACGCCAGGACGACGACTGTCATGCCAACAGCAGTCCTCCGGTTGGGCAATGGCTCGAAATCCTTCGAGACCCGCGTTCTCCTCGATGCATGTGCGGCTGAGAGTTGCATCAATCTTTCCTTTGCCCGGTCCCTGGGGTTGGCTGTGACCAAGGTCGGGGTCGACCAAGCCTGCACGGCCGTCCACGAATCGAGGTCCGACAAGACGTTCCGACGGAATGTTATATTCCGGGTCGAAGAGGACCTGCTCATCCGCACTCCCATCCGGGAAGTGTCGGCGCCGGTCCGGGAGAAATTCGTCACCCTGATCCTGGCCGATTCCTATTTCTATCGGCCGGCGTCGGTGTCCGTGGTGCTCGGGGCAGACCTCTATCCTGTGGTCATCCAACCAGGCTGTGTGCCCGGTCATAGCGGTACTCCCGCAGCCCAGAGCACCGCGTTCGGATTGGTTGTCTCCGGCTCCTGTGGGATCTAGGAGCTCCAGGACGCTGCCGTCCCTCATCCTTTATATGTCCAGGGTGGCAATTGCAACATGTTGCAAGGGGGGCGGTATGTTCACGCCACCGGGTGAACAGCAGTGAGGCGAAGAGCAGTGAGGAGTGAGGAGGGTTTTTTGATCCTCGGCATCTACGGTCACACCAGGAGGAGTGACTTGATTTTTCCCATGGGCATCGCTATTTAATCTAATACGAGCATCTAACCCGAACACCCGTTCTTTTCTTGTGATTTGCTTTTTTTTGATGGTAATTTTTTCCAACCCGCATCCATCTCGTGTGTGTCGGGACATATCGTCACTTAATACAAATAAATCTAAATTAATTTAAAACGAAGTTCTCGCGCGTTTTTAATTACCCTACTCACGCACCAGACCCCTGAAGACATTGGCACCCGCCAACCACTTGCGGCTTATTTGGATCCTTCCGCCCCTCCACAAACAGATATTATATTCATGGCATTAATCTAAGTTTTTACTTTATAAAAGTGTTTAAGTCAGCCACAGAAACTTCCAGGTGTGTGTGAAATAATTAATAATCTAACGCATCTTCTTATTTTTTCAAGGTCAAACTTGCCAAGCAGAGCCCCTGTGTTTGTTTTCGCCTTTACTTGTGGTTTTCATTTTGTATTAAAACCTCATTATATTTATTAAATATTTGTTTTTAAAAAGAAGCTTCTGTTCTCTGAAGTGACGGTCGTGTTTTTGCATAGCTCCTGAGTTTTTATTAATATTTATTGTTTTCTCTCAATTTTTAATTGCGCTTAGTTTGTTTACGCTTTCGCTGGTGTTGTTTGCTTGACACTCTTGTGTTTTATTTCCATAATTCGAAAAATTAAACAGTTTACACAGTTTTTTCTTTTTCGTGATTAGTATTTGGTGCATTTATTTTTGTATTTTTCTCTCTCGTCATTGCTTCTGCAATTGTTCCCCTCATCGCACAGTGGTCGGTTTCATAGGCCAAAAATAAAAAATAAAAAAAAAACTGAAATTTGCAACTCTGTGTATGAAAACTAATTCAAAATAAAACAACAAAACAATTGGAAAATTAATTTTTCCGTTATTTCGTTGGTACGCGCTAGCAACAGCTTAAAAAGAGAGGAAAAAAAACACGCATGCTGTGCAGTGAACGGAGCTTAAAAGTTAGATCTGAGGGAAAAATTTAATATTTAATATATAATTGCGCTAAATCGCCAAAATTAATAATGAATATTGAAAAAAAAGGTTAATAGTATATATTTAAAGATTTTTGTGTAAAATTATATTGACCTAATGTTTTATAACTAACGTTTTATAAGTGACCTTTGTGAAAGGTGTATTGGTGTATTTTACTATGTTTTGTGACTTTAATTAAAGAAAAAGTTGTGATCCCGGTCTCACCCTCAAATAAATCTTGTTTGCTTTTTTATTCATTATTTTCTTAGTTTATGTTCTTTTTTTCAGCTGCAACTTTTTCCAACTTTCTGTGTTATTCGTGTTATTCTATTCTGTTGTCTCTGTACGCGTACACTACTGTGTTGTTGTTATCTGTGTTATTCTCTTGTGTTGTCTTCGTATTCACACTGCACTTTCTTAAGTGTGTATTTTGTTTTTGTTTTGATCGTCATATTTAATTGTTCTTTGGTTTCAATATTTTTATTCTCTTAATTTTAATGAAGCATTCGTTTAATTTATACATACATACAAACATATGTATATACAGGAACATCTTATCAATGTCAGCTTTCACGCATATACATATATTTTTGTTATATGGTGTTTGGAAAAAGGTTCATTTGCTGATAAAGCTAAACAAGTATTTGGAAACCTGATGGTTATGAATTCAGAGGCAATAGTGTGGTGTCAGGACAAGATTATATCTTTAAAAAGTTTGGAGAAATGTGGACTAAAAGTTACAGAATAAAATACAAAGTTGTCGAAAAAAATGCGGATTGGTTTGCTCAAAATGAATTAATATTATTAAATCTGCAATCATCACCGTTACAGCAAAATCGAGGTCGTCCAAGATTAAGTCTTTTTGAGTGCTCAGAAAGAACTAAGCGGCGACGGATAGCAGAAATAGCAGAATTTGATGAATCCGCAGCTGATGATTTGCGAAATGCTTGTAGGCAACCGAATTCATCGATCTTTCCTGCAAAGACGTGTGAAGCATCATTCATTTATAACTGATGCAAATTTAACAAAAAACTGCTTATTAGAAGCTTTAGTTTATTAGAAGCTAATAAACTGGATATTAAGTTTTTACCCTGTTATGATAGTATTTTGAAGGAAAAACAGAAAAGCTATCCGGAGGAAATAACAGTTTCAGGATCTGTTGCTGAAGTTGAATTGCAAAAATTATTGGACCAGACTGCATCTCGGATTTTAGAATTGCAGAGTGAGGTTATTAATGAACTCAGTGATTGCTCAAATAACCTTAAATTAATAGGAAAATGGGGCTTTGATGGCAGCTCTGGGCAGAGCGAATATAAACAAACATTCGAAAATAATAATGCAAAAGACAGCAATTTGTTTATCACATCATATGTCCCTCTTCAATTAATTACCAAATCAAAGGATGATGAGGAGCACAAAATAATTTGGAAAAACCCTCGACCTTCCTCCACCCGCTATTGCCGCCCTATACGGATTCAATACATGCTTCACATTTCATATAGACTCGAAATAAAACAGTGGCAAGTAGGGGGCGCAGAAAATAAACAACAATTTCTACGAAGGAAACAAATTATTCAGTGCGAATTTCGTAACAAAATGGGTTTAATTGTCGACAAACCAAGAACAGGTGGAAGTGGATCCTCAAATGATGGGAACACTGCAAGAAGATTTTTCAATGAAGCCCAAGTGTCTGCTGAAATAACTGGCATAGAAAAACACCTTATTGAAAACTGTGCAATTTTACTACAAACCTTATCATAAGATTAAAAAATTAATGTAGAAAAATTTCGAGAATTGGCTCTAGCTACTGCTCGAGAACTAACAAGTATTCTTGGTACTATATTCCTCCCTCGGTTCACAAAATTTTAATTCATGCGCCAGATATTATTAAGCACCCGTTAGTATCTATTGGAGAGCTCTCAGAAAAAGCTGTTCAGGCAAGAAATAAGGACCTTAAGAAGTATCGACTAAACCATACAAGAAAAATTTCACGGGTAGCCACAGATCAGGACTTAATAAAAAGGTTGCTTTTGACCTCTGATCCTCTGATTTCTGGTCAAAGAAAATTACCAAGCAAAAAAAACTCATTTTTACCAAAATCAGTGTTTGATTTACTCGAATTCATTATTCTTTTATTTACTATTTTTGTAATTTCATAATAAAATTAATTATTATTAAGCTGTTATATTTTTCTATTTAGTTTTGATGCTTTAATAAATATATAAAAAATAAAAAAAAGACACTTTCTAAAAATAATTTTTTGATAGCCTAGAAGTGCAATGAGAGGGGTTTGAAGTGGTTTATTATACACTTATTATAATTTTATAAAGCTAATATAAAAATTTCACTTTGATATAGTCAGTGGAAACATTTTTGGCCGCTAATTTCATACGGTACCGACCACTGTGCTCCGTTGCGAAACATGTGCTGGCTAAACATCGCATAATACGGAGATGTTCCAATCGTTGAGTGCACCAAGCTTCTCAGAGCCGCTTGTATCTCCGGTATTTTTGCATCTCAATGCGTGTGATCCTCGCCAACGTGTGTTCTTATCGCAGCCCAAACCATTTCACCACCATTTCCTCGAATTCCATGGAGGTAAACTGCTTCCCGTTGTCGGTGTGTAATATCTGAGGTACTCCAAACGTTTTAAAGAGTTCCTCCCTCAAGAATTTTATTGTCGCTGCGGACGTTGCTCTTGGCATGGTTTTGAGCCACACAAATTTAGTAAAGTGGTCCAACACTATTAGAATATAGGCATTACCTTTTCGGGATCGTGGATATTTGCCCAGGAAGTCCAGATACAGCTTCTGTATCGGCCGCGACGTGCTCACCTCTGCTCCCATAGTTGGTCTGGTCGTCTGCCTGGTATGCTTCGCCTCCTTACACGTATCACATGCAGTAATGTAATTTTTGACTTGCACTGCCATTCGTGTCCAATAATAAAACTGTTTAAGCCTGCCGAGCGTTCGTGCGACTCCACCGTGCATCGCCTCTTCGCTATCATGCGCATGCTGTATGGGTGTATGGGTCAATGGCCACAACGTTTTCCTTTCCTTTCTCATGCTCTATCACGAAATCGTATGACTGCAATGCCAATGACCAGCAAGCTAATCTCCCATTTAAATCTCTCAGGGTCATTAACCACTGGAGACTGGAATGATCTGTGATGACGGTAAACGGCATAAGCTCTACATATGGACGGAATCTCTCTATCGCCTTGACTGCTGCCAAACACTCCTTCTCCGTTACCGTATAATTTAGCTGGGCTCCTCTAGCTTCTGCGAAAAGAATGAGATAGGTCTCTCGTTTCCTTTGACATCTTGCTGGAACATGGCAACTCCCAATCCTACATGGCTCGCATCACACTGTATGAAGAATCTGCGACTAAAATCAGGATGTACTAATACTGGAGCGTTGGTTAGGGCTTGTTTTAGTAAATTAATCGACTCTGTAGCCCCTTTGTTAACTTGAATTTTCCGTTTGATTTCAGGCAATCGGTCAACGGTGCTGCTTTTTTTGCAAAGCCTTGGATGACGATACCAGCCGGCCGTCCCTAGAAAGCTACGGAGCTGTCTCACCGTGTTTGGCAATGGAATTTCCGTGATCGCTTTCACTTTATCGCGATCCGTTTTTAATTTTCTATCTGCGATCACAAATCCCAGGTATTTAATGAATCTAAAGAAAAATTTTTATTTTTTTTAACCCGATAGTAAGATTGGCCCTCTTCAAACATTCAGCTACTGCTTCCAGGTGCTTCATGTGCTCTTCAAACGTGCGGGATATAATTAGGAGATCATCCACATACACGAATACGTGGCTTCTCAAGCCTTGTGGAATGACCTTATCCGGCATAAGCGCTGCGCCGCATTGCAGAGACCGAAAGGCATTCTGCGGAACTGATATAGCGGCCGCCCCGGGATGGTAAACGCCGTGTACTTCCGACTTTCCTCCTCCAACTCTACCTGCCAGATCGCGTGCTTCAAGTTAACACTACTAATGAAGAAGGTGGAGGATCCCCGGCTCAGAATGGACTCAATATTTTGCAATATTTTTATTCAGTGCTTCTAAACAAAGTCTATTTTTCGCAGGTTTCTGATCCAGTGTTACCCCATTGTTCCATGGGCTTTCGCTCAGTTCACTCCCAATTTGACCATTTCTTCGACTTCTTGGAACAATGGGATCTGCTTTGGTGGTGATACTGGATTGAATCTCCCAGTTGGATCGTGTGCTCTTCTAATGTTGTACGTCCGAGTCCACACTTCTTATATGCCTGAAACTTCCCACAGACTTCTGCCAGGACCTTTTGTTGCGTCTTGTTGAGAACATGTGGTTGCACCGGCTCCTTTTTGGAATTAAACTCCTCATCCTCGATGGACAACTCCTTCACTCCCAGGAGATCAGGCGCAAGCTCGAATTCGCGCCAGAAATCTATGCCTAAGTATAACCTTTGACGCAGCGACGGGCATAGCTACAACGTCATTTCTTGTATTCTACCTCGATACGTAATACGCACATCACCCTTTCCCGTTATAGCATGATTCACTCCTCCTGCCGTTTGAAGAGTAATATGTTTTTCTTATTAATTCCAGTTTATTCACCAGCTCTTCACATCCTTCGCCTAGGAAACGCACTGAAGCTCCCGTGTCTAGCAGACCTTCTACGTGAAACTCTTGCATTTTTACCGTAGCGTATGCCCGATTCTCCTTTTGCCTTGACACTGCTTCCGAACAAACCTCTTGGCGTTTTGGCCTTCGTTGTCTGTAACGCTCTCTCACAGGCTTAACTCGGTGAGATTCACTCGTTCTTCCGCGGTATTGAGCGCAACTCCTCCTTTGTTCTGCTCCGCCTCGCGTTTCTCGTCTGGCATTTGGGACATTTGGGTAACACTACTCCTGGTGGTCCGCATTTGTAGCAGAATATCTTGCGAACTACACTCTCGCACTCTCAAAATGTAATGTAATGGCATTCCTCTCGCAACTTTTCCAGGTTTGTTATCCATATTGGATAAATAATTTTCGAAATATTGTCTTTGATATTAACCTTAATTACTCTAATCAGGTCATGGTCCGAGAAGTTGCTTTCTAAGCGTGATCGGAGGCTAAGCATCGCTTGGAGGTATTCATCCACGCTTTCTCTTTCATATTCGGCCAATCTCCTGGTTCTGTCCGATGGCTCCTGTGTGTGTCCGTCCTGCGTCTCGCTGGCAATTCTTGATCTTTAAGGATGGGGAGATGCTCCTTCTAGGCACATGCACTTTTCAGTTTTTTTTTTTCTAACTAAATAATTCTTTTCCACGTGCCCTCGAGAACTCAACTCTTGTCTTTTTTTCTTTTATATTTATTATGGCAAAATGTTATAATGTATTAAGTGACTGTTTTAGCCTTTAAAAAATATATTGATAGAAGGGTATTTATACTACACCTTCAACAACGAAGCAGAAACATACCAAAGGGAAAAGAGCAAGCGACACGTTCATCGAGGGACCAGCAGCACACTGACAGCGCAGCCGAAGGCCGAGACTCACCAAGAGAAACAAATTACACCCAGTCAAGTCCAAAAAAGAACACAATAAACACACGTCTAAGTTCAATAATAGAAGTTTTACGAGTATTATTAGTTCTTTCACCGGGCACAAAATTAATATTGTTGTGCCGAACTAAGCTTTAAGAGATACTAATCATATCCCAATGGACGAAGAAAGAAACATGTTAGAAAAGGAACCAAAGTTTGTGGATCAGCATTGGTGCAGAGCAGCAAAGACAAAGAAATACAAGAAGCGGCAAGAACAAAACTGTGCTTATAAATTACTCATTTATAAGACGTCAGCTGACGACAGGGGAGCATGCATCCTTTGATACAGCAAAACAAGCTCAAAATTGTTGAACAAAAGTGAACAAATTGTACAAAACTGTTTTATATATGCGTTTAATTATAAAACTGTTTTAATATATGTTTAATTTACTTATAACTAGCCACAGTTGTGTGCTTTTGGAGTCGGGACTAGAACTAATTTATATGTATAAAAAATTCTATTGATTCTGCATCAATGTTGCAATTGTGTCCGGTCTTATCTATACTCTCATGTCCGTGAGAACTTCCTTCACCTCCCTCCTCGTCTATAATGTACATGGATGCGTCGTTAATGATAATCATCCCTTCGTCAACAACGATTAAAAGTTCCAGATGACCTGGTCGGGAGCTACAATGGGCTTAAGTTTCGACCACTAATTGTTTGTTTCGTGTGTTTTTATTAATTTACAACATGGGAGTACATACAAAGGGATACATGATTAACATGATGGCCGTTAATAGAGATACCCAGCTGTGTTTCCAGCCGTGTCCGCCTCCTCAAATCGGCCACACGTGAATAGTGCATGGCTAGCATCCTCCTGAATGTCTTTGGTGACCAAGTACATAATGCACTGGTGCCGATCTTGAATCGATGCAGGTAGCTGCGAAAGCAGCCGTGCCCGCTTAAGAACCGTGTCATTGGGAACGACACTTGGCCATGCCTCTTATATTCGGAATTAGTGAGCGAGTCCATCTTCCATTCGGTGCCTCATCTCACCTGCTCTAACAATTATCAATAGTGCGCTGCCACGCTTCTATGCTTGCGGCCCTTCTAGTTGCGCTGTTGCAGGGAACTGTGAAGAACACTTTCTCATCCTCAAGGGCTAGTAGGTCGATTGGTGGCATGCCCGCAATTACCAGGGATGCCTCCGTGGGTGCTGAATGCAATACAGACTCGTAGGGCACTTAGCCGGTATTTTGGTACCAATTCTCTAGTATAGCTTGGTGATGCTGCTGCTCTGGCCCGGCATATAGGATTACGGATTTAAAGACCGTCATGAGGAGCTGCCTTCTCCATTGTTGGAAAGTGCCCTGCAAGTACCTGAAGCCTTTGCATTAGTCGTCGCCAAATGTTCCCTGAAGCTGAGCCTGGGATCAATTATGACTCCAGGGTTAAGGCAGTGTTCGCTTAGACGCAACCGTTTCATCGGAAATCCTGAATGATGCTGTTTAAATCTTTTTTCTGCTACTAACTAGCACTGCCTCATTTTTTTGTTCCGCCAGCTCCAATCCCATTCTTTCTAGGCAGCTTTTGACCATACACACCGCCTCGTTGCAATTATTTTCTATCAGAGACATATGTTTCGCCACGACCACAAGTGGAATGTTGTCGGCGAAGCCCACCATAGTGCATCCTGCTGGTAGCGTCAGACGAGCGCTGAGGGACTCCGGCTGAGATGCGGTGCGTACTGGGGCCGTCATCGGTATTGTACAGGAGACTCCTGTTGCTAAGATACCGCCGTATAATACGTGTTAGGTACATGGGCACTAAAAAGCCTTTCCATTTTCCATGTGCTTGGGAATATGTCTGACCTCATGCATGAGTCTGCCGTGTCGCAAAGCTCGAGAAATAGCGTACGCTTGCTATCTTTGATTGCTCTTTTAAGTGTTATTCTTTTAGCCTTGTATTGCTGCCTCAGTATTTCCGCATTATCGCTGCTTTTTGACCGAGAGTATTGGCGACGTGCTATGTGGCTTTCTCTTCTACCTGCGGCAATTTCATAGACTACCAGTACTGTTGTACTGTTTGTACTGTTGAACAGCTCGCTGCTAGCAAATCTCAGGTCAACTATGGACGCTGCACCACTCCTGTTGAAAGTGTGTTGGGATCGCTCGTTGAGCAAAGCCACATCGAGGGATGCTAACGCCTCAAGTACGTCTCTTCCTTTCCAGTTTGTGCTTGCGCATCCCCAATCCACAGACCAGGCGTTATAGTCGCCTGCTATGACCACATTTTCGTGGCCTCTAGCGTCATCAATTAGGGGACTTAGAATGCTGTAATATTTATCGGCAGTTAGGCCGTCAGTCCAAGTAACAGCTATAGATTCGTACGCCGATATCTCTTACAAATCCAACTGCTGCGTGCTGATTGTCCAAGAGACATAACGGACTTTCACATGCCTAAATTGCTGGTCCTCCATCTAGCGACTGTATTTAGCTTCAGTAGTCATGCGCTGGTAACGCTCACTTATCAGTGCAGCAGTCACCCGTAACTCCCTGACCGACTAAGTCAATAAATCATTGGCGGCCCCCCAGTGATGGAGTTTGAGCTGCAGTGCTCTAAACATCGCGGTTTTTGTTTAAAGTCTTCAAGAACCCTGGACACACCCTGCTTAGCGTTTTATGTTAGGCATTTTGCTCCCGCACTCGGGTACAGAGGATGCCTAATGGTTCTTCGGTGTATTCACTGGCACGAGGGTGTTCTGTGCTGCCACAATTGAAGCACTGCTGAGAGGCGTTAAATGGGCTGCCACAGTTTTTTGCTAAATTCTCGAACTCCAAGCATTTAAAGCATCTGAGTGGTTCTGCCTTGATCTTCACCCTGCGGACTGACCATCCGATTCCTATGGTACACTCGCTAAGAAGCTTTTCGGCCATTTCGGTGATTTGCTTATCCTGTTTCTCCGTTTGGATGCTGATACCGCCATCAGAATTCTGGATGCTGTTGACTTTCTCTCTGTACATTTGCAGAGAATCTTTTGTTGTGATCAGCTTCTGTTTGGTTGCATCCTCGGAATTAAAAATATGACGTCTGGTCTTGGTCTCTTGTTTTTCCCACTTACTGTCTGCCATTGCTGCTGGGTACGTTGATCATTCAAGGCCTTGTTACCGGTCTGACATGGTCAGCGGAGCAGCAAGGCAGAGGAATGTTTCCAAATACTTGTAGGCGCCTTCTAAAACGTCTGTTCCTTTTTGCAGGATCGAAGGAATCAAATTTGGGAACTTTTCTGGCGGAGCAAACGACCGCACCGCACTTGTAAGTTGTTTACATCAATCACACTAACAACTAATCGTTGTGTTCATCCATTTGTGGGCGATCTCTTGCAGTGAAAATAGCTCTGTAGCACAATCAGCAACAACGTTTCTGTTATTGAAATCTAAAATTATGTTTCGCCTTCTACCAGGTAAAGGCTGATTTTCTTACAGACAGATTCTGGTTGAGGTGTTTGATTAAAAAGTACACAATGTTAAAATTTTGAAAAACTTTAATACTTCCTTTGTATATCTAATAAATCTGACACACTAATATTACTGAGATTTTTGTTGGTCATTTCATTTATTGGATATAATAAATTCGCTTTTGCTAAAGTTGTTATGAAAATTAATTTTTCAAGGTCTGAAATGACCATTCTGGTGTTTGCTAGGATGGTTTCATAACAGTGTTCGTGGTTGAAATTTTCTGTTTTACTTATTTGGTTTATGGAATTTGTTATTGCATTCCGTTTTTCTTGTAATTTGTTGTTAATCACGACTTGCTTATTTTGTGCTACTACTTGGAAGGCAGTGTCTAAAATATTTAAGCTTCTAGCGCTTCTATGATGAACCGTCATCGTTTTATTAGCGATTTTTCTAATGTCTGTCAGTATAATCCTTTTAATATGGCCTTCTTTAAAGAATTCAGTAGTTTTCCTGGTCTCGTCGGCGTATGTCCTGTACGAGGTAATGTTTGTTGGATGTCTAAGGTAGCCGTACTCTATACAGTCTGATTTGGTATAGTCTGTAGTTTTCAAGGTCATTGTCGAGTGTGTCCTCAGTATTATTAGTATCCGTATAAAGTCCATTCTGTAATTTTGGATATTATAAAATATTTTTATTAATTTCAAGGTCACCCTCTACAATTCCTTTTTTGTACAAAAGAGTAAGTTTACTACCAAGACGTTTGTTTCACTTTACCAAAACTTTGTCACCCCACTTGTATTTTTTGTCTATCCGTGTTCTATTTTCCTGCTCCATTTGTTTGCTTTGAGCGTCTGCTATCCTTTTGACTATTTGCATGAACTGCTTTGATTGGTTTTTGTTCAAAACTGAATTGATTGACTTGGTATTCTTTACCGTTGCTACTTATCTTTCCACTTGACCATTCGATGCACTGTGAAGGGGTGGGGCATTGACAATTTGTATTTCAAAGTCATTTAATAGGAGGGACCTTATTATTTCAGAATTTATCTATCTTTCATTATCGCAATATATTGGGATAACATTAGCAAAGTAATTGACAAACTGTAGAATGGAAGGCTTTACGTCAACAATGTCGATAATTTATCTATGCAAGTCAGAAAGAATTTTTGATCTGTGGAGTAAACGTCGATGTGAAAAATTTCTCCTGCGTAAGCCGGTACCAGGTGTGGTACCCAGTCTCTGTTTTTGGATGACGTGTTTTGCCAAACCTTGCAATTAGTTGTTTGTTGCCTGAACTTACTCTGGAAAGGGGCTTATCGGATACATCAATAGTGTAGGTCAGAGACTCTTCACTAGGGCAGGTTGCCCTATCGGACTTTGATTCTGAATCTGGTGCTTCGAGAGCGTTAATGTGCTGACGCGAAAGGGCGTCTGTTACTAAATTTTTCCTTTCCTAGCTTGTAAATTATTTTTGTACCATGTCCGTCAATTTATGCCTTTTGGTGTATTAATTTCGCATTCGAATTTTTGTCTGATACATCGAAGGTTAACGGATGATGGTCCGTAAATATGTTTAAATCTCTTACGCCCCGATTCCCAAGTTCTTTAGTGACCACACTATGGCAAAAAGTTCTCGTTGGTTACAAAATTTCTTTCGTTATTACGAAATTTACGGGATATTATTGTAATAGGTCTGCCTTTTTGTGAAAGGATATCGCCTAGATGCGACTGTAGTAAGATCGAATGGTTGTCGATAATCTGGGTAAGCTCCTCTGATGCCAAAATATCTTTGTTTAGTTTGGAAAATGTCCGGAGTCTTTGCTCTTTAGAATATCTGTCAGGGGACCTGCGATTTTCGCGAAGTCTCTTATGAAGCAGCGATAATAGCTGGCAAGGCCAAGAAGTTATCTGAGATCGAAAAATCGGAAAATTTTTGATTGTCTGAACTTTTTCGGGTGAAGTTGTAATACCATCCGTAAATACGATAAATCCCAGATACTTCACTTTTTTCTTAAATTTAGATTTTTCCAGCAATACTCCATACTTTAAAGGACCCATTTAATGTCCCTAAATTGGTCTTCTTTTGATTCGAAAAAAAGTTAACACCGTCTATGTAGACGTAGCTTGTTTTAATTATCTTTTCCCTAAGGACGTCATCGATGGCCCTTTGAAAGATACAGGGACCATTTTTGTCCCTTTCTGCTAGTGGGAAATCCCGATTTGAAGTCCAATGTTATAATATATTGAGCCATTCTTATGTTCAGCAGGATTGGACATTTTTCCTTTACCTTTGAGGTCTCATGTATCAATCTGACAATAAATGGTTTTTCAGCGGGTAATAAATTTTAGTACGGCCAATGGTCGAGTATAATTTTTATTTTTTTATTTTTCCTTCTACTGTTCTTGTGACAAGCGGTAGAAGGAAGCGTTCCCTAAAAAATTTGAAGATTATTCACCATCTGACAAGTCATCACTATCTGCCACGACACTCACCTCTGCAAGAGGAGTCAACCTCCATGGGTTCTGGTATTGAGACCGCCCTAGCCCCAGGATTTTGTGATGGCTTCCCTTTATTATTTGCTTTTTCCTGAACCCTAGGATAATGGGGAGTCTTTTTATATGCCCGTTGGCTGTTCCGAGCACTTATTCTGATTAGCATTGTTTCGAAAAAGTGAAATTTTCTGTGAAAGCTTCTGATTTCTTTGCGTCCCGTTTTCGGAATTTGTGGACTTGTTTCCTGAATATCTCGTTGGTTGCCTATACTTGGAATCGAGCAAAAGTAAAGCTTGCAACGAAAGCTGCGTAGTCATGACTAACTTCGGCAAGACCTTGGGCTTTGCTGGCGATACTACTGCCCTGAGGGATTTTATCTGTCCCGACACAAAGGAGTGTAATGCGTCGGACCTAAACTGCTCATTAAGCACATTCGCTGACGCCCACATTCTCTTGTATGTGAGGATAAGAGTTTCATCAGCGTAAGTAAAGTCTAGTCGCATCGACATTTTTATCAGTGTTGTACGATGCTAGAGTGGAACTTTATTCCTAATTATGCCTACTGCTTGGTAGTGGGCGGAGCTGCCCCCTAAAGTCGAAATAGCTCGTACGCGAACGACGCTGCGGGGCGCCATTAAATATACTCGCTTTGATTGCCATTGAAGTCCGGCAAGGATCTAAATCTTTATATAAAAGATTAGATATCTATCTAATCTTTCCTAACACTCTACGCCTCGGATGATTTCGGCATCCCTATAGACCTCCACCTCCGGTCCGGCTGGTTTTAAACCTTCTTTATGAGTCCATTTTTTGGTTTAACTAATGTGTGAAAGTAGCGAGAATCTGTGCAGCCTGATTGTCAGGCCTAGTCTGCACTGCCACTTGTACTATATTTATAATTTATAATTTTCTTTCTCTTGTTCGCTGTTGCCTCTCATAACCGTTAGTAATGCCTCAACACTACTATCTCTCCAGATAAACAAATGGGAACAAAGATTTCGTTAAATAATAAGAATTTTTTTGTAATGATTGGTGTAAAAACAAACGATACAATTAAAACAGAGAATGTTCACCTCGATGTATTGTTAAAACTTCCACACCTAGTGCCAAGCGATTTATTCAATTTTCCACAATCGAATTGGTTAATTTCTAGCGATTGTGCAAAATTTTATTAAGATCAGATGACTATATCATATAGTTCGGCAAATATGCAAATATCACAAAAATTTATATTTCTCAGTTTAACATAGCTATTAATGACTGTGTTAAATTTGATCAAGATCGAATGACTATATCATATAGCTCCCATAGGAAATATCAGTGGAAAACAGTGACTTTGTTCAAAAACTTCGTTAATTCTTATGCTAAAATTGTTGGCCGTTTTTTTGCATCCTATTCTCCTGTTTTTTTTTTTTTTTAAATATTTGTGTAGGAACAGGTGATGAGGTACCGATAGACAATAAAAGAACCAGAAGCGGTCATGGTTTCTGAAGCCAGTTCTTAGTGCTAAGCCAGTATAACATAATAATCAAAGTCGGTCACACTTGACTTCTAAGTTTTCAATGACAGCGAACACACATTTCGGAACAGACCTACAGTCAGTTTCATCTTTGTAAAAGCCATAATATGAAATTGTAACATCATTGTCAATAAAGAAACCGGAATATAAATAAAATACCACAAATAGGGGGCTCGTCCGGGATGGCAGCTTAAAAGTGAAACAATTAATATTGGCTATTGAATTTCACAAATTCGTTAAAACTTGTGAAACTCGAATGAGGAAGGAGACAGCAAGTGACGCTGCCTCGAGGGAACGTTCAAGTGAGAGGAAGCGAGATAGCTGCAGTAAAAGCACGGTATCGGCGAGCAACAAGAATTCAAAATTCGGTCGATGAGGGAGACAGCAAGTGACGCTGACATAAGGTAACTGGAGAAGGAGTGAGAAAGCTGATCAAAAAGGTGGTTCTGGAATTTTCGCAGCACATTACGCAATAGTCGTGAGAGGTTAGGTCGAAGAAGGTACCATTGGGATACTCCAGCAATAAAAAGGCAAGGCAGAAACCTTGAGAGGATTGTGGCAACAATGATTCTGGTTGCAAGATTGATTCAAGGTTGCAAAGTCGATACAAGGCTGCCACAACGGAGGCTGTGTAGATTGCTGGAGAAGTAGAAGAACAACCACTAAGGGATAAAGGTATCAAAGGATGTCTACTCCGTCTACATGCTACCGCGGCGAGTCGATATCACCAATTAGGAGCTTGTGCTTTTTATGCACTTTTTTTTTTTTTTTTTTTTATAAAAATGACACCTAGCATAATTAATAATAATAAGGAAGGAACGTTAATCGAAGGCAAATTGATATTGCGATCACAGCTTAAGCCACGGAGTGCAAATAGCAAAAACTGCTTTTGAACGGATTCAAGTCTAATCTGGTGCGACTCATATTGAGGTGACCAAATGCAAGATCCATACTCTAAAATAGGACGGACAAGCGAAGTAAAAAGAACTTTAGTTGTATAGGGGTCATCAAAGCCTTTTGAACATCTTTTAATGAAACCCAGAACACTCATGGCCTTTGCGACCGTGGTGGAAATATGCGCCCAAATCATTCATATTATTTAGACGTTCTAAAGGACTATTGTTTGGAAAATAAGTGACCAGTTGAGGAGAGTTACGAAAAAAAGTCATTACCTTACATTTGGTAGTGTTAAGATTTAGTAGATTAAACTAGCACCAGGATTGAAAGTTTTTAAGATCATCTTGTACCCGACTAAATGAATCTGTATCTTTATAAGTAAGACAAAGCTTGACATCGTCAGCATACATAAGCACACGCGAATGAACAATGACTGATGGAAAAGTGTGAAAAGCAAAGGGCCAAGTCACAGGAATGGAATCGGAAAAAGAAGACTTAAAAAGTACCTTCTGTTTTCTATTTGTTAAATATTCTCGAACCCAAGAAAGGAAAAGGAGTGGAAACCCAATGTCGCTCAGCTTAGAAAGTAATAGGGTATGATTAACGGAATCAAAGGCTTTGCTGAAGTTAGTGTATATGACATCAGTTTGTTTACCATTTTTGAACCCCTTGATAATTATTGATGTAAATTCTAAAAGGTTTGTGGTTGTAGATCTACGTTTCACAAACCCATGTTGGGATGGCGAAATAATAGAGCTGCAAAAATGTTGCAATTGAGAAGTTATAATTTTCTCAAAAGCTTTCGGAATAGCGGACAATTTTGAGATACCCCTATAGTTAAAGCCGAAGCCCTCGATACTTTTAGAACTATCGGCAATTTCCATTGGAATTTGTAATTGGCCGGACACATCGGACACCACAATAGGCATCGTTTTTACGAGATCATTCACAGGTGATACCGGTAATTCCTTACTAATAGCATTCACAACCGAGCTCTTAAACGATATCAATTGCTGTACATTAGGAGTGGACGGTGCATGAGACCGGTCGGGGACGATAAGAGACGCTGGTGGATCTTCAGATACAGAAACACCCCAAGGACTGGTCCCTTTACGTTCCGGAGACTCATTCATAAGCGATAAACATCTGAACTGAGTCTCCACCGCAGTAAACTCCGCTTGGAGTTTATTAAAACCTGCCCTTAAAGTGTCAAAACTATCTCTAGTCCGCCTCATGAAAGAACGCATCTCATTCTCGACCTCCCGGCAAGCATCACATCCATATTTTAAGCCACCACCTTTAGCAATAGACTCTTTGATTCTGCCTGTGTAACCTGCACACTTAACGTGAACCGCGTTGTCACACAACCAACAAAGAATAAAATCATGGGAGTCAACCGCATTAGAGGCAACTATGCAAATTTTTTTTGAGCATACAACCATTTTACAAAAAGTTTAATTTAATTAAAAAAGGATATATAAAAAAATAAAAAAAAAAATTCTAAATTTCTAAGGTAAAAAATCTGTGTATAAGAATATACTGACCAGTTCTGACACAAGGGTTAATGTGCAGAGTAAGCCTTCACAACTAAAGAATTAAAAGAGCAAGAAAGTACAAAAACAAAAACACGTATCACAGAGTCGCGGGTAGGCAAAAAACGAGAGCGCAAATCAAACAAGAATCGGAAAGAGCAGGGAGAGCGCGTCAAATTGAACACATGCAACAACAATTTGTACGCAAGAGCGCGAGAGTTAGTTAAAACGGTAAAGACACAAAAGCAAAAGAGATAAACAAAACAACAACACCTCTAATGCAAGTATTGTTGTAAGTTTTGATTTTATTCAAATTTAAACAAAAACACAAAAGCGACAGCAAGAATTCACGAAATGAAAATAAAATTCGGATGCTGGAATTATTATTAATTAAGCCGATAATGAATTTACAAGTTATAGAAAAGTATTTAATCGCGAGAAAAAAATAAAAGTTGATAAGCGCGAAAAAAACGCGTCCGTCCTCTGCAACGAGTGAAAGTTTTTTTTGAACCCAAGAAAGGAAAAGGGGTGGAAACCCAATGTCGCTCAGCTTAGAAAGTAATAGGGTATGATTAACGGAATCAAAAGCTTTGCTGAAGTCAGTGTATATGACATCAGTTTGTTTACCCCCTTGATAATTATTGATGTAAATTCTAAAAGATTAGTGGTTGTAGATCTACGTTTCACAAACCCAATGATATACGACTCCTTCCAAATAGATGGAAAAGAGGAAGATTCGACAGACAATAGAAACAATTTTAAAATGGGTTTACATAATGCGTACACATCCAGGAAGACCATCTGGCCCCGGGGAATTAACAGGTTTAACTAGTTTAAGTTCGCTAAGAATAGAACTTTCATCAATCACTGGATTGAAAATGCAATTAGCCTTTTTTAAATGATAAGGATACGGACTTGCTCGATATTCCGTTGAGGAATAAGTTGTTTTGAAAAAACTCGCAAACATATCGACAATTGCCTGATCAGTGCTCGCTTTTTTATTTTGAAAAGACAAAAAAAATGGGTGTACAGAGGTCTTACGTTTAGAATTAACAAAATTATAAAATTGTTTAGGGTCAGAGGAAAACTGAAGCTTACACCGCTGAAGATAATTCTTATAGCATTGTGTATTAAGCATCATGAATTTTGAACGAGCGACTGTATACAGAGCATAATCTGATGAGCGACGTGTTTTTTGAAACTTCTTATAATATCGTGTCTTCACATTTTTCAAATTGGATAGCTCGCGAGAGAACCAGGGAGGTTTGTTAAGCCGCTCCAGCCTACCAAGAGGCACACAAATATCAAAGAGTGAATTCATAGTATCATAGAAAAAAGGAACAGCTGAGTTCATATCTCTACAATTGTACAAATAAGACCAATCGGTAGTAGTAATGTTTTCATTAAGGCTGACAAAATCAGTTGTCTTGGAATTTGTCTTCTGGAAGAACAAATGATTTGATCCTAGAAACCTCACAATAAGAAGAATCCAATACAAAAATAAGATCTAACGATTTTCCATTCGAATTTAAGACAGGATTGACTTGGGATAAAGATAAGCCTAGAAGGCCATCAATAAAGTCATGTGACAAAGAGGGCAGCAACGTGGTAGATTCATCTGTTAGTGACCATGCTAAAGCGGGTAAATTAAAGTCACCTACAACTATGAGCATGTCTTGACTCGAAACTAAAGAGGAGACAAACTGAATTGCCTCTAAATGATTTAAATATACCACCATGTCTGACAATGGTGGAATATAGGAACAAGTAATGAAAGCATTAAAAGATTTAAAATTTACTTTAACACCGACAAACTCAATCTCCTGGGTACTAGAAAATTGAATCAATTCAGATGATAAAGCACCATCAACAGCTATCAGAACGCCACCGCCTATGCGAGAAATCCCGTCACGTCTGAAAAGTTTGCGGAAAAAACCGATGCATCAGCAATATCAGGTTTTAGCCACGTCTCTGTAAAAGATAGATTGCTATGCTCAAAAGAAAGACTATCTGCATAGAGATTAGGAAGTTTAGATTTCAGTCCTCTACCGTTCTGGTAACCCAGGTTAAAGGACGAAGCTAGTTTTTTGACACACCAGCAGATGCTGATGTGGTAGTATTAGTTGTTGTTGTTGGCAGGCGAATCGGTTGACGATTTTTCTTTTTTACAGTATTATAACTATTATATGTTTCGGCCAAAAATCTTCTCGACATATAATGTCGAAGATATTGGCAGAAACACTAATTTTAAAGGACGAAATGTCCCGAGAATAAAAAAATTTAAACTTTTCCACCGCAATATTCAAAACGTTCGAGCGGTGGCCGAGAGCGTTTCGAGGCTATGTTAACTGCTGGAAAAGTGTACAGCGGTTAGCCAGGGCTGGACGCAACGAAACTTGAAGTCTACAGAGACTATCGTTGAGTTCTAGGAGTGAACTGCGCTAGTGGCGTCGGTGCGTTGGTAGCGGCGGTGTGAGCAACGTCTGGTGGCGGCGGCGTGAGAAAATGTTGGCAATGTTGCTGAAAGACGATTTCTGAAGGATTTCGAGATAAGACTAATCAACATCGAAGACGAAGACAAGGCAGAGCGACGAGGGACCAACAAAAGACGGGAAAAGCGTATGTTATTCAAATCTAGCGAAAACTGATAGCAATTTTCAAAGCTAGAAAATAATATTAACATAGTATAAGAAAAATTGTCCCTGATTTAAAGTTCTTCTAATTAAGATGGAGCTTGCAGAGATTCTGGCTCTAAACGTGGTGGCTTTGCGATCGAAATTATCCGAGCTAGGGATCCCTTCGACTGGCAGGAAACAGGATTTGCAGAAAAGGTTACTCACCCATTATGGTGTGCATGAGGAAGATGAGCAATCAGACGATCAGTCAGTTGTAACAGCGAATGGGGGAGTAAAGATTGCAGCAGAAAACGTAGTTAGACCCGAGAGATGACGGCTTACTTTGAAAGATGTTGAGGACAGTGTTTAAGAATAAACATCGTGTTCATCTGAAGCGGCTTCACCAAATCAGATGCACTAAAGAAAATATAATACAACTGTACTTTTGTCACAAACAACTAACCTAGCATATGACTAGAATTACAATCAGCCACACGCGTTGTGGGAAAAACATTTGTAATTGTAAACTAACCCAAACGATCACAAAGGCAGGATATCAAGTGGCCGACGCCGTGCCCAAAATAATATTAATTTTTCAACCACCGAATACGTGGGTGTGAGTCGTACTAGCATTACATCTCCTTAAGAACAATTGTTACCTCCTAGAGCCTAAGATTTCCTATATAAACTCCGTACTTTTGTAAATAAAATCAGTTGATATTTTGAATTCAACGAATCAAATAGGAATGAATAGGAATCCCTATTCAGACAGTGTGTCACAGTATTCTGGTTCAGATATTCTTAACATTGCTCAATGGATTGAAGAACTAGAAGAATGTGCAGCCACGGTACAGTAGAATGAATTGGAGTTATTGTGTGGGACGGAAAAATCTTTCATAAGGAGTCAGAGATTAAAAACTGTAATTCTTTGAAAACAGCTCCTCGTGCGGAGTTTAGTTTAAGAATATCTTCACCTGCAGTCCATAAGAAGTTCAATCAGCGCCAACAGAAGAAAGGCGAAACTCTAAATGAATATTTATATGCATTGATGGAAATTGTGAAGCCGGTGAACGTAGATGAGGAGAGTCTGATAGAGTACTTCGTTAAAGGTATTCCGGATACAAAAACCAACGAAATGATGTTATTCCAAGCTCGCAATATTTCAGAGTTAAAGTTTCAAATCGAAAATTTATAAGAAGGGACGTGATTCGTACAAGGCAACAAACAGATTTAAAAGAAAGTCATATGGTTCGAGTGAAGCACAGGCAGTACAGGCTCGAGAGAGAAAATATTTTGGTTGCGGAGAGGCGACTCATTTAAGAAAATATTGTCCTAAGTTCGATGGAAAGTGTTTCAAGTGCGGTCAGTCAGGTCATCGTGCAGCTCAGTGTAGTATCGAAACACAGATTAAACGAGAGAAGCAAGCAAATGTTGTTCAACATGGAAAAGTTGAAGTTAGTTCGAGTACGTTCACTCCGTCTGGGTTAGAACTAAAGAAGGTTAGCTATGAGAATATTGAATTCAAAGATTCGTCGAAGTGTTTTTTGGAAGCTAGGAGTTAAACAACTAACAGGTCCTGGAAAGTGTTTGGTAGGAATAGGAGATGCGAAATTTTAACCTTTGGTAGTTTCTCTTTAATGGTGATCATCGACAAAGTTAAAATAGTAGTTGAGTTTCATGTAGTTCCAGATGAGGACATGGGGTTTGACGCTATTTTGGGAAGAACGATTCTCGATAGTGTTGACATGAAGGTAACAAAAAGTGGAACTCAGTTTTTAATTAGCAGTGAGCAGAAGTTACAAGAAAATTCTGAATCTGTTGAGGATTGGATGAAACAATTTGAAGATGTCTGCACAGTTTTTGAAGGGAAGGACGAAATCGGTTTAGAGCTGTCTCATTTAAGCCAAGAACAGACTAAAGAGGTCGAAATGATAGTTCAGCGATACAAGCCAAATCGCAATCCTGACGCCAAGATTTTTTTTTTTTTTTGTCTTTTTTTTTTTTTTTTAACGTTTAATATATATTTGTTGTTTTGAGCCTAACAACAAGTTTGAGATATTTTTCTTAGACTAGTACTAAGATAAATCCTGGGGATATTGCAGGCGGCCCTAATCACTTGTTATTGGGTTGGTCTGTCATTTCTTTTAAGACGAGTTCTATTATTAGTTCGCGTAAGGGAATTGGCAAGAACATTTGGGTGTGCATCCAGTTTCGCAGAATACTTTAGTTGTTGAGTACCTATTTCAGATTTTACGCTTGGTATATTTAGATAATTTTGAATGTTGTCGTTTTGTATATACCTCGGGGCCCCCGTGATTGATCTTAAAATCTTCGACTGCGCTCTTTGTATAATATCGACATTGCTGGTACTTGCATTTCCCCATAGTACGGCTCCGTAAGTCCAGATGGGTTTCAATACGGAGTTGTATAGGAGGACTTTATACTCCAGACGTAGAGGGGACCGAGCATTGATGATCCAATGTAGGCTACTCGCTTTCAGTTTAAGCTGTAACTTTTTTGCTTCGATGTGCTTGCGCCAAGTTAGTCTTCTGTCTAGGTGGATGCCAAGGTAAGTGACATCCACGGCTTCAGGAACTGGTACGTTGTTTAGCATTAGAGCTGGGCAGTTTCTTCTGTTAAGCGTAAAAGTAACATGTTTGCATTTCTGCTCGTTGACCCGGATACGCCAGGTTGTTAGCCATTCCTCTACCACCTTAAGGTGTTCCTCTAGTTTTGCAGAGGCTTGTATTGGGCATTTGGATCTGCTAAGGATTGCCGTGTCATCGGCAAAAGTGGACGTTGTAAGTCCTAAACTCGTTGGTAGGTCTGCAGTGTACAGCAGGTAGAGCAATGGGCCGAGTACACTGCCTTGCGGTACACCAGCTTTGATTTCAAAATCAGCGGAGACGGAGCCATTACATCTTACAGCGAATTTCCTATTGTAAAGGTAAGATTCCATGAGTTTGTGTGTGTACTGTGGCAGTTTTTGCCGGATTTTGAACATCAGACCCACCAACCAAACTCTATCGAAAGCCTGGGCAACGTCGAGAAAGACAGCCGCACAGTATTCTTTTAGTTCGAATGCTGTTCGTATTTCGGATGTTATGCGATTGACTTGTTCAATTGTACCATGTTTTTCGCGGAAGCCAAACTGGTGTGAAGGGATTGTGTTCGATGCCAGAAATGAGTTTAGGCGGATCTGCAGGACCTTTTCAAAAAACTTCGAAAGACATGGCAGCAAACTAATTGGCCTATAGGATGATGGCTGGGTTTTGTCCTTTCCCACTTTAGGAATCATGATGATAGTGGACTTTTTCCATGTTCTTGGGAAGTAGCCAATTTTTATTATAGCGTTGAACAGTTTGCAGATATATTGTATTGCAATGATAGGGAGTTCTAGGATTATTTTCGGTGTGATTAGGTCATGGCCAGGGGCTTTTTTCGGCTTTATGTGGTTTTTAATAACTGCAGTGATCTCGTCCGATTGGAGTTCCGAGTACTCACTATCCGTTAATGTGTTCGAAGGGGGAAGTACAGATGAGTTTGATGTTGGATTTGGCTGGAAAATCATTTTAAGATGTGTGGCAAATACGGATGCCCTCTCTTCGTCACTGCGGGCCCATCCACCGGTTGGACTCCTTATCGGTGAAATTGTCTCTGTAGAAGCGCTTAAAGTTGGGTGGGCTTTCCACAGAGGATGTTTAGTGCTGGTTGGACTGAGCTTTTCTATGTATTTCCTTTGAGCCCAGCTTTTCTCTTGTCTTAACGCCTTGGAGAGGATGCGATTAGCATGCCTGAGGCGAAGTTTTGCTGCTGGTGAGCGAGTAATCTGCCATTCTCTTCTTAGACGTCGTTTTTCCGTTACTAATTGTTCTATCCGCCGGTTCGTAGGCCTGTCAACAGGTTTGGTGTACGAAGAGGCATGTGGAGTAGATACTCTTGCTGCAGCTCCCATCATCGACTCAAGTGTAGAGACGCACATATCAATGTCCTCTGCAGCATCCAGTTTCGGCGAACAGTCAATGTGGGCACTCATGTACATCTTAAATTTAAGCCAATTTGTTTTGTTGTTTGTAAGCCTATATGAGCGATCAAGTACTTGAGGTCTTGTTAATAATGTGAATAGCACTGGAGAGTGATCGGAAGTTAAATCTAGCAGTGTTTCCGCAGTGATCCGATTACGTGGAATCCTCTTGGTTACTGCGAAATCAATCAAGTCAGGCACTTTCTGTGAATCTGTGGGCCAATAAGTAGGCCTACCCGGTGAGACGCAATCCATCTTATTGAGAGGGTTGACTATTGTGTTGTACAACTGCTTTCCTTTAGGATTTACCAGGCGAGATCCCCAGTGCGTATGTTTGGCGTTATAGTCCCCTGCTGCAATGAAGCGATCTCCGAGTGTGTTAAAGAAATCGGTAAATTCCTTTTCAGAGATTGAGAAGCGTGGTGGGCAGTACAGGGCGACCAATGTAGTGTTGCCGCAGCTGGTTTGGACGGTTATAGCAGTTGCTTGTAGGTGCTGTGTTTCAAATCTGTTGAGGAACGAGTGTTTTATACGGTTTTTGATTAGGATACCGGTCCCGCCATGAGCTTTTCCGTCTGGATGGTTTGTTGCGTAGAAGGTATATTTTGGTATTTGAAAATTATTTTTTGATGTTAAATGTGTTTCCGAAATCAGCAAAACGTCGATTTCACTTGAGTCTAGGAATAGTTGCAGTTCATTTTTGTGCTTGGAGATGCCGTTAGCATTCCAAAGACATAGACGTAGGGAAGCCATTATTTATTCTCGATAAGCTTCTGGATAAGCAGGTTTTGATTCCGCATCAGTTCGTGCATACAGTTTTGCATGAACGTCATAAAAGTGGTCATGTTTTGATTGACTGAGATCAATAGGGCCTCTAGACCACTTGGAGTTTGCTGGCCAAGCTCTGGTGCGCTAGGTTGCGGATTCTGTAGATGGCGGAGTGACGGGGTCTCTTTCGCGGGCTCCGTCTGTCCAGTTCGGAGCACACTAGCGAAGGATACACTAGGACTGGTTGTAGCAGTCATGTTGGATGATCTAGCAGCCTTGGCGAAGAAGACCTCCGGTGTAGTTTTGGAGGCGTTGAAGATGATTTTTGGTCCAGCTGGGGGTTTGCGCCCGTTTAGGTGTGATTTAAGATCCTTAAAGACAGGACATCCTCTGTAGTTGGCCGTGTGGTTCCCTCCACAGTTACTGCATAGTCTTAGTGCGACGTTGTTTCTGTCCTTGGTGCAAATTCCATCTTCATGATGTTCGCCGCAGCCAACACACACTGACCTAAGATTGCAATTGTTAGAGGTGTGGTTGTATTCCTGGCAGTTTTTACACTGCGGTGGTTGGCGTCTCTTATGGGGCTCCTCTACGGTGATTCTTCTGTGCAATAGAAGCTGTAGGTTGTAGATCGGGTGCACTTCATTTGGCTTCGACCGCTTTGCATCTGGTTGGAGCTCGATTTTAAAGAGCGGCTGTGCGACTTTGTTCCTGTTGATGATGTTGACAACGGACTTGACCGCAAACCCTTTTTCGACCAACGCGTCTGCTATTTCTTGAGTAGGGACCGATGGCTCAATCCCCTTTAACACAACCTGGAGCCCTTTACTGCTTTTTAGTTGGTAGGTATAGAAGTTGATGTTAGCATTACGGAGGTACTTTTCGATGATGCGGAAATTGTCCTCAGTTTGGGCTTGACATTTAATTTCTTTAATGTTACCCCTATTGAGAGGGGTTACAACAAAGATATTTCCCACTACTGTTTCTACTAGCTTCGAAATCAGGGCGCTGCAGTTGGCTCCACGGATGTATAAAGGGGGTGGTCTAGCCGATTTAACTTTATCTACAGCGCCGGCTTGATCGTCTTGCTGATCGGCAAGAATTTTAAAACGATTCCCGCTAAGGGGTGCTACTCGTTCATTTGGTTTGGTTATTTTCGGCGTATATTTTTCTTTTGCGGGCTTAGCTTCCGCTTAGTTATTTTAATATATCTGTCCATTCCAGTTTGGACAGAAGTCGTTGGGTTTACTATTGTGGCTGACTCTGGGCGACTTGTCGTTGACGGCTTGAGGCAGGTCGGTGCAATCGGTGACCTAGTTATCGATATTGATGGAGAAGCACACTGCTCTCTCCACGGTAAGTTGCTGTTAATTGCTGAGTGGCTGGCACTTTCGGTGTTATTGCTTACGTTAGCATTCGGTGGGGTCGTCGACACCACCGAAAAGTACGCGTTGTTGCGTTGGACCGAGAGTCGACGCTCACGTTGTTGTTGTACAATTAGTTCTTGTAGCTGTTGTTGGTGGGGATCGAGAGAGCTTGGGCCCGAATTGGTGGACATGGCTTTTGTAAAAATGACGCACTTTGTTGTTGCAACTTAGTATTTATTGCTATTAGAGCAATCTAATTGTAAATAGGCGTCTCTGAGGCGACTGAGAGCCCTACACAACTTTTTGCAAACGCAGACTTTTTTTTTTTTTTTTACACTCAATTTTTGCGGAGTGCATTAAAAAACACGTCTGCACACGGCGGCAGTTGAATTGGAATAAATGAACCAAGACGCCAAGATTGAAATGAAAATTATTTTGAAAGATGATATTCCCGTATACCAACACCCAAGACGGTTGGCCTACTGCGATCAGCGGATTGTAGATAATCAGATACAAGAATGGCTTAAGGAAGGATTTATTCGCGATAGTAAATCGGTGTATGCATCCCCTATAGTATTGGTAGCAAGGTCGAACGGAGCCAAAAGGTTGTTTATTTATTTATTTATTTATTTATTTATTTATTTATTTACGTCAACTAACACAGCAGTCGACGAAAAAGCTTAAGCTAAAGACAGATAGTAATTAAATGAAGAAGGTAGCTTAGCTTTATACACAACTAAACATCCCCGGCCCGGTGGAGGTGTTTTATTTGCACAAGGTGCCAGCTATGCCCCGATTCACAGCCAATGTGGCCAGGGATGAGTTGCAGCCAATCCAAGTCCAGAATATTTTCATTGGTTTCGCTGTAGATGATTAAAAAGTATAGCGCGAAGAGAAGTGACAGAAAGATGAGGAGAGATAAGGTGAGAAAGGTTGTTAAAAGATTGGCAAAGAACACGAAGAGGTTCGTGAAGAGAGTAGTTAGTCAGACATCTACTAAGGTGAATAGGAAAAAAGTTTCTGGTCCGACGTGAGGGAACACAAAAATACAGCGTATCTAGTAAATTGGTAGAAATGACTTCGCCGTTGACTAGTTTATGGAGAAAGAGAATGCCAAAAACGAACCTGCGGTTATAAAGTGAAGGAAGATTAATAAGAAGAAGTCTGTCAGAATAAGAAGGTAGGCGAAGACCCGGGTCCCAATTTAGACCGCGTAGCGCAAACTTAAGGAATTGCTTCTGTACCGATTCAATACCACGCTGGTGAACATCATATTGCGGGTTCCACACTGGCGAGCAATATTCTAGAGTAGGGCGAACTAACGAAGTGTATAAAACCTTTGTTACATAGGGATCATCAAATTCTTTGGCCCGACGTTTAATGAAGCCGAGAAGGCTGCTTGCTCTGTTGACAATTGAAGAAATATGAACATTAAATGAAAGTTTTGGGTCAAACATAACGCCTAAGTCTTTGAATGATGGAACACAATCTAACAGAACAGACTTAATAGAGTAATGAGCTAGGAGCGGAGACAAACGACTGAAAGTCATAAAAGAACACTAAGAGGCATTAAGGTGTAATTTATTAACGTGGCACCAATCACAGAACGCATCGAGATCTGATTGCAAGTACTGTTGGAAAGAAGGATCATTATAGGAATAACAAATCTTGACGTCATCCGCAAACATGAGCACGCGTGAATGCGCCAAGGCCAAAGGCAAATCATTTATAAACAATGTAAATAATAGTGGGCCCAGATGACTGCCTTGGGGTACACCTGACGTAACTCGAACAGTTTTAGATATCGAGGAACGAAAAGACACCTTTTGGGTTCTGCCAATAAGATACGACTTTAACCAACCCAATAATTTTGGTGAAAAACCCATGATGTTAAGTTTAACGAGAAGCAAAGAATGATCAACCGTATCGAAAGCATTACTAAAGTCAGTATAAATAACATCAGTTTGACACTTTTTACGGAAGCCATGGTGTACAAGGGTAGTCAATTCTAAAAGGTTGGTAAGCGACGAACGACCTTTCATGAAACCATGCTGACAAGGAGAAATAGTGGATCTGGATAGATCTTGAAGAGAAGACGTAATAATTTTCTCAAACAGTTTAGGTATTGCCGAAAGTTTGGCAATGCCACGGTAGTTGGAAACATCCGATTTGCTACCCTTTTTAAAAAGCGGAATAATAAATGACTCCTTCCAAATATCAGGAAATCTACAAGTCTCACTCGATATACAGAATAACCGAGCTAAAGGCTTAGATAGGGAAATAGAACACATTTTAAGGATGCAACTAGGTATATCATCAGGCCCGGGAACGAAGGAAGACTTCATAGATGACAAGCTAGAGAGAATACAGTCTTCAGTAATACTGGGAAAAAACATACAATTTAAATGTGGGATTGAAAAGGGATAGGGTGTGGGATCCGAAACAGTAGTAGAATATGTCGACTGAAAAAATTTAGCAAACAGATCTGCAATATCTAAATCATTATTAGCAGACTGGTCGTTAAGTCTGAAGGTGGAAGGTAGGACATTAGAGCGTCTTTTGGAATTGACAAAGTTGTAAAATCTTTTGGGGTTATTATAAAATTCAGCCTTACAGCGAACGAGATAATTGTTGTAGCATTGAGTATTTAAGAGACAAAATTGAGATTTGGCTATACAATAATTTGCATAGTCAAGTCGCGAACCAGTTTTTTTAAATCTTTTAAAATATCTCGATTTAATGTTACGAAGATTAGAGAGCCTACGTGTGAACCAGACTGGCGAGCTGGAGACGGTAGAGACATTCACATAAGGAACGCATTTATCAATTAGAGAATTAAGAGCAGAATAGAAAAACTTCACTGCACAATCTATATCGCAGCACTCAAATAGAAACGACCAATCAAAAGAGAAAATAAGGCTGTTAAGACGATTGAAATTTGTTTTACGAAAACATCTACGACGAACATTTGCGATGTTATTAAATGAATTAGTAACGGAATTGTAAGAAATAGTAACTTCAATGGTAGGACGATAAGGATCTTCAGGTTTCACTAGTGGCTGTGTTTGCGATACAGCACTAACAGTGGGATCAGAGACAAAAACAAGATCAAGGATTCTTTTAGAACAGTTAAGGAAAGAATTCGACTGATATAGTGGACATTCAAGTAGGCTATCAAGAAAAACATGTTGAGATGAAGGAATTAAGAAAGATAGATTATCATCAACAAGCCAAGAAATATTAGGCAAGTTAAAATCACCTAAAACTATAAGAACATCACGATCTTTAAGACGACCAAAAATAGTTCGTAAAGCATCAGCATGGTGCACGTAGATCATGATATCAGAAGCTGGAGGAATATAAGAACAAGAGATATATAGGCTAAAGTTAGAACATGTAACTTCGACGCAAATAAACTCAACACCTAAGGGGAGATCAATCGGCACCACACTTGAAGACAGATTCGAGTTTACAGCAATGAGTACTCCACCGCCACGACGACCAACACGATCAAGCCTATAAGAAATAAAATTATTAGAAAGAATTTCATTATCTAGAACAGAGGAGTTAAGCCAAGTTTCAGAGAAAGCTAATATGTCAGCTGAAAAGGTTTGGCTATCACAGAAAAGGTTCGACAGCTTGGTAAGAAGTCCTCTTACATTTTGATAATGAATGCAAAGACTAGACGTTATTAGTTTTTTGAAGCAGAAGATAAATTAGGAAGGTGGACAGGCAACGGACGAGAGCGCTTATTGGGCGCAAACTCGTGTACAACTAGGCCCTCTGGCCAAAAATTAGGGTCAACCATAGCTGAGAAGTACTCATTTGGTACTGTAATTTTAAAAGAGGAGATTTCGCGAGGCCTAGAAAACTTAAACTTTTGAATTAAAACCTTAGCAGGGCAAATATTACCAATGTAAGCTGCCACAGACGACTCAGAAGTATCTGGAGCAAGCCTAGAAATAAATAATTGTTTGCGATGAGGCACTACAGTTAGTGGAGGCGGAGGAGCATTGGGATCCGCAAGTGATTGAGAGCCGGCATGATCCTGTGATTGATCAGAGTTCCCGTGGGAACACCAGGGCTTGTAATGGGTACTTCAATCTGAAAAGAAGAGCATAAAGAGGGACAAGAAGATGGTGTAGGCAAAAGTAAAATCGGAGAGGAAGTAATAGAGAGAGCTGGCGACTGCTTACGAGGCAACTCAAGGGTACATTTCTTGTGCAATTTCTCAGAAGGTGGAACAAATTTGAATTGCGACAATAATTGAACGCTAGAGTCACACTCGTTTGACAGCTGTTTGGCCAGTTTGTTTAAAGAAAGAAACCTTAAACGAAGATCCCTATACATACGGCTAAAATCAAGCTGCTGGCTGGCACAAGATGGGCAAGTCCAGCGCATTAAGCCAAGCTCAGGCTTAGACACAGACAAACCAGAAAATTTGTCGTAGTCGCGGCCATTGAGGCCAGCATATTTTAAGTGAATAAGATTATCGCAGAGCCAACAAGATATTGCTCTATACTGATCATCAAAACGATCAGAATGTTTGCAATTAGGTAGACAACAAGCCATTGAAAAGCCGAAAGAAAGGCAAAAAAAAATTATATATATATAAGAATATATAGAAAAATTAAATTCACAGCACAAAGATAATTATTGATAAATAATCAATAATTACAAATAAAACAAAGAGACAGCTAGAGTGCACAGCACAACAGAGAGTGCAAAAACAGTTATAAGCCGAGCTTTGAGAGGCGGCCTTACAAAAGTGATTACGCGGGAGAGAAGCTAAGCACAAGCACAAAGCAGAGAGAACAACAAAGCCACTAGCACTGATGGTATGATGGGGGCGATGAGGGGAGCAACTGCAGAAGCAATGACGAAAGAGAAAAAAAAAAAGAAGAAAAAAAAAATATGTAAATGCACCAAACACTAATCACGAAACAGAAAAAACTGTTTAAACTGATTAATTTGGCGAATTATGGAAATAAAACACAAGGGAGTCAAGCGAACAACACCAGCGGAAGTGTAAACAAATTAAGCACAATTAAAAATTAAGAAAAAACAATAAATATTAATAAAAACTCAGGAGCTATGCAAAAACACGACCGTCACGTCAGAGAGCAGAAAGCTTGTTGTGCTGCGATTATAGAAAATTGAGTGAAAAGATAATTAGCGATAATTTTCCGATAGTATTGATGGACAGTGTAATTGATCAGTTGCAAGGAGGAAAAGTTTTACTACACTGGATTTGAAAAATGGATATTTCCATGTACCAGTAGAAGCAAGTTCGCAAAAGTTTACGGCATTTGTTACCCAGAAAGGACAGTACGAATTCTTATATGTACCGTTTGGTATCTCAAACTCTCCAGCGGTCTTTACGAGATTCATGATGGCAGCAATGCAGGAGCTTATTCAGAAAGGTATAGCGATCGTATATATGGATGATATAATCATTCCAAGCAAGGACATTGAAGAGGGAATGTCAAGAATTAAATTAGTTTTGGGGGTAGCCGAGAAGAACGGATTACAGCTAAACTGGAAAAAGTGTCAGATTCTACAAAATCAAGTCAATTTTCTAGGATACGTGATTAGTGAAGGAATAATAAAACCGAGTGAAGAGAAAATTTCGTCGGTACACAATTTCCCAAGACCGCATGATAAGAAAGCAGTGCAAAGGTTTCTCGGTTTAACATCGTATTTTCGAAAATTCATTGAGGGATATGCTTTAATGTGCGATATGTTAAGGATAGTAAATTTGTGTTCAGCGAGATCGAGGAGGTATCATTTGAACGATTGAAGGCATTGTTAGCTAGTGAGTCGGTATTGAGGTGATATGATCCGAAAGCGCAAACAAAGGTCCATGTTGACGCGTCAAAATATGGTTACGGGGCAATTGTAAAGCAGAAAGATACTGCGGATAATTTGTTCCATCCAATTCAGTAAATAAGTCGAAAAACGAAGGCATGTGAGCAGAATTATCATTCATACGAGCTAAAAGTTCTGGCCATAATTGAGGCTCTAAAAAAGTGGCGAGTTTACATTCTTGGCTTTCAGTTCACTATAGTTACAGACTGTAATGCATTTACTATGACCATGAAAAAACAGGAAGTTTCATTGTGAGTAGCCCGGTGGGCCATGATTTTGCAGGAATTGAGGCATGTGAATGTTTTGAGTCGAGTCGCCTGTTATTCAATATCCGATAGTATTATTCATCTTCTTAAATAAACTCAATTGGTTGATGATTGGACAAATGCTGTTAAAAGTTTAGTTGAAATTGATATTGATATTTTGAATGAGGTCTTGTTCAAAGATGCCAATAAGCAGTTGATCGTAGTACCCGATCAGGTAGAGAATGAAATTATTTTACTTGCCCTTAAACAAGGACATTTCTCAGCAAAGAAAACACAGTTATTCTTCGAAAAATCATATTTCATTCGTAGATTGAAAGAAAAAGTTATACGATTGGTTGAGAGTTGCGTACAGTGTATTATAACAAATGCGAAAATGGGTAGAAAAAAAGGGTATCTGACTGCGATTGATAAGGGAGATCAGCCTCAAGTTACTTATCATATTCACAATGTGGGTCAATGTATTTGGTAACCCAGTGAGAGTAGTGGCCGATAGGGGAACGGCGTTTACGTCACATATGTTTGAACAGTATTGTAAGGACAATAACATACAACATTTATTTATAATTGAGTTTGTAAAGTCCAGCAACCTGGTATAAGCATGTAGGCAAGGTGCAAATAATGATAAACAACACTGAGCCAAGAAGCAGAAAAGGGAGTTCGTTTAAGATACTAACAGGTTTAGATATGAGAGTTCCTGAAGATGCAGAGTTAAAAGAGCGTATTTTAGAATGCATAGTGAATGAGTTGGATGATGAACGACAAGAGATCCGATATAGGGCGATTGAAAAAACGAAATCGACGAAAATCGAAAGTCCTATGATGCAAAACGGAAGATCGAAAGAAAATATAGACTTAACGATTTAGTAGCGATAAAGCGGACACAATACGGGGTAGGTCTTAAGCTCAAAGGAAAGACCTACAGTCAGTTTCATCTTTGTAAAAGCCACAATATTAAATTGTAACACTAACATAATTGCCAATAAAGAAACCGGAATATAAATAAAATACCACATATGTATTAGTTGAATTCTTAAATTCTTAAATTACAAGTTTGAAATATTTTTCCTAGTCTAGTACTTAAGCTGAATCGTGGGGATACTGAAGGCGATACTAATCAGTTATTATTGGGTTGGTCTGTCATTTCTTTTAAGACGAGTTCTATTATTAGTTCGCGTAAGGGAATTGGCAAGAACATTTGGGTGTGCATCCAGTTTCGCAGAATACTTTAGTTGTTGAGTACCTATTTCAGATTTTACGCTAGGTATATTTAGATAATTTTGAATGTTGTCGTTCCGTATGTACCACGGACCCCAGTGATTGATCTTAAAATCTTCAACTGCGCCCTTTTTATGATGTCGACATTGCTGCTACTTGCATTCCCCCATAGTATGGCACCGTAAGTCCAGATGGGTTTCAGTAAGGAGTTGTATAGGAGGACTTTATACTTCAGACGTAGGGGGGAACGAGCATTCACGATCCAATGTAAGCTACTCGCTTTTAGTTTAAGCTGTAATTTTTTTGCTTCGATGTGCTTGCGTCAAGTTAGCCTTCTGTCTAGGTGGATGCCAAGGTAAGTGACATCAACGGCTTGAGGAACTGGTACGTTATTTAGCATTATAGCTGGACAGTTTCTTCTGTTAAGAGTTTGTACTGTTATCATGTTTTCATTTCTGCTCTTTTAACCGGATACGCCAGGTTGCTAGCCATTCCTCTAACACCTTTAGGTGTTCCTCTAATTTTACAGAGGCTTGTATTGGGCATTTGGATCTATTAAAAGACGTGTGTTTAGTTTGCAAGATGATAGAAGACTGTTTAATGAGTAATTAGAAATGGTACAAATATAGGGTTTAAGAGTTTATGCCCAACCGGGCAACACAAGGGTTAAAGGAGGCGGAAGCTTTCACCTCGCGCCGCTCTCCCGATGGTGCCCATCGCTCTCCCCACGAAAGAACTCCCCACACTTCGCTCCAAGCGGGGCTTGGTGCCCTGCTCTTAATTAAGCTAGTTTTAGTGTCAAACTTACAAGTGAATAAAAAAGAACATTGAAGTGAGATTGCTGCAGTGCCCAATTTCTTGAAGGAAGACATTTTAAGGAAAAAATTCATTTAGCTGCCTACTTAGGAAATTCAACCCCCCTACGAATACATTTGGTCCTTCGAGCCGGATACTAAGATCCTCTCGAACCACTAGCATCGGTGGAATTTCATCCATATTTCAAGCTAAGTAATTTTTTTGCAAATTATAGGTATATGAGTACATGTACATGCCTCCAGCATCCGTACCCATACTCACATACATATAATTGTTGCCATTGATTCTCCTAATCCAAGTAAAAATTACTTTCGCGCAAATTTTTCCTCCTCAAAGGAGAGAAAATTTTGGTCCCCAAATTTTCATACATATATATGTGTCCAGTACATAAGGCGCCATATTGGTTCGCCCACTTCAAGTTTTTTTTCTCGCACTTTGGCATATATAGGCCAAGTATATAAGGCGCCATATTTTATTTGCCTATTTCCAATATATATTTTTTCGCAATTTCAAAAAAATATTAACACATATGTATGTATGCAGTGAATCAAACCTACGAAAAAAGTGATCTCCTACATATAAGATATATATGTATATGCAAGCAGAGTGTGTGAATGTGACAAAAATTACAAACATATCCAGTGCTACATTAAATCCAAAAATAAAGGTTTTGTGCAAATACAGTCCACTCCTGGGAAAAGTGTGCGCGCAGTGAAAGGTGGTTTTCAACGAAGAGAAGAAAATTTTCAATACAAATAATAAAGATTTTTAAAAAAAAAAACGAAAGTGAACCACCCTCTCACATATAAAAGCCACACTTAGACATTTCTGGTGACCAGACACCCTATAAAGTTGGGGGCATATCGGTTAGACACAGCAAAAGAAATCATATTAAAAAAAAAAAAAAAAAAAAAACATTAATTTATATAAAGAAATCCGATCCATTCACACCTCTGCATATCGCCATTCCATATTTTCATATTTAAAAAAAAAGAAAAAAGAGAAAAAGAAATTTTTAAATACATATATATATACTCCAACATTTTACATATCCATACACATACATATATATACATATTTTTCCATACATAAAATTTTACATATATATATACATATCCATACACATACATATATATACATATTTTTCCATACATAAAATTTTACATATATATATTCATATCCATATACATATACATTCCACAAAATTTCTAATTTTTTCGCACACAAATATATTTTTCCACCACCGCGAACAAATCCCGCTATCCCTTGCAGCCTATATACATACATACATACGAGCATACATAAGTACCGCTTAACTGCAGTATACCAGCACAGCTGCAAGCTCATGTGCCAAAGACCGGCACAAAGCAAACGACCAAAAGTAGCTGTGCTGTATACCCTAGGTTGGCAGGCACTTTGTGGGGTATATAGGTTGAAGGGTCACGTTGAGGAAAAAAATCGAATAATATTTAATTGGTAAAAATTTGTGTTCCGCGTTTTTGTTTATTCTATTCCCACGCGTTCCAAGTCGTATTTTTTGGAGTTATATTTCAATTCCAAAATATTCCCACGTGTTCCAAGTCGTATTTTTGGAGTTCTATTTCAATTCCAAAGTATTCCCACGTATTCCAAGTCGTATTTTTGGAGTTACATTTCAAGTCCAAAATATTCCCACGTGTTCCAAGTCGTATTTTTTGGAGTTATATTTCAATTCCAAAGTATTCCCACGTGTTCCAAGTCGTATCTTTGGAGTTAGATTCCAATTCCAAAGTGTTTCCAAGCGTTTCAAGTCGTATCTTTGGTTCTATTGCAATTCCAAAGTATTCCCACACGTTCCAAGTCGCATCTTTGGAGTTATATTGCAATTCCAAAGTATTCCCACACGTTCCAAGTCGTATCTTTGGAGTTAGATTCCAATTACAAAGTGTTTCCAAGCGTTTCAAGTCTTATCTTTGGTTCGATTTCAATTCCAAAGTGTTTCCACCCGCTCCAAGTCGCATCTTTGTAGTTATATTTGAATTCCAAGGTGTTCCAAGCCGTTCCTAGGGTTTTTTGGCAGTGTTCCAAGTCATTCCAAACGTACCAGCTCGTTTTCTGGTTTTTTTTTTTCAATCTATTTCAAGGCGTTTCAAAGCCGTTCTTCAAGTGGTTTGGTAGTGTTCCAGTTTTTCCCAAACGTTCCAGTTCGTCTTTTTGGCTAATTTTCAAGCCGTGCCAAGCCAGCTCACCACTTTATAACCGCCACTCTCTGGGGTTATGAGCACGAGCCCGTCAAAAGACGAGAAAGCAGCTGAGAACACTGCAGCCCCGAGCAAATCCTCAATTGCTGCTCCAGGTCAGCGCCAGAGGAGTACCAGCCCTACTACTCCTCCTTCCCGAGCATTTCAGACCCTCTCTAGTCCACTAACTCTCAAGTCCGCACCATCGAGCACGACCTTTCAGCAAGCCACGTCAGAGCCACGACGAGCAAGCCAAAAAGAGGTCAAATCATTGGTACCACTTCCACAGATTTTGGTAACCGCCCCAAGAGTCACTCGGTCCGAGACCAAAAGGGTTTTAGCTGCTTCCACCATGGCTTTGAAGAAGTTTGGTTCCATTTGCGATAAACTAAGTCAGTTTGAAGTCGACAACCACGTCACGTCACTGTCCGAGGTCAGCGTATTTACGCTCCAAGTCCGTCGTGATCGAGTTCAAGCGTTGTGGGAGAAGGTCGAGCAGGAATATGAGAAATGCGAGGCACTCATAGATGGTAAAGACGATAACTCTGAAGATTTAGCCATCCAAGCTAAATATGACAAATGCTATCAAGTTTACGAGCGATGCACGGCTCGATTAAACGAGCTTATCCATGAAAGGTCTGCTCCGACTCCTCCGAACCGTCATGCGCCTACCTCTGCACCAGCAGAACGAGGCTGTCGATTGCCACCCATTGACACAGAAGTCTTTACGGGAGATTATTTAAAATGGCCCACGTTCCGTGACTTGTTTACAGCCATCTACATAAGCGATTCGCGAATTTCCCCTGTTGAAAAGCTGTACCATCTCCTAGCGAAAACGAGGGGTGAAGCCAACCTCATTGTAGCAAAATTCCCGCTTACAAATGATGGTTTTGAAACGGCATGGAATGCACTTAAACAGCGTTTCGAAAATAAGCGACTTATCGTGAACAGCCAATTCCGAGCACTTCTTGACCTGCCTCAAATTTCCCATGAGTCCGGAAAAGCATTACAGGATCATCAGAATGCTCTGCAGGCATCCATTCGCGCTTTTGAGCACTGTGGCCTGCCAGTAACCACTTGGGGAGGCATGTTCGTATTTTTCTGTTCCATCAAATTGCCAAAGAATACCCTTTCATTATGGGAGCAATCTCTGGGAGACAAGACTGCCATTCCAGAGTGGCAAATGATGGACGATTTCCTCACTGAGCGGTTCCGTACGCTCGAAGCGGTGGAAAATACAACTGCAATGGCTATTTCGGTTCCCACATCGAAACCTCCACGAAATCCGATTCCAGCCACCCGAAAGGCTAATACATTTGAAGCCAAGGTGACCACCAAACCAAAATCCTGTGATCTCTGTATGAAGGAGAATCACCCGGTGCGTCGATGTCCCCGCTTCCTTCAGATGACGGTGCCAGAGAGGGTGGCATACATAAAGAAAAAGTCCCTTTGTCTGAACTGTTTCGCAAGAGGACATCAAGTAAAAGATTGTCCGAGTCAGCACAATTGCTTCACGTGCAAGGGGCGTCACAATACGCTCTTGCACAAGGACGCCCGACCGGAGAATAATCCAACGTCGGTCCCAGCTCAGCCCAGTTCGCACAATATTGTCCGGACTTACTTTACCTCTGAGGCAAGGTCCTCACGAGATAAGTTGCTAGGTACAGCGATCGTGGACTTTTGGCACAAGGGCACTACTTATGCTTCACGGGCGCTATTAGACCCGGCTTCTGAAGCCAATTTCATATCCGAAAGAATGTTCCGACTCATGAAGTTACCATTCCAAACTGTCAGGGCCGAAGTGACAGGCATTAACGGAAAGGTCAATAGAACCTTGAAGGTCTGTCACATAAGCATTCGGTCATCGCATGGACCTCCAGTCCAGATCGAGATAGAAGCGTTTGTCTTGTCCCAAGTTGCTGATGATTTGCCGTCATGTACGATAGCCCAAGCCACACTGGAAGGAATGCCCAATATTCCTCTAGCCGACCCCTCCTTCAGATTAAAGGCAAAGATCGATCTACTCCTTGGCATTGATGTAATACCAGCGGTGACTCTTTCCGGCATCCAGACCGAAGTGTGCGGATCTTTAATGGCTCAAGAGACGAGATTCGGTTGGGTCATTTCAGGCCCGTTGCAAGGGGTCCCCGTCAGTTCATGTGCCGCGTTCACCACGAGGGTCGCAGTTAGCAGAGAGGAGGGACTTGAAACTCTTCTCACAAGGTTTTGGGAGGTGGAGGATCTACCGGGCAAACCGGTAGAAGATTCTGACTCTGTTTGCGAGGTCAATTTCCAGAAGACCACAAGAAGAGATGTTGCGGGGAGATATACGGTCTCACTTCCGTTTCGAGATCCAACCAACATCAACCTTGGTCATTCCAGACCAGGGGCATTGGCTCAGTTCCTAAAAAACGAAAGCCGACTCCTTAAAAATATTCCGGCAAAAACTGAGTATGACGCCGTCATCCAAGAATATTTGGACTTGGGCCACATGCGTCAGGTTCCATTTGACGGCACTAATAACAATTTTTATTTGCCACACCATGCGGTTTTCAAGCCCGACAGCACCACAACAAAGGTACGGGTAGTTTTTAACGCCTCTAGCAAGTCCACCAACGGAGTAAGTCTCAACGACATACTTTACCCTGGTCCGGTACTTCAGTCCGATCTCACTACTCAGATTCTCAAGTGGCGTTTTTTCCGAGTAGTTTTCAATGCCGACATCACAAAAATGTACCGCCAAATTATGGTCGATCCAATCCACACGCCATTTCAGAGGATCCTGTTCCGAAATAAAGAGGGGCAACTTGGTGATTACGAGCTGAATACCGTCACGTTTGGCATTAACTGTGCTCCGTTCTTAGCCATCCGAGTACTTCAGCAACTCGCAAGTGATGTACAATCCAAATTTCCTTTGGCTAGCGATATTATCAAGTCCTATATGTATGTCGATGATGTCCTGGCAGGGGCTCATAATGAAACAACGGCAATCGCAATGGTCAATGAACTTCAAGACGCTCTTGGTTCAGCTGGCTTTCCCTTGCGCAAGTGGACATCGAATGTGAAGAGCGTGCTCAGTTGTATTCCAAAGAGTCATTTACTGAATGCTGATTTCCTCGACATCGAAGAGGCCAGCACAGCGAAAACACTGGGAATCCGATGGAAAGCGACTACGGATGAGTTTTATTTTGTCATCTCACCCCAAGATGTCAAGTCAGCTTATACTAAGCGAGAAGTCCTCGGGCAGATCGCCAAGCTATTCGATCCCGCTGGCTGGCTGGCTCCCTTTGTGATTCAAGCCAAGGTGTTTATGCAAGAGCTCTGGTTACAAGAGCTAGGGTGGGATGATCAATTGCCCAGTGAACTCCATCACAGGTGGCAGGATTTTACAAAGAGCTACTCCTTCCTTGACCAGATCCGAATTCCACGATGGGTTCTTCATGACCCAAATTCCGACATCCAATTCCATTGTTTTTGCGATGCGTCACAGCGGGCTTATGGTGCCGCAATTTACGTGCGCGTTAGCAATGACCAAGGCATATCATGCTGCCTTCTTGCAGCGAAATCTAGAGTCGCCCCGGTTAAAACGGTTTCATTGCCCCGCCTTGAATTATGCGGAGCTACACTTTTAGCGGAACTGGCAGCTGCAGTTCTTCCGCAACTTCCAGTTGATAATGCGGAGGCTTTTTATTGGTCAGATTCCACCGTCGTACTGTCGTGGTTAAACAAGCCACCCTGCACATGGACAACGTTTGTCGCAAATCGGGTAGCAAAGATTGTGACGGCAACAAATGACGCCCCATGGAATCACGTTCGTTCAGAGGACAACCCAGCAGATCTCCCTAGCCGCGGCCTGAGTGCGCAGGAATTGGTACACAAGGATTTGTGGTGGCACGGCCCACCATGGCTACGGGAACCACAAGAGTCCTGGCAGCGAGCGACACCACTCCCACTAGACACTGCCTTGGAGAAGCGGGTAGTGAAGGTCCACGTCGCGATCGCTAAGCCAGCCAACGAGATATTATCTCGTTTTTCCAATCTGGCACGTGCCTTACGAGTGATAGCATATGTGATCCGTTTCGGCAGAAGGTGTCGTAAACTGCCAAACGATTACTCCGGGGAGGTGACCTCTAGCGAGATCAATCAAGTACTCCAGGCGTTGATCCGAGTCACTCAGCGTGATTACTTTCCGACGGAACATCGGTGTCTACAGCAGAAGAAATCTCTGCCCACGTCTAGCACCATTCTCAATTTGAATCCTTTCATTGACGCATCAGGTGTGATCCGAGCATGTGGGCGCGTGCAACAAGCAGCGGCCCTTAGTTACGATGAGCGTAACCCCATTCTGTTGCCAGTAGTAAGTCCGTTGTCCCGGCTGTTGGTGCTTTTCACGCATCAGATCTCTCTCCATGGGGGCAGCCAACTGGTAGTCCGTCTCATCCGACAGAGATACTGGATTCCAAGACTGCGGAATCTAGTAAAATCGGTGGTCAATTCATGCAAAGTCTGTGTGATTTATAAAAGAAGGCTGCAATCACAGCTAATGGGCACCCTTCCGGCCCAGCGAACTACTTTCGCACGTCCTTTCACGACCACCGGTATAGATTTTGCAGGTCCTTTCGACATCAAGAGTTTCACCGGCCGCGCTTGCCGCATATCAAAGGGATATGTGTGTGTCTTTGTTTGCTTTTCCACCAAAGCCATTCACCTTGAGGCAACTTCGGATTTGAGTACCGAAGCATTTCTGGCAGCATTCGCTCGCTTTGTATCGAGGCGAGGGTGTCCCCAGCAAGTGCAGTCCGACAACGGGAAAAACTTCGTAGGTGCATCCAGAGTGCTTGAAAAAGATTTCCTAAATTCTACCCAGCAGAAAATATTATCCCACTACAGCCATCAGAATCTGTCCTGGCATTTCATCCCTCCCGGGGCACCACACATGGGAGGGTTGTGGGAGGCTGGAGTTAAGAGTTTTAAAACTCTGTTCTACAAGGCCACTTCCAACCAAAGGTATACTTTTGAAGAGTTCTCTACGCTGCTGGCTAAGGTAGAGGCGTGTTTGAACTCGCGGCCGATTTCTCCTATGTCTGAAGACCCCACCGACTCTTTAGCTTTGACCCCAGGCCATTTCCTAGTTGGCGGTCCATTGCTATCCGTGACGGAACCTGAAATCAAGGATCAGGTACCGTCTATCATTAACCGGTGGCAGCGTCTGAAGGCCGTGAGTCAGCATTTCTGCACCCGATGGAAAGACGAGTATCTGAAGGAGCTACATAAGCGCAATAAGTGGCGATTCCCTTCTAAAAATCTTGAAGTGGGCGATCTGGTGGTACTCAAAGACGACAATCTTCCATTTAATGAATGGCGTCTCGGGCGAATCCACCAGACACACCCTGGCAGTGACGGCAATGTCCGCGTCGTCGAACTGCTTACCGCTCGCGGTATTGTGAAGCGTCCCGTCGCAAAGTTGATCTTTCTTCCTCCAGAAGAAAGAATTCAAACCCATTACGTAAAACTACAGTAGCGTCCAGCACTTGGTCCTTCCTCCCAAGGAAGAAGGGCCGAGCTGCCAGTAGTAATATGTGTTTTATCGTCCTACATTAATCCGCTTTCTTCATTATTTGTCCCGGCAGCTTCCTGATATTCGTCAACCTAGATCCCGTTTCCATGGCTCCGAGACCGCGTTCAGTACAGGCATCGAAAGAGGAGCGCAGATGTTCGCGAGGAACTGAGTCCTTCCGTTGCCGAGTCTGTCGCGGAATCCATCCTCTGAAGCGATGCCGTCGCTTCCTGCGGCTGAACGTGGAGAAGAGGATGAGGGCAGTGCTGGCGAATAAGTACTGCGCCAATTGCCTGGCCCACCAACATTCCGGAGGAAGCTGCTTAAGCGGTGATAAGTGCCGAATCTGTGAGGAGGATCACCACACGCTGCTTCACTTCCATGAACAGCCACGTCGACGCACTCCAAGCTCCGTCGTACGCCGAGTCACCCCCGAGTCCTCCAGACGAAGGGTCGCGCCAACGCCAGCCTCCGATCCGAAACTGACCTTGACCACACTGCTGCAGCACCGCAATCCGCATCTGATGCCCACGGCGATGGTGCGCATTGAGACGGAGGGAAAAACCTTCGACGTGAAGGCCCTGGTGGACCCTTGTTCTGCGGTATCGTCGATGGCGACGTCATTGGCCACGGCCTTCAAGTTGACAGCCGTCAATATAGGGGCAGAGAAAGCGGTGGCAGCAGTGATCCGGTCCCCAATCAGTGAAGGATGGCGATTGGAGGCGATCCTGAAGGTGGTCGATGGCTTGTGCTGCCGCACTCCAAGCGCTCCGGTGGACCCACAGATCGCCAAAAAGTTTGAGGGCATCGTCCTGGCGGATGAGACGTTCTACCGACCGTCGTCAGTGTCTCTGGTCCTGGGCGCGGATGTGATCACGGAGGTCATGCTAGAAGGGAGTCTACCTGGGGTTGGCGGGCGGCCGATTGCGATGCGCACAGTTTTTGGCTGGACCCTGTCCGGAGCGTGCCATTAAACTGCCTGGGTCTTGCACTCCTGCAAGGGGGGGAGCATGTTTATGCCCAACCGGGCAACACAAGGGTTAAAGGAGGCGGAAGCTTTCACCTCGCGCCGCTCTCCCGATGGTGCCCATCGCTCTCCCCACGAAAGAACTCCCCACACTTCGCTCCAAGCGGGGCTTGGTGCCCTGCTCTTAATTAAGCTAGTTTTAGTGTCAAACTTACAAGTGAATAAAAAAGAACATTGAAGTGAGATTGCTGCAGTGCCCAATTTCTTGAAGGAAGACATTTTAAGGAAAAAATTCATTTAGCTGCCTACTTAGGAAATTCAACCCCCCTACGAATACAGGGTTTAAGAGTTGCCAGATAGAAAGTACTTTTCAATATACCCCCTTAATTGAATATCAGGCAGATATAATATGATATAATACATATTGAAGTAGGCGAAGGCAAGGTTTGACTTGAAGTGATTTATTGGGGCCGCAAGCCCGGTATTTATAAGAGAACATTTACATGGGTCTTATGGCTAGTGTCCTTAACGGTACTTAAAGCTAGACATTATGCTTAAGTTCTAATTACTTATAATCTATCCCTAAAAGTATGTGGCCTAATCCTATCCTTAAAAGTATACTACAATATATAATGACAATTCTTTTGTTTAATTAAGAAATTAGGTTAACCCCATTATGGATCCTAACAACGCTATTTTAGAAGCTGGGACTGGTTTTGTTAGTGCATCTGCCGGCATGTCCTCGGTAGGAATGTGCTCTATTCGGATAGAGCCATTGGTCAACCATTCTCTAATAAACTTGACTTTTATATCTATATGTTTCGTTCTTGGAGAAAATGAATTATTCCTTATGATGTGCAACGCACTCTTGTTGTCACAACATAGCACGATCTTATTGGTATCAATGAGATAAAGTTCCTTCTGCAGGCGCATTAACAAAAGGGTTTCTTGGATGGCAGATACTGCTGGCATATATTCTGCTTCTGTAAAGGAAAGTGCAAGTGTCCTCTGCCGTTGGGAACACCACGATATTGCTCCACTTTGTTGTACATAAATGTATCCTGATGTTGATCTCCTTCCATCGAGGTCTCCGCCCCAATCAGCATCGCAAAAACCTTTTAAATCATCTCCAGTAGCATGATATGTAATGCATTTGTTGAGAGTTCCTTTCAGATATCTCATCACACGTTTAACGGCGGTCCAGTGAACCACTCCTGGATTGGAAGAGAAGCGACTCAACATGTTGACAGCAAAACTTATGTCAGGACGAGTGTTCTGGGCAGCATTTAGTAGGCAACCAATAGCCTCTAGGTACGGAATCTTCTTCATATCTTCAATGTCGGCTTCAGACTTGGGTGCCATGTCAGCTGAAAGACTTTGTGCGACATCCACCGGCGTTGACACTGCTTTGCAATCATCCATTCCGAATCTTTTTAGAATTCCTGCAATATAATTAGATTGATCAATTTTTATTGTGCCTTCGGTCTTATTGTGTCGAACACGCATGCCCAAAATCGACGAAACTTCGCCCATATCTTTCATGTTAAATTTCTGCGATAGCTCGCCCTTGATTTTAGCTACCATTTGTTTGTTGTTGCTGAAAATTAATATATCGTCAACATATACTGCCACATATACCATGATGGATCCAGTTACGTAATGGTATACACACTAATAAACTTCGCCACGTTGAAGACCAAAGCTTAGTAGAACCTTGTTCAGCATTTCATTCCAGACTCTGCTTGCCTGCTTAAAACCGTAGAGCGATTTATTGAGGCGACAGACTTTTCCTGATTGATCGTCGAAGCCTTCAGGCTGATGCATGAAGAAAAACTGTCACAGCATCCAGTTGATAAATTGTCAACCCATACTTAGCAGCTGCAGCAAACAGCACTCGCATGGAAGTGTATCGCATGACTGGTGCAAACGTCTCCGTGTAGTCAAATCCCCTTTTTCTGAGAAAATCCTTAAACAACAAGTCTTGCCTTATAGCAAGGCACCAAGTTCCCAGATTCTCGTTTTGTTTTAAAAACCCCTTTTGACTGTATCGCCACTTTGCCCTTTGGTAATTCCGTTAGCGTCCAAGTGTTATAAATAACACTAATTAAAATTCGTGAGAGAGCATTTCCGACTTCATTGCGTCTTCCCATGAATCTGCTAGTTTCGACTTTATTGCCTCTGTTACTGTTAGTGGGTCGTCACCTTGCGAGACTACACAACATAGGTGATGCTCTTCCCGCTTATTCGCAATCCTTTTTGATCTTCGAACACCAAATGCATCTGGAACGTGCCCAGCGGTAGTCTTTAGTTCCTCAGCATCAACCGTTTCTTCTGTATCCGTATTCTACGACTCAAACTCTGACGTAGACTGCTTTAACAGGTCTTCTTGATACAAAGGTTCTGCTTCCAGGGACTGTTTACCGTCTCTGCAATTTTCCTCTACGGTGCCCATTTCGCCAAAATGCTGTGTTGAGTCTCTGCAATTACTATTGATGAAAACGACGTCCTTACTTATTAAAAACTTACGATCAGATTTCCTGTACAGACGATATGCTTTCGAAGTGTCGCTGTATCCTACAAAAATGCATTCTTCAGATTTAGCATCTAGCTTCCCACGCTTTTGCTTTGGGATATGAACCAATGCTGTACAACCAAATATACGCATATACTTTAAGTTTGGCTTAGATCCAGTCCAAAGTTCTTCAGGAGATGAGCTATTTCCACGACAAGGCATTCGGTTAGTTATATGAGCTGCAGTGTTAGCGGCTTCGGCCCAATAAATGTTGGGCAATGCTGAGTCCAGCAACATGCAGCGCACTCTCTCCAGGAGTGTGCGACTCATCCGCTCAGCGACTCCATTTTGCTCATGGTTATACGGCGCTGAAGTCTGATGCAGAAAACCTGCATTCTGCAGGTTGAACTTCCTGACTACATCTGACTTCTCCTTAATTAAGTACACAAACACCTTCCGAGAGTAATCATCAACGAAGACAAGCATAAATCTTGCACCAGAAAAGGACTTGTCTCAATGGTCCAAGCACATCTGAGTGGACAAGATCTAAAAGACCTTCGGCACGGGTTCCAGGCTGCTTGCTTATCATACAAGTTTGTTTTCCTTTAAGGCACACAATGCGTTTATCCCGGCACGATTCATTAACAGAGTATTCAACACCATCGGTGGCTTCTTTTACCAGCTGTAATTTTGTGTCAGAAAAGTGGCCCATCCTACGATGCCATAGTTCGAATCCATTTATTGCGACCAAGGCTTTCTCTACCTTTGGCAGTTCACAATTCAGTCGATACAGATCATTTTGCAGATAGCCAGTGGCTTTCAAAATATTTTTCTCAAAGATGTAGCAATGGTTCTTTTCGAAAACAAGCCTTTTCCCTTTTTTTGCCATTTGGCTTACAGATAACAGATTTCCGCACAAATTCGGAACATACTCCCTTATGCACTTTACCACCGCATGTGTAGCAAATAACTGTTTTCCCAAAACGCTTATTTAACTTTGCTTTGTCCCTCTTAGCATTAGTGATGCCGTTACCTCGTCACTTATGCAAAGCCCAGCATTGTTTACCTTAATGGCAGTCATAATCATTTCGTTGACATACTCCTGTGTCGAATCAAACTGCTCCAGGTTTAACTGTACCAACTTTTTAAGCAGCTCTACTTTCCGAGTCAGTCCGCTGTCCTCAAACGCCTGCGCCAAAGTATCCCAAGCCTCTTTCGCTGATTTGGATTTGGCGATGTGTGCGTAGTTGGTCGACTCAATCATGAGCGTAATCTCCGCGAGCGCTCTCTCGTCTAGTGACGCACACTTGGGCCTCTGCTCGGATAGCGTTGCAAAAATACGTTTTTTCATGATCGCGTTTGGCAAAAATTATATATGCAATCGATAGGAAATACTTCAGAGATTATGAAAAATTTTTGAAATCGGTTGAGATTCATGGGTGCTAGAGGCGCCCAAAGTTGTGACATTTTTAGTAAAAAGGAAAAAATGATAATTTAAAAAAAAAAAAAAATCGCAACTTTAAAACTGAATATTGGGCGATTTCAACAATCGATCGATCGAACAATCGATTTTAATAATTACTTAAATAGTTATTGAACTAGAAGCGTTAAAAAAATGTACTAAATATTGGCATTTTTAGAACTTTGATGGAATAACTAGGTAGGTGAAATATTTACCTATCAGATGTATATAGTCCCAAGGAAGAAGAAGAGCGCATGCGTATTGGCCTGTAGCTTCTTTGTATTTAAATGATAACATTGCGTAATGCTGTTTTGCAAATACTACCTGTTTACATATATGCCTTTCTACAATGATAAATTGCTAATTACCTGACAAGACAGGTAAATGTTATTTAAGATGATGAAAAGTTTGTCCTATTTGTGGGTTGGTCGTTTTTATTTCCGTTCACCTAATTGGATGTAAATATTAAGTTGTTTACCTAATTAATACAAAAAGGGTAATACCGATTTTTCGTTCTACCTAGTTAATTCAAAAAATATAACATAAAGAGCTACTTATTCCTCTCGTTTGAAAGTATTCAAAGAGTGTGAAAACTTAAATGATTTTGAAATGGGATTGCTAAAGGAGATGAGCGTTTCATTCGAAAACGCTAGTACGGAGCTTAAGTTGAAAATTAAATATACACAATATAACTTAAGGCGAAAATGGATCGCAAGCGGCAGAAATCTGGCAAATTTCGTAAAAAAAATGAAGTTTGGCTTAGGGAGTATACGACATTCGTAGATTCGGAGCACGAAGATGATCATACATCAACTAGCCGAGGAAGAGGAAGGCCGCATAAAGATGTGGAAGATTGTTCAACGTTTACAAGGAAACGAAAGCTTCAGGATGCTACTGAAAGCACTACAACGGAGCATCTTTCAGAAGCACTTTCTTCAAAGTATGAAAAGGAACAAGAGAGGGCAAAGGCGAGCATTACGAAAGCTGTGCAGATCGCCAGTTCTATTCGACTACATAGGATTAAGGAAAGGATTCCAACCCAACTAATCTTAGTCCGCACTAAGTACACTGAGGAAGAGGCGTTTTCCTTATTTATGGACCTGGGATTGACGATAGAAGTGCGATATTTTAAGGAGTTCCTTAAAAGGTCATCACGTCGACGTTCTTCCCGGATCCAAAAAAGTTAGCCTTGCCTTGCCGGAAGCAGTACCGGCAAATGAAATTATAACAGAGGCATCTGTAGAAGTAAAACTCCAGGATTTAATGGATCACACTGCGAGGCGTCTTGTTGAAAGTATGGCTGATGGAGAGGTAGAGCTTCTTCCGGAAAATTTGACTATACTCAACAAATGGGGAAGTGATGGATCATCTAAACAAAACGCCTACAAGCAGATTATACAAGTTAATATAGTTCTTTAACTAATTTGGATCGACCGATTCCGTTTATTGTACGTAAAAGACTGAAACTAAAAGTACAAAATGTTCTTATGCTAAGCTAGCCCTGGCCTATAATCGCTGTGTCAGCAATTATGCTGCATGGATCAAGTTCGTCACGACGTCCGCGCGTGTAGCGTTGTCAGCGGAGAAGCGATTGCATGGGAACCAGAAATATATTTGCAGGTTTGCTGCCCATGCAGAATTTAGGCCGATGACTTATGTCAGGCCGGATGTGTTAACTCCTCCCTCGCTAGTTCGAAGGCCGTTCCCGGTTTTCCTCAGGGTGTCAATGACACTACGTAGCGATGCTTGCTCTCTGTTGTTTCTCCATTTTTGGAAGGTTTTATAACAGACGAATATAGCGGCTAGGATGGTGACAAATAAGGTGGTCATTATTATAGGCCATAATTTCATGTTCCTCTCGATGCTGCCAATATGATGAAGGTTTTCAAAGTTCAATCTTTGAAGGTATGGCATGCTCAGAATTTTCTTATGACCAGTAGTATTTAGTGTGGTTGACGTTGCTGAGCCTGGGTGTCTTTTGACGATATTTTTAATGTTTCTGTAGAGAGACCCATTTATTTGTATTTCCTCATCGAACGTCAACAAGTAAGTTCCGTGGATTGTTGTGTTGGTGCCGTTCTCTGTTTGGATTACGACCGTGTCCTCATTTACGATAATAATCCCGTCAACGATTATCTCCAGCGATTGTAAGTTACTGGGACGGGTGTCACAGTGTGCTATGCCTCCTGAGTGTAGCTGCTGGGCACAGGTTGTCGAATTTAGTTGCTTGCAGAATGTGGAGGTAAGCGTAGCGGTGCAATTTATGATTGGTATTATTTTATTACCGCAATCTGCGACGTTATTATTTTTTTCGAAGTGTAATATTGATCCGTTGTGTTGAACTAGAAACATGGTTATTTTTTTACAAACTAAACTAGGATTGGGGTATTTAATAATGAAATGTAAAAAATTATTATCTAATATTACGTTAACATAAGATATTTCAATTAAATCAGTTCTAGTTAGCCCTGCAGAGTGCTCATTTACAATTTTCTTTAAATCCTCTGAATCAAAAATTACCGGATTCACTATTTGTATCTTTGCAAGTGTAATTGACAACATTAGAGTCTCAAGTTCCGAAATCATAATTCTATTTCTATTGAGCAAAGTTCGGTAAAGTTCGCCTGTCTCAATCTGTTTCTCTTTCGCAAATTTAATGATGGTATTTACTGGCTCTGTTAATTTATTTATTTTCTCCTGAACTTTTGAATTTATTAAAGCCTGCCTGTTTATTGAATTAGCTAATTCTTTTTGCTGGAATTTAAGTTCTTCGAAATCATTAAAGTCTGGTGTTCCTGCTATTATCTTTAGAGTTGTTCCTAGTATATTAATGCTCCTAAAAGTAGAAGGCATAGTATCCAAACCCTGTTAAGAATAAAGAGAATGAGTACTAGAAGAATGATTCGTTTATCTAATGTTATCCTTATGTACCTCCCTCCCCTTGACAAGAACCGTTGTCCCCAAGTCGGCTTCAACCGTGACTTCCTCAAACAAGGGTGTCAACTTGTTGCCTTGTTGTCTTTTGTTTAATTTTATCAGTATCTTATCGCCTACCTAAAAGGTCCTATCTCTCCTATCTGTGTTTTGTCTCTGGAGGAGTTGCTCTTGTGCTTTAACGATTCTACTTCTTATTTCTGCTTCAAATTCTGGCGGGGATGTATGAATTATTTCTATTGGTTTCTTATTGATGACCGAATGTATTATCTTATTGTATTCTATTGTTGCTTGGAGAATAAGGTCAACTGTATCATTTAATTGCTTTTCCAGTTTCAGGCATCTGGCAATTTCTGCTAAAGTGCTGTGAAATCTTTCTACCTGTCCATTTGAGGTACTGTGCAGTGGGGGAGAATTTACAACTTCAACATTAAAATGATTTTTTAGAAGGGACTTTATTGTTCCCGAATTTAGCGATGGTTCGTTGTCGCAATATATAAATTTGGTGTGGGGATAGAAGTTCATGAGTTGCAATATTTTGGGTTCAATATCAATTATTGTCCTAGAGGCTATGGGTTGGACAATGGCGAATTTAGAGAATTTATCAACGCAAGTCAGAAAATATTTTTTCTCTGTGGAAAATATATCGATATGAAGTATTTCTCCAACGCGGTTGGGAATGGGGGTTTCGCCGATGTATTGTTTTTGTGGGTGCCGGTCATATTTTGCCTTATTACAGATTTTACAGTTTGCGACAATTTCATTAGTCAAGCGGGTCATTTTAGGGAAAAAATAATCTTGAAGTATCTGCTTTATATTTTCTTGGGCCGCTCTGTGAGCTCTATTGTGTTCTGTAACTATGATTTCTTTCTGTTCGTTTTTATCGTGGACATCAATAACCAATTTATTGGCATAGCAAAATTTGGTGGAAGGGAAGGTTTCAACTATTTTGTTTTGGATGAATGCCAAAGTTGGCAAATCGCATTTAATAGCGTTTACTACGTCCTTTTTTACTGCATCACATACTTTCTCTACTAAGGTGTCCCTGTCTGAAAAGTATATGACATTTCTTGTCTTTTTCCCGAACATTATAATGATTTTCTGGGAAGCCGTAACGCCTTCTTCGATAATTATTTGGTTTCGAAAGCAATTAATTGGCTTTTCTGTGGATTCGATAGTATAGGTCAAAGACTGTTCGCTAAGAATAGTGGCTAGATCCGATGGAATGTCCTCCTCTAAAGCATAAATATTTTGTCTTGAAAGAGCATCGAAAACGAAGTTTTCTTTTCCCGGTTTAAAAAAAATTTGGGCATTATGTTCATCAATGTACGCTTTCCACCTTTTGATTTTCGCGTTTGTGTTTTTGTCGGAAACGGCAAATGTAAGTGGCTGATGGTCAGTAAATATATTTAAATTCTTTACGCCGTACAGATAGTTTCGAAGGGTTTTTAAAGCCCACACTATCGCAAGTAGCTCACGTTCATTGGTCGCGAAATTCAGTTCGTTGTCTTTTAAGATTCTTGATATCATCGTAATTGGTTTTTTTTTTTTGTGACAAAACAGCACCTAAACCAGAAGACGAAGCATCTGTGGTCAAGTCAAATGGTTTTTAGTAATCAGGGTATAGAAGCATTACGTCCTCTGAGGCTAAGATATTTTTCAATTTTTCGAAAGACAATCTTTGCTCCTCATTGAGACTTACTGGAATTTTCTTTGACTGTCCAGCACTTGCTTTACCATTATCACCCTTAAGTATGTCAGTTAATGGTTTAGCTATAGATGCAAAATCTTTTATAAAACACCTATAGTAGCCTGCTAAGCCGAGAATTGATCTTATTTGGAACAGGTTGGTAGGCTGTTCGAATTTACCAATTGCTTCTACTTTACTGGGACTGGTTGTAATACCGCCCCGGGAAACCACGAATCCAAGATACTCGACTTTTTCCTTAAAGAAGTGGGACTTTTCTCGTGATACCCTCATGTTAGCGTTATACAGTTTGTCTAATACCACAGCAATATGGTAGACGTGGTTTTCCATATTCTCAGAGAATATAATCACGTCATCTACATAAACATAGCACGATTTGCCAATCTGTTCGCGAAGGACGTCATCAATTGCCCGCTGAAAGATTCCGGGAGCGTTTTTTAAACCGAAGGGAAGTCTACAGAATTCGTACTTCCCATTTCCTACAGAAAATGCAGTTTTTTCCCTATCTTTTTCCGCGAGAAGGATTTGATGAAATCTTGACTTCAAATCAAGAGTTGTGAAGTATTTGGCTTGTCCGAGGTTTGAAAGAATTGCAGTAATATTGGGTATAGGGTATTTATCATCGATTGTTTTAGAATTTAATTTCCTGAAGTCGATAACAAGGCGTTTTTTTCCTATTTCCTTGTTCGTCTACTCCTTTTTTGTCAACTACCCACAAGGGATTATTATAAGGGGATACTGATGGTCTGATAATATTATCCCTCAACATGTCACTAGTCTCTCTATTGACAAAGTCTGAAACCCCCAACGGGTATGGATAGTGCCTAGAGTAGATCGGGTTCTCGTCTTCTGTTCGGATTGTGGCTATGATATTCGTGTTGTAAGGTAAAGCTTCGTTTGGGTCAGCGAAAACACTTATTCTTTCTTCTAACATTTTTGTAAGTTTTTCTCTGATTCCTGGGGGTACTTCTATGTCTTTTACCTCTGTAAAAGTCATGCCGGCTCGTGGAAGATGAAATGGAACTCTTCATGCGGCAAACAAAGGATAACCTGATGAGTCTGTCCGCCAGTTTTCTTAAACTCTCGCAAGAGTTTAAAGCTGTCGAGTCTCAGTTTAGTAGTTTAACGCTACTGACTGAGTCTCGAATGCGTAAGAAGGCAGGAGAACAGACTTCTGATTTGTCCTTGTGTTTGCCGGTCTCCACATCTATATCGGTTCCGACCCCTTCTCAACCAATGCAAACTCCAATTCCGCAGACGATGTCTGTAGTGTCCGTTTTGTCTGGGCAAGAATCTACACCCATGGATTTTGCCGATAGGGATTCTAGTGATAGTAGTGCCGGAATGCCACTTGTTGCAACTGATGCTACAATTAATGCCGAAACCATTGGTGGGAGTGCCACCTAAAAAACACATTTTTGTTTCGAGACTTCTCCCTGATGCTACTTCGGATGATGTCATGGCCCACATTCGGGCTAAACTGAATGTCTCCAATATATTAATAGAAAAGTTCAAATTTTCATATTCTAGAGAAATTTCATCTTTTAAAATCAGTGTTCGAATTGAGTTCTTTGACTGTATCTGCAGTCTGGCCGAAAAGCTTAATTGTGAAGGAGTTTACATCCAGAAAAAAGAAGACACGGGGCCAAACAAGGATTCCTTCACCATATATTCCTCTTTCTTCCTCATCTATTCCCACTCCTTCCTTATCTATTCCTTCTTCTACTCTATCAAAAAACTAACAACTTCCTTCTCTGTCGGCTATCAGAATGTCAGAGGCCTTAATACTAAACTTACTAAACTCTTTGTAGATAGTCTGTCTTTTGATTTTGACCTAATTGTCTTTACTGAGACTTGGTTAAAACCTGACGTTTTTGACGCCACAGTTCTACACTCTAATTTCAATATTTTTAGACGTGATCGTACTGATCGTAGGGGTGGTGGAGTTCTTATTGCTGTAGATTCCGCCCTATCATCGGGTCTGATAACAATACCTGTCTCAAGTACTATCGAATTTATATGCGTTAAGGTATCTTTTACTCGTTTTTCCATTTTTGTTACCTGTTCTTACATTCCGCCCCAATCGGAATAGCCAACCTATTTACTACACTTAGATTCTATTAAATTTATAGTTGAAATACTTTCTGACAGAGACTTATTAATTGTCCTAGGGGACTTTAACCTGCCCACTATGGCTTGGTCAACAGTTAATGGTAGCAAAACGTTGCTGCCCTCTGGGTGTCATGATTTTATTGATGGTCTGCTTGAGCTTTCGTTGGCCCAGCTGAATTCGATTTCTAATACGTCTGGCATATTTCTGGATCTGATTTTTACTTCTGATCCTAGCTTTTGTAAGGTATCTAGAACTAGTCCAATGGTTTTACCAGAGGATAGTTATCATCCAACTTTAGAGTTATCTATTGAGTTTCCCAGCCGCGAGCCCATCTCTGAGTGTGATCCTACGGTAAGCAACCGATGTTTTCGGAAGACTGACTTTGTCGCACTAAACAATGCCTTTCTTAATACCGATTGGACTAATTTATACACTTGTACGGATATGAATTCCGCCATTTCTTTATTTTATACCACTGTTGACTCGATCTTTAATGACTGTGTACCCCTAGTGTCTCCTGTGGTGACGCAAAAATCACCATGGTTTACGCGGGGGCTGTCAAAACTGAAGAATCTTAAGTCTAGGTATTACAAAAAATATAAAGTCACGGGTCTATCATCGGATCTGTCTCGTTACTTGGTTGCTAAATCGAATTTTATTGTTTCTAATTCTAAGTGCTATAATAATTACTTACAACGTTGCAAGTTGCAATTCTCCGAAAATCCTAAAGAGTTCTATAGTTTCATTAACTCAAAGCGAAATTCTATCTCCCTTCCATCGTTTGCAGTTTTTAATAATGATTCGGCCTCTTCTGATCAATCTATTTCTAATTTATTTGCTAACTTCTTCTCGACTACGTACATATCTACTAAGTACAACTCTAGCCAGATATATCCATATCCTATAACGAAATCCAACTGTATTCTTAATCCTATTATAACGCAAAGTTCGGTAGCTAAGGAACTAATGACGATTAAGCCGGTATACTCACCGGGCCCAGACGGTATTCCCGCTTGTGTCCTGAGGTTCTGTGCGGAGTCGTTGTGCTCGCCTTTACTTAAGCTTTTTGAGTTGTCCGTTACACTGTCCGAGTTTCCAACTATATGGAAGGATTCGTTCATTTTACCTCTTCACAAATGTGGCAATTAATCCGACGTCACTAATTACAGAGGAATTTCTAAATTGTCAGCGATACCTAAACTGTTTGAGAAAATTATGACGTCTCAAATACAGCATTTATGTAAATCTATTTTTTCGCCATACCAGCATGGGTTTGTCAAGAATAGGTCTACCACAACTAACCTTTTACAGTTTTCATCTTTTGTAATCCAAGGTTTTAAGAAACAAAAGCAAACTGATGTTATATATACGGATTTCAGTAAGGCTTTCGATTCGGTAAACCATGCCTTACTATTACATAAGCTGAATTTAGTTGGCTTTCCGGATGCTCTGCTTGTTTGGATTTCACAATATCTAAGCAATAGGAGGCAGAGGGTTCTTTTTAGGTCCTCTCTTTCTATGATCATTTGTGTTGAATCGGGAGTCCCACAGGGCAGTCACCTTGGCCCATTATTATTTACCATTTTTATTAATGATCTCCCCACCGTTCTTTTAAATTCCAGAGTTCTTATGTATGCCGATGATGTAAAAATCGCTAATCGCATCGTAGACTCTCTCTCATGTCATACCTTGCAAGCTGACCTGAATGCTTTTCAGGGGTGGTGTAGGACTAACTTGTTATCTCTAAAGAGGTTCTCCCCAATTAACAAGTTACTTTTTAAATAAAAAAATTAATAATACTTCCTTGGTTGTAAAAGATTTGGGGATCTTAATCGACCACAAACTTAGTTTTAATCAGCATATATCGACTACTGTTAGTAGGGCTAAGAGTGTTCTTGGCTTTATAAAGCGCTGGTCGAAGGAGTACAAGGATCCATATATTACCAAAATACTTTTTACTTCTTTAGTCCGCCCCATATTAGAATATGGATCTTGTGTTTGGTGTCCTCAATATGAGTTTTATCAAAACAAATTACAATTAATTACAAATGTACAAAAACAGTTTTTACTCTTTGCCCTTCGTGATTTGCGCTGGGATCCAACTGGACAACTTCCATCTTATTCTAGTCGACTTCAGTTAATTAACCTTCCTTCTTTAACTAATCGTAGAACAATGCTTGGTGTAACTTTTCTTTACAAACTTTTGAATGGTGAGATTGACTCTTCCGAGCTGTTGAGCCAAATTAACATTTCTGTTCCATCTAGAAGGACCCGCAATTTCACACCGCTTATACTTCCCACTTGCACAACTAACTATTCTCTGCATGAACCTTTTCGTATACTATGTAGTGACTACAACAGACTTTGGCACGTTATCGGTTCCGAAACATCGCTTCCTGGTATAAAAACTGCGATCTTGTCATTCCTCGCTCGTAATTAGTTGTAATCATCTTTATTTAAACCTATCCTGTTTTCTTTTTATATGTAACCTATTATCTCATTACATTTAATATTTTCTATTTCTTTAGTTTAATTTATGTTTATATATGTAATACGCCTATGCCCTTAGGTCGGAGTGGGTAGAGGTTGTAACATTAACTTTACTTAGGGTCATTCGTAACAAGCCCGGGCCTGGTGTCATATGGGCCACTTGTTCGTACTGAGCGTTGTACGACTACGTCTATATATATATAAAAATTGACATTTAAACTTTTTTGGAATTGAATTTTTTCGGATCCGGACTGGGTTTTTAACGTGCTGCTTTTAAAGTCTAAAGTGGCACAAACTTCGTTTAATAGATCCAGCCCTATTATTCCGTCAAAGCTTGTTAGATTTGGTAATAGAAAGAATGTGGTGTTGGTGCCAAAAAGATGCATAAGGCATTTTTCCTGAACTGGATTAAAGCCATGAAGTGTCTTAACCAAAAATTTTTTTTTAACACTAATTACTCCTTTTAATTCTGGCATCGGTTTTATATAATTTTTCGCTGCGCCTGTATCAATTAGTAATTTTATTGTCTTTCCTGCTATCGATCGTTCTACGAACGGTAGCAGGGAGCTATTCCTAAAAAATTTACTTCCTGGAGCTGTACTTGGTCATCGGTATCTGATACCTCAGATTCTGCCAGTGCTCGATATTCTTCGTCTATCTGGCATTTGTTAGCTTCTTCTACTGATATGTGATTAATTCTTTGTTGTTGGGCCTGGTGTATCTGGCCGTTCCACTATTTGGTCTTATTGAAATCTGATTTTGGTATGGATCATTGTTTTGGTTTGTATATTGAGTCGGTTGTTTAAACCGCGAAGAAGTATCAATATCCATAGGCTGTGGTGGCTCCTGTTTTATATTTGGGCTATTACCAAATTGAGGTTTCTGTTTGAAAAATGGAGTTTTCAAGGGATTTGGAGAATTATTCTCCATAGCATTTCTCTGCTCGTATCGTTGAGTTCTTTCCTCAGATTTTTTTGCAAAGCTATTTGCGAATTGGAAGCGCTCATGGTTTGACTGTGCTAGAGCCAGAGCTGATGGCAAATCTTTAGGTCTTGCCGAAAACAAAATATCGCTAAGGGATTTTTTTGTGCCAGAAATAAATACTCTTAATGCGTCGGCTCGATATTTTTCATTAAGGGAAGCAGCTATGGTGGAATCATATGTCATGATTGTTTTGTTTATTAGGAGTGTCAATTTTTTCTCGATTTCGTCATAGTATTGAATGGTTGATAAATTTCCTTGTTTTAGTACAGACAACTCTTGATCTATTATATAAATCGGTCTTTTGTCAGAGTAATCAAAGACAAGTCTGTTTATAATAGCTTTAAAATTCAAAGGTGCGTCGTAGGAAGACAGTACCATATCAGCTGAGCCTTTAATTTTATTTCTCAGAATGCCCAGTGCCTGATAATGTTTTGAACTTCCATCATGACTTTCAAAAATCTTATACGCCGTATGCGCAGCTTTCCGCCACGAGACATATGTTTCAATTTTTCCCTCGAAATCGGGTAGCGATTTCACAATATCTAAAGCCTCATTACACTCGATGCCCGGAACTATCTCGGCATCTTTGAAGACTTCTACTTCTGGTACGGACGTTGTTAGGTTCCTGAATTCATTTCTAATATCCTGAATTTGTTTTTCAAATACCTGCGCCTGACCTTGCAGTGCACTGGCAACAGCACTATTGACTGCAAACTCTAATATTGCTTTCATATTTTCCTCATTTAAAGGCATTTTGTTTGTTACTTTTGTTGGTACTAATTTTTCTTTTAAATCTTTTAGTAACTCTTCTAACTCACTATCGTATTCTTTACTGTCACTTTCGCTCATAAGATATTTTTAATCTTCTTTTTTTTATTTCGTGTTACAAAGATACAAGGCACTCTCAATAATTTTCACTTCTTTGAATTTGTATTTTTATTTTTAAACAAGCACTCTACTTACATGTCTTCTTTTAAATATGTGTAAAAATATTTTATATAGAATAATTCGCTGATGTGTGTTGTCTTCTCTTCGTCTCGCCCTCCACGTCGGTCTGACGGTTTCGATTTCAAAGGGGGGTACGCCTCTTTGGAATTATTGTTGGTTTCTTCTGCTAGTCTCCTCTAGCCTAATTTTTCTTTTTAACTTCTTAATTTTTTGATGATTTTTCTGTATTTTCTTGTTGATTTTTTGTTGCTGATTTTTTTTAATAGTTATTTTTATAACTTGTTGATTTATTTTTTTGTTTTTTCCTTGCAAACTCAAATGCCGTAATGACGATGTTGATTTCTTGCTCAGGGTGTTTAAGAATTTTTTTTACAATTAGTTGGGCGCCAGTTAATATAGTTCTTTAACTAATTTGGATCGACCGATTCCGTTTATTGTACGTAAAAGACTGAAACTAAAAGTACAAAATGTTCTTATGCTAAGCTAGCCCTGACCTATAATCGCTGTGTCAGCAATTATGCTGCATGGATCAAGTTCGTCGCGACGTCCGCGCGTGTAGCGTTGTCAGCGGAGAAGCGATTGCATGGGAACCAGAAATATAGTTGCAGGTTTGCTGCCCATGCAGAATTTAGGCCGATGACTTTTGTCAGGCCGGATGTGTTAGCTTACACACAGAAGACGAAGCTATTTCTGATGAAAATATGTTCATGGCTTCTGTAGTTCCTTTGCGCCTAAGAAGTGAAAGTTCTGAACATTGGAGAAATCATCGACCGTCATCGACCCACTATTGTCGACCTTTGTTATTCAAATATGCAAAGGAGTCCTCGGAATTAATCAAATCAACTGTTGGCGACATAAAAAATCAAATAAGCCAACTGAAACCTGCTGTTTTCCAAACCAAGAGTGGAAAAACATTTACGGTTAACTTTGAGTTTTTCCTGACAATGATTGATGGAAAAGTCTTAAAAGAAATTACAAACACTTCCTCAACGTTAAGGTGTCCAATTTGCAAAAAAAAACTCAAAAAGAATTTCAGAACTTAGACGATTCAACGAGTGAGGAGAATTGCTACGAATATGGAATTTCTCCGTTGCATTGCAGAATAAAGTGTATGGATTTTATTCTGAAGCTAGCTTATACACTTCCTCGGCCAGGAGAAACAAAAACGGATAAAACATCTCGTGAGGATATTTAGAGCAGGAAGGAGATTATACAAGCTGAATTCTCTCGGAAGCTGGGACTTAAAATTGACTGCCTAAAGTACGGATACGGAAACACGAATGATGGAAATACTTCAAGGAGATTTTTTGAAAATGATGAAGTGACATCTTTTATAACAGGTGTTAGTCAAGAGATCATTAAAAGGTTGGCTGTTGTCTTGAATGTTATAAATTGCAAAGAAATGGTAAATGGTGAAAAATTTGCCGAATATACTTCAAAAACTGCTCATCTTTTGACTGAATTGTATCCGCAAAAAAAACTTACCCCAACGGTACATAGGATTTTGGCTCACGGAAAGGATTTAATAGAATATCAATGTTTACCACTTGGAGAGCTATCCGAAGAAGCACAGGAATGTAAAAACAAGGACTACGAAAGGTTCAGATACACTAATACATTAAAAACTTCTCGTGTTAGACAAAATGAAGACCTTTTTAACATGCTAGCAGCCTCTTCAGACCCACTTATTGCATCACTGAGACACGTGCGATCACGAAAGGATTTGGAAAATAGCAACTATAGTCCCGAAATGTTGAGTTTATTAGATACTGATGTAAATATTGAAATCAGCATCAATAGCAAATTTTCAAAATTAACCTAAAAAAAAATTTTAGAAAAATTTTAGAAAAATTTTTTTTTTCTTTTTGTAATTATGTTAAAAAATCAAATTAAAACATTAAAAATGTTACATAGTCGTCTAAAACAATGAAAAATTCCATTTGTGATTGAAAAAAACCAGGTTTCGATCTATTTTTAAAGGAAAAACATGCTTTGAAATATTTTCCGACTTTGACCTTGAATACCACGAACACCCAGCACTTTTGACAAACATTCATTTTAAAGCTTAAGGTATTCTTTATCATATGCTTTTAATTTCCTATTGAAAGGTTAAGATTCCATGAGTTTGTGGGTGTACTTTGGGAGCATTTGCCGGATTTTGAACATCATAAATTACAGCCAAACTCCATCGAAAGCCTGGGCAACGTCAAGAAAGACAGCTGCACAGTATTCTCTTAGTTCGATTGCTGTTCGTATTTCGGATGTTATGCGAATGACTTGTTTCATTTTCCCATGTTTTTCGCGGAAGCCGAACTGGTGGGAAGACTATTTATATGAAAAAGTTTTTCTCGTTGACAACTATAAGTAAGGAAAGAGTAAGAAAAATCTTGCAAGGGTATACAAACTCTGACGCGGTCGAAGTTAACCGCGGCCCTCTGGTTTGTGATAAGATTTTGTTTTTTTTTTGTGGAAACAATTTTTTTCTTTATAGTTTAAATTTTTTGGGTATTTTTTTCTTTTTGATTTCTATTTTTCAGTTAGAATTGTTAACGGTGGGCACTTTTTAATTTAGTTGTTTGTTTAATTTACTTATAACAAGCCAAAGTTTTGTACGCTTGGAGTCGGGACTAGAAATAACTTATATTTATTAAATATTAAGGATGCCGACGTCTTCACAATTGACACCAAATTGGAAACTTTGTCCAATGTGAGGAACGAGTTCGCGAAGTCTGGCGACGAATTGGCCAAATACGACAAACTAGAGGGTTATGTGGACCCTACCGAAGACTACGAGATATACGAGGAGAAATATGAAAGAGCAAATGCCCGCCTTAAGGCTTTACGAGCTGCCTTGGCTACGTCTGGCAAGTTGGAAGAAATCGACGCGGCTGGCAACGATGGTTCGCTCTTCCAAGGAATTCTGCAACAAATGCAAAATCAACAGCAACAACTACAACTCCAGATGCAGCGTCAAAAAGAACTCCAGATGCAGCGTCAAATGGAAACCAGCAACGGCAAATGGAGCAGCAGCAACTATTGGTTGAGAGATTGCTCTCGCCACAGCAATCTTCGTCTTCGTCAGGCTTACAGTCGGTTGCAACACCGGCAACAAGAGATTGTGAGTTACCGAAAATCAAGATTAAGCCCTTCGGTGGAGATTACAAGGAATGGCATGCCTTTAAAGACCTGTTTGAGAGTACCATTCACGGAAAGACAACCTTGACGAATATCCAAAAGTTTCATCACCTGAAGTCATGCGTCATAGGAGAAGCAGCGATACTCATCCAGCATTTGCCCGTAGTGGATGCAAATTACGACACTGCATGGAAATCATTGAGTGATCGATATGAAAAGCCCCGTTACTTGGTGAATTTACTGATGGACACATTCACCGCCTTGCCAAAGGCTGTTGGGCAAAACTCATCATCGCTACGCGCTCTGACTTGCGGAGCCAGTGATGTTATTCGGGCTTTAGACGCTTCTGGACAAACGGGCCGTGACTGTTGGCTCATACACTTGCTCATCAACAAGGTTGATGAGGCTACCCGACGTGAATGGATCGACAAAAGCCAAGATATTGAAAATCCTACCATTGAAGAGTTGCTCAAGTTTTTGGACTCACGATGCGATCGCCTTGAGCTCAGTCAAGTTGTCGATCATGCAGCGAGCAAACCGAGGGATGAAAAAGGAAAAAGGCAAGCACGCACCATGCTTGCCATTACAGGTAATTGTATGAAATGTCATAGTACTGAGCACATACTGTCGGCTTGTCCTCAATTCCAGAGCTTAACTGTGAAGCAACGTTACACCTTTGGGAAGGAGAAACATATGTGTTTTAATTGTTTGAGAACCGGACATGAAGCGCTTGTGGCTCGAAATCTTCTTGCAAGTATTGCAAGCGCATCCATCATTCTATGCTGCATTCTGAAGGCCATTCTACACAGCATAATAGCGCAGAGCAGCACCAAGGCAACTCAGGCCAGGCTTCTGAGGAGTCACCAGCGGCATCAGCGATAGCAATGATGAATGTTACCAGACCCAGTAAGCCAAATGGCCAACGAAGAAGCACTCTACCTACTGCATTGGTACACGTCCGAAATTCTCAAGAAGCCTTGCCGACTTGTCATTCATTTTGGAACGGTGCGTACAGACGTTGGGGCTTGCACGTTCGCCATTTAGAGTTGCCACATCGGGCATCTCAGACGTCAAGGCGGGAATAACCAGAGGTTTCTGCTTCTACAGATGATGCCTCGTGTGTCAAGTCGTTGCATCGATATTCAAGCTCACATTTTAGGAAAGATCACCTCACCATTGGCACGTGAAAATATTGATGCTTCATCACTGTCGGTATTTAATGGATACCAAATGGCTGACCCTGACTTCAGAACTAACGCTTGAATCGACATTTTGCTGGTTAACACCATATTTGGATGGGTAATCACATCGGTGTACACTTCAAGATTGCAAACATCATATACGTGATGGACGATCTCTTAACGACTTCGCATTGGCCCATATATACAACGCAACCTCTTCAACGTTTGTCTGCGTTTTCGAATGCACAGATTCGTATTTTCTGCGCACATCGTCAAAATGTTCAAACAGATATTAGTGCCCCCTGAACATCCCAATTTTCAACGAATCCTTTGGAGAGAAGACCCTGAGGAACCATTGAAGCATTACAAGTTGACCACAGTCACCTATGGCACGGCATGTGCACCGTTTCTGGCAGTTAGAGTGCTGGAACAACTGGCAACTGATCACGAATACGAGCTCCCAAGGGCGGCTAGGATACTTTTGGATGATTTCTACGTCGATGACGTACTGATAAGACCCATGAACGAACAGGAACTGCTTGACATTAAGGAAGAATTGGTACTCCTTATGTCACGGGCACAATTGGAGCTAAGCAAATGAGTCTCGAATAGTAAAGGAATTTCCAGCAACGAAGGAAAGGAAATCGATTTCACAAGGATGGCAGCAAAGGTGCTTGGGCTGCATTGGCGTCCTGGAGAAGACGTCCTAACTTATAAGGTTTCATTATCGGAACATATGACTTGTACGAAGCGACAAGTGCTGTCTGACACGGCACGCATCTTTGACCCACTCGGCATTTTCGCACCAGTGGTGATCAAGTTTAAAATTCTGCTTCAAGAATTATGGCTGCTTAATCTGGATTGGGACTCGGAACTGCCAACGAAGCAAGCGCACTTATGGCAAACATTCAGAAAGGACATTTTCACGTTAAGGAACCTGAAGATACCACGATTTGTAGACAATCAACCCGATGACATGGAACTGCATGGATTTTCAGATGCTTCGTTAGAGGCTTACTCTGCTGTCATTTACAACCGTGTGACACACCTAGATGGAAGCATCGGAGTGGCACTCATTGCAGCAAAAACAAGAGTTTCACCATTAAAGCAGAAGTCGTTGCCACGATTGGAACTTTGCGGAGCTCTACTATTAGCTCGTTTATTCCAAGCAGTAAAGTCTCGTCTGCGCCAGAAGGATGTTAAGATACACGCATGGACCGATTCTACAATCGTTTTGTCATGGCTTTCGCATCAACCCTGTAAACTTAAAACATTTGTTGCCAACCGAACGGCAGAAATACTAGAGACCATACCACGTAGCGCTTGGGGACATGTCAGCACTAAAGAGAATCCTGCGGATTGTGCATCACGAGGCATGCTAGCGAGTGACTTAATTAACTTTGATCTATGGTGGAAGGGACCATCTTGGCTGCACGACTGTACACTATACTCAGAGACAATGAATAGACCACCAACTTGCTGCTCAATTCTCAAGCCAGCAGCAGAACTTGAGTTCAAAACCAAAATCTTGACAACCATTTCCACATATATTGAGGATTCCCCATTTGAGGTACTACTCGGAAGGACATCATCTTGGATCAGACTGGTTCGAGTGGTCGCATATATGTATTCCGCTTCGTTCATCGAATCAAATCAAGCAAGTCTAAATATTCAGGACCTCTAAAGTTCGATGAAATTACCAGAGCAATGACGTTTTGCCTACGACAGGCACAAAATCAATTCAATGATGATAGACAGCTGCTTTTGAGGAAGCAATCTTAGGAGCGACGATCAATTTTAAGCCAACTATCTCCCTTCGTTGACGAAGATGAAATTATACCTGTGGGTGGAAGTTTGGAAAGGTCGCAATTGCCTGCAGATGCCAAGCATCCAGTAGTTTTGCCGAAACACCATCGCCTTGTGGAATTGCTGCTGAAACATGAGCATAAAATCAATCTTCATCCAGGAGTTTCAGCAATGTTTGTAATAATTCGCCAGAAATATTGGATCATTGGCGCACGAAATCTTATTTGACGTATCACACATGAGTGTTTAAACTGTTTTAGACAGCGCCATCACACAGCAAATCAGTTTATGGCCAATTTACCGGCTGTTCGAGTGCGACAAGCCTTTCCATTTGAGCATACTGGATGCGATTATGCTGGACCTATCTTGCTGAAGGTTCACAAGCGACGAAACCCCAGGAAGGAAAAGGGCTACATTTGCCTGTTTGTATGTATGGTTACTTCAGCTCTTCATCTGGAGCTGGCCACTGATCTCAGCACCGACACATTCTTGGCGGCATTAAAACGTTTTAAGGCTCGTCGTGGGAAATGCTCCCAAATGTATAGCGATAACGGGCGTAACTTTGTTGGCGCAAAACGTGCACTAGACAAAATGGTACAGCTTCTCGCTTCACGCCAGCACAATGACGTCATTTCGAAAGCGCTTACGGATCAAGGTATCAAATGGAATTTTATTCCTCTATATTCACCACACTGGGGTGGTAAGTGGGAGTCGGCAGTACGCTCGGTTAAGCTGCATTTGCGACGTGTAATAGGAACCAACGTCCTCACCTTTGAGCAGATGCACACACTGCTCTCGCAAATAGAATCTGTCGTTAATTCGCAACCAACATTGTGCACAGCATCGGATACTGAAATTGCCTACCTGTCACCGGCACATTTCTTAATTGGCAGAACATACACAGCAGTTTTCTGAAGACAGCTATTTGTAGATTCCGACCAATCGATTCAAGCAATGCTTCAAGGATTTTGGAAACGTTGGCATCAAGAATACTTGACATCGCTACAACAGCGCCCGAAATGGACCACCAAGTTACCAAACATTGCGATCGGTAATCTTGTACTGATCAAGGACTCTAACGCGCCTCCATCGGCATGGCTCTTAGGACGGGTAACTAAGGTGTTCGCAGGAGATGATGGCCTCGTCAGAGCGGTTCAGGTTCTCACCAAATCAGGAGAAGTCACTCGCCCTATCACGAAGATTGTAGCCCTACCGTGTTCAGAAACGGAGTTTCAGGGGGTGTCGGGATGTTGAGGAACCAATTGTCATTTAACTTACATTGCTATACGCAGCAAAGCAAAGACTTATGAATGATCTTGCACATCTCACAATGCTTTTGTTTTTGTATTTTCTCTTAAGTTTTCTAAAATATACTGGCGCCAGTCTGGTATGCTCTGTCTCTGTCACTCTTTTAAACCTATATGACCTACGTAGTTACGTAAGAATTGAAAATTTAGTAACAAGCAAGCAAACGAACGATCAAGACGTGTTCGAGCAGTGGCAGACACAGTTCAGTAACATTGAAGTAAAAATAAAGTTAAGTTCTTATGAGATATTAAACACAGTGGTTTATTGTTCATCAATCTGATAGCGACGAAGATACTATAATACAAGCTAGACCCCAGGCACTCGATCAAACAAAAATGGATGCACCAATGTTAAAAGTTATAATAGAGAGCGCAGTCAGCACCACGCTTAACGCACAAGAACAACGCATAAGAGGCGAGATTCACCCCAGCACACTTGATTGCACATACGCCGATAGAACGTCTCTACGCGTTCTCAGGCATCAATTGGAAATGGTCAGGCAAGGCGACCTATACTTATTGCAGTACTATGATGAGGTTGAGAAAAAACTCACTCTTATCACGAATAAAATTGCCATGACGCATGAGGAACAATCAGCGGGTATTCTTAATATGACCGGGCGTATGACCGGGCAGAGTCGCCAGAAAGCTAACAACATTTCTCAAAAAGACTCGGCAGAGTCCACAGTCGCAGATGCCAGCGATGAGACTCTATACCGGACAATGATTTGCTACATTTTTTAGGGAACGCTCCCAACTGCCGTTCGTCGAGCGACAGTTGGCTGGTAGAACACTAAAAATCCTAATCGACACTGGGGCGGCAGAGAATTATGTAAAAATACTTGTCGACACCCCATTTACTGTGAACTCCATACATGGGTCCAGTAAAATTAAAGAAAAATGCTTCATGAAAATTTTCGGAAAGAATGCCCCTTTTTCATTTTAGACACAATTGATACTTTTGACGCCATAACAGGCTTCGATCTGGTAATGCAGGCAAGGGTAACCCTAAACTTACACAACGGTAATATTACATATGGCAATACGACAGAAGCATTACAACACCATACTTGAGATAGTGTTAATTTCACACGCATTGAAGACATAACAGTTCCTGATCGCGATGAGAGGAATTTAAAAAGGTAATACTGAACAGGATCGGCGCATTTTCGACCTCTAACGAGGCACACTTCAGTCTTTGCCACAATTCACACGATAGACAAACAAGAAGTGTACTCCAAGCTTTACCGATATCTCTTATGTGTAGCCGATTTCGTTAATAACGAAATCTCTCAGCTGTTGAAAGATGGCATTATAAGACGATCTCGGTCTGCGTACAACAGTGCATGGGTTGTTGACAAAGAAGGCTTTGACTCAAATGGTAACAAAAAACCGGTATCCAATTCCAAGCATTCCAATAATTCTAGCGAATCTTGGAAAGGCAACATTTTTCACGGCATTGGACTTAAAATCCAGGTCCCACCAAACTTATCTAGCTGAAAAGGATCGCGCGAAAACGGCGATATCAATAAACAGCGGGAAATACAAATTCTGTCGCTTACCCTTTGGTTTGAAAATTGCAGGAATCATATTTCAGAGAGCAATCGATGATGTTCTAAAGGAATAAATCGGAAAAATTTGCTATGTCTACGTAGATGACATGTTAATATTTTCTGGAAATGAAGCCGAACATGTCAAACACATTGATACCGTGCTGCAACTGCTTTACAACGCCAACATGAGAGTGTCGAAAGAAACGACAAAATTTTTTAAAGAAAGAGTATTTGGGTTTTATCATCTCCAGTGAAGGAACAAACACTGATTTATTTATTTATTTATTTACGTCAACTAACACAGCAGTCGACAAAAAAGCTTAAGCTAAAGACAGATAGTAATTAATTGAAGAAGATAGCTTAGCTATATACACAACTAAACATCCCCGACCATGTGGAGGTGTTTTATTTGCATAAGGTGCCAGCTATGCCCCGATTTACAGCCAATGTGGTCAGGGATGAGTTGCAGCCAATCCAAGTCCAGAATATTTTCATTGGTTTCACTGTAGATGATTAAAAAGTATAGCGCGAAGAGAAGTGACAGAAAGATGAGGAGAAACTAAGTGAGAAAGGTTGTTAAAAGATTGACAAAGAACACGAAAAGGTTCGTGAAGAGAGTAGAGAGTCAGACATCTACTAAGGTGAATAGGAAAAAAGTTTCTGGTCCGACGTGAAGGAACACAAAAATATAGCGTTTCTAGTAAATTAGTAGAAATGACTTCGCCGTTGACTAGTTTATGGAGAAAGAGAATGCCAAAAACGAGCCTACGGTTGTAAAGTGAAGGAAGATTAATAAGAAGAAGTCTGCTAGAATAAGAAGGTAGGCGAAGACTCGGGTCCCAATTAAGACCGCGTAACGCAAACTTAAGGAATTGCTTCTGTACCGATTCAATACTACGCTGGTGAACATCATATTGCGGGTTTCACACTGGCGAGCAATACTCGAGAGTAGGGCGAACTAACGAAGTGTATAAAACCTTTGTTACATAGGGATCATCAAATTCTTTGGCCCAACGTTTAATGAAGCCAAGAAGGCTGCATGCTCTATTGACAATTGAAGAAATATGAACATTAAATGAAAGTTTTGGGTCAAACATAACGCCTTTGAATGATGGTACACAATCTAACAGAACAGACTTAATAGAGTAATGTGCTAGGAACGGAGACAAAGGATTGAAAGTCATAAAAGAACACTTGGCCGCATTAAGGTGTAATTTATTAGCGTGGCACCAATCACAAAACGCATCGAGATCTGATTGCAAGTACTGTTGGAAAGAAGGATCATTATCGGAATAACAAATCTTGACGTCATCCGCAAACATGAGCACGCGTGAATGAGCCAAGGCCAAAGGCATCTCATTTATAAACAGTGTAAATAACAGTGGGCCCAGATGACTGCCTTGGGCTACACCTGACGTAACTCAGTTTTAAATATCGAGGAACGAAAAGACACCTTTTGAGTTCTGCGAGAAGCATAGAATGATCAACCGTATCGAAAGCATTACTAAAGTCAGTATAAATAACATCAGTTTGACACTTTTTACGGAAGCCATGGTGTACAAGGGTAGTCAATTCTAAAAGGTTAGTAAGCGACGAACGACCTTTCATGAAGCCATGCTGACAAGGAGAAATACTGGATCTGGATAGGTGTTGAAGGAAAGACGTAATAATTTTTTCAAACAGCTTTGGTATTGCCGAAAGTTTGGCAATGCCACGGTAGTTAGAAACATCCGACTTGCTACCCTTTTTAAAAAGCGGAATAATAAAAGACTCCTTCCAAATATCGGGAAAGCTACAAGTCTCACTCGATATAAAGAATAACCGAGATAAAGGCTTAGATAGGGTTTTCGAACACATTTTAAGGATGCAACTAGGTATATTATCAGGACCGGGAACGAAGGAAGACGTCATAGATGACAAGCTAGAGATAATACAGTCTTCAGTAATACTAGGAAAAAACATACAATTTAAATGTGGGATTGAAAAGGGATAGGGTGTGGGATCCGAAACAGTAGTAGAATAAGTCGACTGAAAGAATTTAGCAAACAGATCTGCAATATCTGAATCATTATTAGCAGTCTGGTCATTAAGTCTGAAGGTGGAAGGTAGTACATTAGAGCGTCTTTTGGAATTAACAAAGTTATAAAATCTTTTAGGGTTCTTATATATAATAATACGATATAATTATTGTAGCATTGAGTGTTTAAAAGACAAAATTGAGATTTGGCTATACAGTAATTTGCATAGTCAAGTCGCGAACCAGTTTTTTTAAATCTTTTAAAATATCGCGATTTAATGTTACGGAGATTAGAGACACTAGACTACAGAGTAGATAAACTTCACTGCACAATCTATATCGCAGCACTCAAATAGAAATGACCAATCAAAAGAGAAAATAAGGCTATTAAGAAGATTGAAATTTGTTTTACGAAAACATCTACGACAAGAATTTACGATGTTATTAAATGAATTAATAACGGAATTGTAAGAAATAGTAACTTCAATGGTAGGGTGATAGGGATCTTCAGGTTTCACTAGGGGCTGTGTTCGGGATACAGCACTAACAGTGGGATCAGAGATAAAAACAAGATCAAGGATTCTTTTAGAAGAGTTTAGGAAAGAATTCAACTGATATAGCGGACATTCAAGTAGGCTATCAAGAAAAACATGTTAAGATGAAGGAATTAAGAAAGATAGATTATTATCAACAAGCCAAAAAATATTAGGCAAGTTGAAATCATCTAAAACTATAAGGAAATCACGATCTTTAAGACGATTAAAAATAGTTTGCAAGGCATCAGCATGGTGCATATAGGTCATAATATCAGAAGCTGGAGGAATATATGAACAAGAAATATATAAGCTAAAGTTGGAACATGTAACTTCGACGCAAATAAACCCAACACCTAAGGGCAGTTCAATCGGCACAACACTTGAACACAGATTCGAGTCCACGACGACCAACACGATCAAGCCTATAAGAAATAAAGTTATTAGAAAGAATTTCATTATCCAAAACAGAGGAGTTAAGCCAAGTTTCAGAGAAAGCTAATATGTCAGCCGAAAAGGTTTGGCTATCACAGAACAGGTTCGAGAGCTTGGTAGGAAGTCCTCTTACAGTTTGATAATGAATGCAAAGACTAGACGTTATTAGTTTTTTGAAGCAGAAGATAAATTAGGAAGGTGGACAGGCAACGGACGTGAGCGCTTATTGGGCGCAAACTCGTGTACAACTAGGCAACTTCTCAGAAGGTGGAACAAACTTGAATTGCGACAATAAATGTACGCTAGAGTCTTTTTTAGACAGCTCGTTAGACAGCTGTTTGGTCAGTTTGTTTAAAGAAAGAAACTTTCTTTCCCTATACATACGGCTAAAATCAAGCTGCTGGCTGGCACAAGATGGGCAGAAAATTTGTCGTAGTCGCGGCCATGGAAGCCAGCACTTTTTAAGTGAATAAAATTATCACAAAGCCAACAAGATATTGCTCTATACTGATCATCAAAACGATCAGAATGCTTGCAAGTAGGTAGCCAAAAGAAACACAAGGCAAAAAAAAAATAAATAAATTTATATATATAAGAATAAATAGAAAAAGTTTAATACACAGCACAAAGATAATTATCGATAAGAAATCAATAATTACAAATAAAACAAAGAGAACAGCTAGAGTGCACAGCACAAGAGAGAGTGCAAGAACAGTTATAAGCCGAGCTTTGAGAGGCGGCCTTACAAAAGTGATTACGCGGGAGAGAAGCTGAGCACAAGCACAAAGCAGATAGAACAACAAAGCCACTAGCACTGATGGTATGATGGTGGCGATGAGGGAAGCAACTGCAGAAGCAATGACAAGAGAGAAAAATAAAAAGAAAAAAATTAAATGCACCAAACACTAGTCACGAAACAGAAAAAACTGTTTAATTTGGGGAATTATGGAAATATAACACAAGGGTGTCAAGCAAACAACACCAGCGAAAGCGTAAGCAAACTAAGCACAATTAAAAATTGAGGGAAAACAATAAATATTAATAAAAACTCAGGAGCTATGCAAAAACACGACCGTCACGTCAGAGAGCAGAAGCTTAAATAAACATTTTTTAACATTTTTATTGTCTGCATTTGTAACTTATTCTGAGCCCCGAAGAAAAATTGGCTCGAGGGCGAAAACCAAAAGAAATTAAAAATTGCCTCCCTAACCGTCAAACCACAAAATATTTATTCACAGAGCCGAAATTATAGAATGTGTACCACTTTGATTGGCATGATGTCAGAAGAAGTTTTGGAAGCAAATAACAAAAATTTGCAAAATTTTCGGCTCAATCATACATGAAAAAACTCGCGTGTAAATACAATGGAGGATTTATTGAATTCATTATTAGTTGCTTCAGACCCACTTATAACAAGCTTGTGCAAAAGCAAAGGAAATAAATCTAGTAAAGAAATAGTGTTTGACAAGGAAGTTTGATAAGGAAGTTCGAAGGCTGCTTTTGAATTACCCTTAGGATTCAGAAAATTCCTATTCGGATTCGGATATTTGATATTATTAATAATTCAAATGCAGACAATAAAAATGTTAAAAACATATTGAAGGGTCCACATAATATAAAAATGACCATTTTTGCAAAATTGTTTTTATTTTTTGAGTAATTAATTTCGTTACGCTAGATCAGCTAAATCGTCCATTGTGCTATGGGAGCTATATCTTGATCATATTTGACATAGTCGTTTATACAAGGTGGCGCAAAAGAAGTCATCCGGGCCAAAAGAAGTCATCCGTACGGACGGACATGGCTATTAAGAAATGTGTTACTTCTTCAAAATATTCAAAGTGTAGCAGCGATGGCAAGTGGTAGACCGTTTTGCGAAGAAATTAAAAGTTTTCTTATAAGTTTAACTATTATTGTAAATCTTTTGGTGAAATAACCAAAGAATTAAATCTGGCTAAGAATTTGATCAAGGAATAATTAACAGTGTATAAAAAACAGCAATATTGAAAATAATATTGCAAAGAGAAGCTCAACATCGGCAGTAACATCTCGCAATAAAAGAGCCCTGCTAAATGTTGTATAAAGTATGTATAAGTATTAGTAAGTAAGTATCAGTGTTACATACTCAAAATCTTTAATTACTCTTTTGCCAGGGAAAAACCATTACTTAGGCTTCGGAAAAAAAAGAAGCGCCTACAATAGTCTCGTGATCGAATGTCTTGGACTTAACGGCAATGGAACTCAATTATCTTTAGCGATGAAGCTAAATTTGATGTGAGTGTCGGTGATGCGCGAAGGAGAGTAGTCCTAAACAAAACCGAAGCGTTTCAGCAGGAAAGAGTACCATCGCATACTGCCAAGCGAACTAAAGCATGGCTGGAGTGTAAAGAAATTGGGGTCTTAGATTCAAATAGTCCGGACTACGCCCAGTCGAGAACAAATGGGGAATAAAGAAGACAAAACTTAAAAATGAGCCTCAAAGTACTTTTCCTGCCTTAAAAATTGCAGGAGTTGTGGGACTCCATTTCCACAAAACAATGACAGAATTTGTTAAAATCTATCGTTGTAAAAGCAAAAGGCGATGTTACCAAAATTAAATAAAAAATACTTGTTCAGTAAATATAGTCAATCGTTATCGCGCTGTACGAATAAATACTAATCATATTTTTGTAGTTAGTTAAGTTGGTTTTTGTTTTTGTTCTTGAAGTACAAAAAACCTTTATTGTTCTAGCTTACGAGAATAAAATTATCTTTCTATAAAAAATATGTTTGCATGTGTTCTCTATTTTAGTATTAAAAATATCGTATGTTAGACATTCCGTTCGGGTAAAAAAGCTTGCCGTACGAATTTATGCTGGTAAAGGCTCGGAATCAATTCTGAAGTATTGTTATACCCTTGCAAAAAGGGTATATTCAATTTGGTCAGAAGTGTGCAACGCATAGAACGAAGCCTCTCTGACCATTTAAAGTATACATATATATTCTTAATCAAAGTTACGTAGAGTGACTTTTCTCAATAACTTCGTTGTTTTCGAAGCAATCGTCATAGGAATTTATATTTGTTAGTCTAATCTTGTTGTTAATGACTGCGCCTAAGGAGGAGAAACAAAAAATTGCTGGGGTATATAAACTTTGGCGCGGTTGGAAGAGAAGCTGAATTAAATTCCACGCCAGATATGGCGATTTTGATTAAAATTGAAATAAGACTGAATAATTTTCATTGCCCCTCAAAAATGGGTACTTTTACACAGTCTTTTAATCATAAGGGCCGCTGATGCACCATGGACATCGGACCATGATCTAAATTCAACCCAAAGGTACTCCTAAATAGGCTTAAATATTTTTAAACAGTTCTAGCAAATCAGGTCTTTTAGGGCATTTTAACCTTGGATTCCATATAAAAGTCTTCTGTTGTAACAGCCTTAATGTACATATATCAACCTGACTATACTGGCTGCACCGCTTTGTTGTCTACACTTGCTAACAAACTGCATTCTTTCCTACAATAATCGTTGATGTTTTATTTTAAAGATAGCTTGTATCCGTAAATGTATGATTTTTAAAGCTCTTATCCAAATTAAGGTTTTTGGTACCACCAAGTATGTTAAGGCAGGCAAAATCAAAATGTCAAAAAACCTAATTTACGTGGCACAACATAAGCTAGTTTAAGTTAGTTTAAAAAAAAACCAGAGGGCCGGGGCTAACTTTGACCGCGTCAAAGTTTGTATACCCTTGCAAGTTTTTTGAGTAAAAGGTCTAATTTTTGCGAAAGAACGGCTTAGGAAATAACGAAGCTATTGATCAAAGTCACTGTTCACCACCGATTGTTCCTATGGGAGCTATATGATATAGTCGCCCGATCTTAATCAAATTTGGCACAGTCATTAATAGTTATGCTAAACTGAGAAATATAAATTTTTATGACAATTGCTTCAAAAGTAACGAAGTAATTGACAAAAGTCACTGTTTTCGAAAGATCGTTCCTATGGGAGCTATATGAAATAGTCACCCGATCTTGATCAAATTTTGCATAGTCGTTTATATGTGTAATTAACTCACCAATATTAAATTTCACGACAATAGCTCAAAAAATAACGAAGTTATTAAGAAAAGTCACTGTTCGTGACTTTGGCGTTTGTATGGGAGCTATATGATATAGTGATCCGATCCGGCTGAATCCGAGATATACAACGCCTGCAGTATATACAAGCCTACATGCAAAATTTCAGCTCTGTAGCTCTTACGGTCTAGGAGGAGTTTGCGTTGATCCAGACGGACGGACGGACGAACGGACGGACGGACGGACATGGCTATTTGAACTCGTCTCGTCGTGCTGATCAAGAATATATATACTTTATATGGTCGGAGATGCTTCCTTCTATGCGTTGCACACTTCTGACCAAAATTAATATACCCTTTTTGCAAGGGTATAAATATCAAAGCTAACCCAAATTTTAGATGTCGAAAATTATTTTCCAGCAATTCAATTCATCAATGCACAGACGAAAACCTTCCAAATATCATTTTCATTTCTTGTTCGTCTTCTTCTCTTTACTCTTCTACATGCATGCCGCGATTGGCACGAGTTATCAACCCGACTTAGTAGGATTGATTTACTTTTGCAATTATATAATCAAAACACGACTTTGTGTCAAGAGTATTGACAACAGAATGAATTCTTTATTCGTTAAGTCTTTTTGTATTCCAAAACCAAATTATTAAACACCAGTGACTTTTGTCTTTGTTTCCCCGAACGGGTCATAAGGGTTTACATGTATGTGTGCTGTGACTGGCGGGTAACTCCTCACCCCCTAGATTGGAGTGAAGGACAGAATGAAGATATGGTCTGAGGGAGAAATAAAAACGAAGTATTCAAGATTGTTCCTTTCCAGTATCATAGAGGCTTATTCTAAATTGTATCTTATTGGTACGATTTCATGAGTTTTTAAACTAGGTTTTTTTTTTTTTTTGGAAATAACATAAGTTTTAACAATTCATGTTTTTTTTTTTTTTTTTTTTTTATAAATAGGGGGGAAAGCATTGAAAGCCGAAGTGTGGGACTTGGTATCGACCTTGGTTAGTGGTCACCGCACCGCACTAAAACCTACCCTATGCTCCGTATCCCTCTCGCGGAACCAACGCTGAAGTACTACTTCACGAGGGGGAGATGGCGAGCACGTATGCCTCGTCTAGAGTTTACCTAGAACTGAAGTTTTGGTTACGCTGACGTTCAGCGCGACGCAAGGATTGCATGATGACTGCTGCCATGTGGCTAACAGCTAGCCAATTGTTTTGCGAGCTAAGTAGGATATCCATAAAGTCGTTGACTATAAATGGCCTCCCAATGCCTAGGCTTAGCACTTCCCGTTCAGCAGAATATCTAGGACAGACAAACAGGACGTGTTCTGCGTCTTCTATATTCCCCGCACAGTGTGTGCAAAAGTCATGTTTAAACCTATGCAAGTAGGATTTAAAGCATCCATGTCCCGTCAGTAACTGTGTCAGATAGAAGTCAGTCTGGCCATGTTTGCGATTAAGCCATGGCCGAATGTCGGGGAGAAGGCGCCTTGTCCAGCTCCCATGGTTTGAGTCACGCCATCTGCGTTGCCAGTTAGTCAGAGTCGTCTCTCTTCTAACTGGCGGCGGATCCCTATTTCTAGCCTCGTTAGCCAAGAGGTCTAGTGGGGCACCAAGGCGGCATCTTCGGAGACTGTCCTAAACGCGCATATGGTCCTGAGCGGGGTAGGTGGGGGATGACATCGTTGGTGCCCATATGGCGGCGGCATATAGGATGATGGACCTTACCACCGTCGAGATGAGCCATCTGCTCCGTTGCTTGGGGCCGCCGACGTTAGCCATAAGCTGACGTGGCCTTCGCAGCTTTATCTGCGGTATACTGCAGGTGGGCTTTGAATGTTAGCCTATGGTCCATCATGACTCCAAGGTATTTAATGGCAGGCTTTGATGTTATTGAGCATCCGGCGACTTCGATCCTGGCGGTTTCCACTTTTTTCCTGCTGCTTATGAGCACGGCCTCCAACAATTCATGTGTATTTTGAAATTTGTAACTTAAATAAAGCGTAGTACATTTCAAGTGTTCTCTTAACTATTATCATATTATTATTTTTTTTTATTATTATTATACCTTATGAATTATTTGGCTTTCTAGTAATGCCCTTTATTTTTGATTTATGATTTTTTTTTTCTTGTTGATATTAAAGTAGGTCCCTTGTCAACTAGCACTTTGTGAATTGTAAAACGAGGTGTTAATTTATTTCTTATGTTATCTTTTCGAAAAATAATTTCGTCTTTATCAAGTTGTGCTGGGTTAGTTTTGTCTTGGTTTTAAACAGCCGTGCGTTTTTGTGTTGTGTCAGTTAATTGCTAAGCTACTTCTGGGTATAACTTTCTTTGGTATAAATTTAGTTCTTGTAAATATTCGTGTTCATTGGTAAAGTTAGCTTTTTATTAAAAATATGTGTTCTACCTGAATATAATTCAAATGACGTATAACCTGTGCCTGAGTGAATGGCATTATTATACGTGGTCAATGCTTTCCACAATATCTCCTCGTGTGTGCAAGGCAAACTGCTTCTTTTTTTTAAGTCAAATATGATTCTGTTAGTTTCTGTTAGGGATGAGTAAAAACGTTCTACCGTGGAGTTGCTTAAAGATTGTTGAAATGAAGTTACATGTCTGATTAAATTGTATTGTTTACAAAAGTCAATAAAAATGTTTCCCGCAAATTCTGGTCCTTGGTCACAAATTATCTTCTTTAGTATTCCGAAAGTACAAATAAAATGTTTGACTGATTTAACAACATTGATACAGTCTCTAGCAGGTATTGTGTAACCGGTAGCAAATCTTGATAGTTTATCAATTATTGTTAATATATATTTATGGTTGTGGTATTTGGAGTTCTTGAATTGGGTCTTTTTGGGGTTGTCTGTCATATTTCATTGTTTGACATATGTCGCAATTATAAATTGTGAAATTTTTTGTTTCATGTGGGTGAAATATATTGAGCGTTTTAAATGAGCGCACGTTTCGTCAATCCCTCTATGATTATTTTTAAGGTGATATTCCCTAATTTCCTTTCCCTGATCGTCGGGTGTTATAATTTCTTTTAAAAATTCTGTGCACCTTAAGGCCTTGTAAAGTTGACTATGAGCAAAGTATTTTACATACACTTGCTGCACTATTTTAAATATTGTGTCTGTTGCAAATATTGCGCAAGTTTGATTTTGGCTTTAAAACGGATCTCATCAATTTTTTCATGACTTCTTCGTTAAAACTGGGCTCAAAAATGGTACGCCTCATTTTGTTTTTGAAGGGCACTTCTACTTTAATATTTTATTGAGCGAATTCTTGGAAAATAATTTGTATTTTAAAATCATTAAGGAGTTTTACAGAAATGAATATACCTTGTTCCCAATTTTATTATGCAGAATGTATAGTTTCTCCACAGGTTGGACCCACTGACTCGCTCTCACCTATATTTGTTTTTATTCTTTTCCTACTCAATGCATCTGCTATCACATTCTGTTACACTTTTTTATATATGATCTCATAATCATATTCCAACAATCTCAATTTCCACCTTACTAATTTTGAATCCTTAAAACTCATTAGCCAAGATAGAGGCTTGTGGTCTGTTATGATTTAAACTTTTGGCGAAAAAGATAGGGTCGGAAATGTTTTATTGCCCAAATTATGGTCAGCATCTCTTTTTCAACCGTAGAGTAGTTCGATTCAGTATCGGATAAGGTTCTGCTAGCAAATGACACAGGCTTGTCTGATCCTAACGTTCCTTGAGATAATACTGCCCCCAAAGCAAAATGACTAACATCCGTTGTTAATACTAACCGTTCATACGAACGGTTTAGTAAAATCAGGATAAATCAAAATTGGGTCGTTACATAAAAGAGACTTGCAAGTTTCAAATGTTGATTTAAGCTCTTCATCTATAATAACTTTAGCTTTTCCTTTTAATTGTTTTGTTAGCGGTTTAGTAAATTTGAATTTTCTATAATATTTTTTGCATCCTGGGTAAAGGAAAATTTCTTATGACTTCAATTTTGGATGTGTTTGGTCTTATGCCATCTGAACTAACAACATGCCCTAAATACTCAATTTCTTTTCTTAAAAACTCAGACTTATCTATTTGTACCTTTAAGTTTACCGCTCTTATTTTCTTAAAGACATTTCTCAAACGTTGCATATGCTCTTGTAATGAGGACAAAAATATAATAATGTCGTCTAAATATATACCATGTATATCCCCAAACAAAGATTCCTTTACTCTCTGAAAGGTTCCTGGGGCATTAGTAAGACCGAATGGCATTCTAAGAAACTCGTAATGTCCTCCTTCTGCTGAAAATGCTGTTTTTTTGAATATCATCTTTATGCATCTCGATTTGGTGGTAGCCACTGGCCAAATCTATTAATGAAAAATATTTTGCTTTTCCTAAATTGTCTAAACCATCATTAATTATTGGCATGGGATATTTGTCTTTAATGGTTGTTTCATTAAGTTTCCTATAATCTACCACTAATCTCCATTTTCTTTGTCCTGTTGCATCTGCTTTTTTTTTGTACTAACCATACAGGCGCATTCCAGGAGGAATGGCTAAGTCTAATAATTTTTTGATTAAGGAGTTTTTGTGTCTGTACTTTCACTTCTTTTCTTTTATTAAAACCATATCTATCTCGTATAAAGAGGAATATCGTCGGTTGTAGGAATTTTTTGTTTAACGCTGTTTGTGAATGTTAATTGGTTCTTATCATCGTAAAATATTTCCGCAAATTCTAAGCAAGGTTTCTTTAAGACTTCGATTTCTTCCATGTTTAAATTATTGGTTCTTAGTTTTTCTTGAAAGTTAAATGAGCTTGCTGTTGTATTTAACTCGTTTTGAAAAGCCAAATTTACTTCGATGTATTGTTCCTTTATGTATGGAGTTACTACTAACGGTTGATCAAAATAAATGACTTTATCAGTGTCTGCATAGTTAGTATTTTCCATCATGCTAAAGTTGTAGGTCGCCGAATATAACCCATTTGAAATAACTAAATCGTTGCCTAATCGAATTTCTGGGGAATAAAAGGTTGTTGCTTCTTCGATCTGTCTTTCGCCTACTATATCGTCCTTTTGTGTGTATAACCAATTGCGTGTTGGGTGTTTGTAAAATTAATTTATCTACATCGACCGTTGCTCGTAACTGTCTTAATATATCAATGCTAATAAGGCCATCAAAAAATGAGTGGAATTTAAATAGCAAAAAACTAAATGGTCCGCGTTGTTGGAACTCATCAAATATCTCCAATGTGCAGGCTAAATCTAATTTGTGTGAGTTTATTATTGTCTTTATTACGTTTAATCCTATATGGCGTTCTGGTGGAACAAATAAAGGGTCAATAAAAGATACTGTAGATCCTGTTCAACAGGAAAATTCAATTGTTTACTGTTCACGCCACCGGGTGAACAGCAGAGAGTGAGGGTTAGGGTTTTTTCCAAAACCGAATTCGGTCATACTGAGGAGGGTGACGAAGGGTTCTCCTGTAAAAATCGCCATATTAAATCCAGTACGAGCATCTAACCCGAACACCCGTTCTTTCATTGCGTTTTTCTTTCGATAATATACCTTTTTTCAACCCGAAACATTCTCGTGTGTGTCGGGACATCTTGTAACATAAATAGAAATAAACCAGAATTAATCTTAACCGAAGTTCTCGCGCGTTTTAATTGCATTACTCACTCATTAGACTCTGCAGAAATTGGCACCCGCCAACCACTTGCGTCTTATTTGGATCCTTCCGCCCCTCCACGAACATTGGTCCTTCGAGGCGGATATCCTTCCGCTCTTTCAGCTTGCATCGGCGGAATTCCTGATAAGTACAACATTTCTTATTAAAAATCTCATTCACATTATATCCCATTACAAACTTACAAAAGTGTGAGGTTTCCCGCTCTTCCATAGCGACCTACACACTTCTGTATACTTATATGTACATACCTGACCTATTCCAAGGGTTACATAGTATTTCCCGATTATTTTTGTATTTAGGAAGTGCATTTTTTTTCCATTCTTCGAAATTCTGATTGTCCAAAAGTCCAATTGCATATCAATACATATGTATGTATATACACACATATACATACATGCATGTAAATACAGCTGTTTTCTAACCTGCAAGTAGAGGTGTTTAATAATCGAGAATGAATTTATAAAGTACCACTTACCTTTACTTAAAGTGTAAAGTACACTCCACGGGCTGATCATTAGTCCATCGGCATAAATTATTTATGTCAAATAATTTTTACATCCATACATACATATGTACATACATACGTGTATGTAATAATTTTTGCCGCGGTAACCACACTCATACGTACATACATACATATGTCATATGTCATACAATTTGAATTCACCCACACAAAATTAATTGCAGCCACTCCGATTGGCTTTCAGCAATTTAATAATTCGAAACCTACATAATTAAAGCAGGAAATCGTGATTTTCGTTAAACAATTTACAATTAATTAAATTCACAAAACATAAAACACGGCAGAACAGCTGACTCCCGATCAGTGCTGACACTCAAGTCTCATCAGTGCTGACACTTAAGCCAAGCAGTGACTCGGTCACGACATCCATATTTGTGATTTTCGTGATTTTCGTATTGTGCAAAAATATTTCAATCGACTGATTAAATTTAATTCGCAAAATATTTTCTAAAGAAAAATAAGTACCTTTTATTTATATGGAATTAATATTTTGGCTTGTCTAGGTGCACTTTGATCTTTTCCTCACAGATCCATGAAATTGATCTTGTCCGTTTAATGAATTAATTCCGAGTTTTTTTTCTTCGTTGAAAAGTTATCGGCACTCCCAATTCTACTGATCTCAATTTTTCCATCTTTTTAAATACTCTTATAAATTTTTACATTTTTCCACATTGTATAAATTTTAATATCCAAGTGATTATATATCCTTATAATTATTCACACAACTGCGAGGAAAATTATAAATCCTTCTAATTTCATTTATGCGATCTTAGCTTATTCATTGTGTTCATTAAAAAGAGGAAACATTTCTCCTTCTCACTCCTCCTCTATCCTTCGATTATACAGTCCACTTACAGCTTCGTTTCGATCTCCTCGCTTGAGAGCTCTAAGTCCACGTTTGTTTCCATTCGATTCGTAATAGCCCAGAGGACACTCTACGATGTCTCTTTCCGACTTTGTTGCCGTGTGCGAGGCATTAACGGCGTTCGAGGCTCGCGAGGCCCAGGCTTTAGCTGACGATGTGCCACTCGTCTCTATTAAAATACACTTAGACCAGCTTAAGTCACTTTGGGCAAAAGTCGAGGCAGAGTTTTCGCGATGCTATAAAGCCTTGACGGCTCAAAAGAACGACGATAGTCCGAAGCACATAGCTACAATTAAAGCTAAACATGAATATTGTTATATGGTATATGTGCGAGGCGGGACTTTGTTTGGAGAGCGAATCGAGCAGTTGTCCGCGAAAATGGCTCCCCCACCAGTCAGGCTCTCCGTCGATTCCACCCATCAAAGCCACACAGTTCCCCCGTGCGAAGTCGAAACCTTTAACGGAGACAGCCTGGCTTGGCCTACATTCCGTGATTTGTTTACCGCGATTTTTATCCATAATCCAAGCCTAACACAAGTGGAGAAACACTTAAGTTGCAAAACTCGCGGTGAAGCCAGAGCCATTGTTTCTAGGTCACTCTTGACCAATGAAGGGTTCCAGTCCGCGTGGGATAACCTCACTGCCCGATACGAAAATAATCGATTATTGATTATGAGCCAAGCCAAGCAGCTTCTACAGATCCCAGCTGTAACACAAGAGTCTGGCAAAGCGTTGAGAGAACTGCAGACCTCAATTCAAGGTTGCTTAACCGCTCTTGAGCTTTCCGGAGCTCGTACAGACAATTGGGATATCCTTCTTATAGCAATCTGTACGAGCAAAATGCCCAAATCCACCCTCTTGTTGTGGGAACAGTCCGTTCCAAATAAGACCGCCGTCTCATCCTGGGACGACCTTAATCGATTCCTAACTGATCGCCAACGTGTACTAGAGGCCACAGATGTTCTTCAACCAAGCTCTAGCGGTCAGACCTTTCCATCCGTAAGCCGAAAACCTACGGCACGAGCTCAGGCCTTTTCCGCTCAAGTGCAAGAGAGCTCAGCACCTGATGCTTGTATAATTTCGAATCCTGCGTCCTCCGATTGTTCCAGCAGCCCTCATGTAAACGTGGGAAGTAACTTCGCCTCCACTCGCAACACTGGCCTCCTGGGTACTGCGAGGGTAACTATTCATCATCGTGGCCAGCAGTTTCAAATCCGCGCTTTGATTGATATGGGATCCGAAGCGTCCTTTATTTCCCAAAGAATGTTTGAATTGATTAAGCCTCCAAGCAGCAAAGTATCAACTAGCATTCGCGGCATTGGGCAATGCGATGCTGGTAGCGGCGACAAAGTGTGCCGCTTACAGATTTCTCCTCCCGACGAACCGCTGCGACGGTTCCAAGCAGTCGCCGTGGTGCTGCCTAGTGTAGCTGAAGCACTTCCGTCCCGCGCCGTCCCGAATAAGGTGAAGCAGGATTCGCTTGACCTTCCGCTCGCTGATCCGCAATTTCACCAAAGAGCTCATGTGGATTTGGTGCTTGGAGCCGAGCTGCTTCCCACTATCCTTGGGGAACGAATCATCAAGAATGTTGGTGATTCTTTCGTGGGGATCGAGACGATGTTCGGATGGGTTCTCTGTGGATCCGTTACTGGAAAATCCAGAAGGTCTCGGTCCACCTCCTCCAGCAGTCCGAAGATGTCTCTAAGGACAGCAGCACCATCCGATTTAGAACGCAGTTCCAATTGCTTCAGGTGCCGCGTTTGTCAAGGGGCACACGCGATCCGTCAGTGCCACAGTTTCGAGGACTACGAGCTGACGACAGGCTACGGGTAGTCTTGAGCAACGGATACTGCCCGAACTGTTTGGCTCATGAGCACTCCAATGGTTCCTGCAGGAGCACAGCAGGATGCCATCGATGTGGCAAGCAACACCACACGCTCTTGCACAACGACAGCTCAGTCGCCTACATCCAACCCAAAGAGCAAAGACCCGAAAGGCACCCGCCTTTCATTCGGACTTCTATCCAGAGGTCATCAGCCATCGTGCCGCCTACTCCATCTGCATCCAAAGTTTCCACTCCATCTCCACCCGTGTCTTGGCGATCAAGAACGCTGCCATTCGCCATCCTTAGACATGTCCAGCGAGGCAATTGCAACTTGTTGCAAGGGGGGCGGTATGTTCACGCCACCGGGTGAACAGCAGAGAGTGAGGGGTAGGGTTTTTTCCAAAACCGAATTCGGTCATACTGAGGAGGGTGACGAAGGGTTCTCCTGTAAAAATCGCCATATTAAATCCAGTACGAGCATCTAACCCGAGCACCCGTTCTTTCATTGCGTTTTTCTTTCGATAATATACCTTTTTTCAACCCGAAACATTCTCGTGTGTGTCGGGACATCTTGTAACATAAATAGAAATAAATCAGAATTAATCTTAACCGAAGTTCTCGCGCGTTTTAATTGCATTTCTCACTCACCAGACCCCTGCAGAAATTGGCACCCGACAACCACTTGCGTCTTATTTGGATCCTTCCGCCCCTCCACGAACATTTACCAAACACGTTTTTTATTAAAATATAAGGTAGTTCGGTTCCATGCCTGTCTCTGGTTATAAACCCTTGTTGGTTATTAGGCTGCTACTGACCGCTCTGTTGTTCTCTATTAATGTTATCACGGTTTTTTATTGTAGAAACTTTTCTCTCTAATTTGTTGATTTCGTGCCATATTTTGCTTTTGACCCTTAAAATTATTGTAAGATTTAAACGAATTTTGATTAGTTTGACTCCAGGGTCTAGTTTGTCTCTGGTTTTAAAAAATTTTTTTTTTCGTAGGCTGTAATAACATCAGTTGGGTCTCTTCCTCGGATAGCAATTAAGTCAGAAGTGAATTTTTTACATCGATCCAATTTAACTTTACTCGTGTTTGAAATAATATCTCGTGGGCTTTATTTCTTATTGCTCTTAAAATATTGTAACGTAGACGGCCTGGGTGGCAACTCGGGTAGTAGCCAAACTGTCCCCCTTAAGAAGCGGTCCCATTTTCTACGGCTGGGCACACTAATAACGGCGCCACAGGGAGGGCTAGTTTTTTTTGAGCTAGCGCGGCCAACTTAAAGAGAAGTTTTCGCTGCCGCCAAGACAAGAAAAATAAAGAGATTGAATAAACGAAAGAAACTATCTCTGTTTTCTTTGCGATTCTGCCGAATTATCTTAGGCCTGACGATCGAACGCCCAACCGTAAACCAACCGCTCGACCACGGGTGGCGTTATTTTGTTCCACAAAGGCAAAACACGTTACAATATATAATCCTGTCGGAGTTTCTTCTGAGCCTTTTATGAATAAACAACATTTGCAATAAATTCTACTAATTCTTTTGAACTACCTTCATAAGTAGGCATTGTTTTAATTACATCAGATATTTTGAAACTGCCTGTTATATTTTGCATATCTGTATAGTTTTCTTGAGCCGGTGGAATGTGCTCATCCAATGATAAATTAGAGATAGGAGATTGTTCCCTGTCTTCTATGTTAACAGTACGTTTTGCACTTTTTTTGTTGTTGTTTTTGGATGGATATATATAATGTAATATGTGTATTGAAATAAATGTGTAGACTAAATGTTTCTTACTCTTAATTGTATGAGAGAATATTAATTTTTTTTGTTATATATATGTAATGTAATTTGTGTATTCAAATAAATGTGTAGACAAAGTGTTTCTTTCTTTTAATTGTATGAGGATATTTTAAATTTTTTTTATATTTTTTTTTTTTTACTTTCGGTGTTGGTGGTAAAACAAGGTAGTGAAGGTACGGCTTAAGTTGTATTTGTATGATATCTGTCCACTTGTGACAATGAATGTGTGTTGTAATTCCGTATATTATCTTGCTTTCGTTGTCCTTTTTGTAATAAAAAATATAGTATTATTATTAGTAATAGGTTTGTATATTATCTTTGTAATTTACTTCACATAAATATTGTTAGAATGTATAATTTTTTATATATTCTTTTTTGATCTCTTTTGTACAGGGTAGGCCATTGGAAATGCAAGGATTTGTTTTTGCAATAGCAAAGTAAAAAGTGGAATTTTTACAATTTTTTTTTGAAATTCATTTATTTAGGTCCAAGGAGATTTGTTCTAACTACTTTTTGAATGTGATATCTCGTAAATGACCGCCTCTGGCCTTGACCGCAAAATGTGCCCTTTTTCCGGCATTTCGCATCACTTTGCCCAATGTTTCGGCCGATATGCTAGCAATTTCTTGTCGGTTATTGTCTTTCATCGCAGCCAGGGTCCTTGGTTTACCAGTGTATACCTTGGATTTTAAATATCCCCATAAAAAAGTCAGGAGGCGTCAAATCAGGTGATCTCGGTGGCCAGTCATAATCGCCGCTTTTCGATATTAATGTTCTGGAGAACATTTCGCGCAATATATTGGTCGTGGCATGCGCTGTATGGCATGTAGAGGCGTCCTGTTGGAACCAGTAATTATCCAATTCATTTTTACGAACAATTGGCAATAAAAAATCGGTTACGAGCGATGCCTAACTCTTACGACCTGATGTCGATGTAGTCTCTGCAACACTGGCTCGAGCGGCATCAATATTCTCGTCGGAAAGTCGTGGTCGTTGTCTGGACAGATGACTGGCAACACTACCAGACGATATAAATTTGGCATATAATCGACGTACAGTGTTGTCTCTAGGCGTTGTTTCAACTTTATTTTTATTTTTCCACGCAAGTTTAGTCAACACAATTGAGAAGTTATTTTGAATGTACAGCTGAACAATTTCATCGCGATGTTTAGGTGTGTATTGTTCCATGGTTAAAATTGTTCTGAAATGACGCATCTAACGCTGTATGACATTTCTTAATCAGACATCTCTGTCAACATTTATGGGGTTGCCAGATGCTGCCACTTCCAATGGCCCTCCCTGTATTTTATTTTTGATTATTATTTTTATTATTTTATTTTTATTCAAAATTTTTTTTTTTTAAGTATATATGTATACATACATAGCTGTGTTGAAGATTCTTGCGCGTTGCAGTAACCATGCCTAATATGTATACATACATACATATATGTACATACATATACAACACAAACAAACAGTGCACAGTGAGTGCGTTTTGTTTCTCAAGTATCCTCCGCATTACCCTCGAATCGGGCGTTCTTCAGGCCTATAAATCGAAATAAACAAGTCAGAAGGGGTCTTTGGGACTCTGCCTACATACTACATCGGCGAAACAGCTGTGGTGCCATCGTCGCTGGACCGGCTTTATTTTTTTTTTGGCCAAGGCCGGCTGGGCTACTGGTGAAGGCTGCGGTGAGGGAAGGGAGTTGCCTCTCTCCTTATTTTTTCCCGACTCTCTTCTTCGGCTCCTGCGTTGGTGTGGGTGAGAAATTTTATCCACTTTCCCTCAAAATTTTTCACTTTCTGCTAGCAGCAGGTCCTCCTCGTTTTCACACCGCTACGGAACAGCTGATCGAGCCAGTGTTGGGAAACGATAGAAATAAGAGGAGCCCCTAGCCAAAATCGGGCAGGTGGCGCCTCTGGGAAACCCGCAAATAAAAACCGTTCTTAGCGGGATCTAAATTTAAATTCAAATTTTCACCAATTAAATTCCGAATTAAAATCTAAATTGTGCCCCGCCCCTGAGCCCTAAATGGTCAGTCCTACTGCGTCGATGGACCAGCATGATCGACAAGGAAGATTTCCCCTTAACGACTGCGCGAGCGAAGATTTAATTTTTGCAAGGCGTCCGTTAATCGGAAATTCCCCCCCTGCAGCAGTTGGATCAAACCCAGTGTCAGTTGCAACGCGGGCTATTCTGAACAGCCCAGATGTGTCGGCAACAACGTCAAGCCCTCCAGTGAAGTCGCACATCGCTGAACTAGATGAATTAGGGTCTCTAGTATGGCAGTTAGACCACACGTTCAACAACAGAGACGATAATAAAAAGCCAGTGAGGCATATAAACCTGAGCACGAAACAGTCTATAGTCAAAACGAAACAACTGTACGAGTTTCTCTGCCACAGAGTTCTAGCTGGATAATTCCAAAAAGTCCCGCAAAGGCAAGACGGTGGCACACAGATGACTCCAAAGGCAAATGGCCGCAACAGAGTCGTCGCAGCGACAAACACTGGTGACTCTCTCAAACGCCTAAGAGAGCATTCGCCGGCTCAGCGCAAAACACCGGCGTCACAACCAAGATGAGTGGCAGAAAGTCACAAACAAAAGGAGAAACAGGGCGGCGGCTCAAAAGCAAAGGCTGCCAAAACAGAGGCCAGTCGCTATTTTGATAGCAAACAAAGGCAACCTATCATACAGCGAGATGCTCAAATTAGTCACATGCAGTGAAAACGAAGCCCTAAAATCGCTTGGGGAAAATGTCAAGAAAGCAAGAAGGACAGCCAAGGGAGACCTTTTGCTTGAAATGGGAAAACCAATGCCGGAAAGTCTAAACCAAATAAGCGATGATATTGGTGCTGCATTGGGCAGCCAGTTTGCAGCCTCTGCTTTGATAAGCGAAACCAGGCTGGATATCAGAGAGCTTGATGGTGAAACCACCAAAGAAGATATAGTAGCAGCGTTCGGGATCAGGCTCAAGGTGAAGATTGACGTGACCGCCATTAAGAGTCTGCGTAAATCTTATTCAGGTTGCCAGAGAGCTACAGTAAGCGTCCCAACTACGGCAGCTAGCGGCATCCTTCAAGCTGGAACACTAAAGGTTTGCTGGAATGTCTGCCCCATACGCTAGATAATACTCCAAGAAGGTGCCTAAAATGCCTAAAATACGGCCATATCGCGGTCAAATGCACCAGCGAAACCGATCGAACTGGCCTCTGTCTAAGATGCAACGCGTCTAAGATAAATGAGTGCAATAATAGCCCTTCATGTTGCCTCTGTGTTGTCAGTGGAAACGCTGATTATGCACACACGGCAGGTAGCCAGAGGTGACCTAACGGGCCGAAAGGGATGTCTACAACAAAACAATAATGAGATTTATTTAATTAAATCTCAATCACTGCGAGGCAGCACAAGACTTGCTGTCACAGACTGTCAGAGAGCTCTTCACAGACGTGGGCACAAAACAATTCGGGAAAAGCCGCGATCTGGGCATGTGGGACCACACCGTATCAGATAAAATTCTCTGCATCCTTCAACGGTTTTGTTAGAGCCAAAATAAGAGAGTACTGGATTTTTAGCTGCTATCTGCCCCCCTCATATAGCCTCGGAGAATTCTGCGGTGTAATAGAAGAGCTGTCGGATCAGATCCGATGCCACAAGCCGGCAATTGTTGCTGGGGATTTCAATGCATGGGCAGCGGAATGGGGCAGCTCCTCCACCAATGCAAGAGGCCAAGCACTTCTTGAAGCATTCGCGTCAATCAACTTGGCGCTCCTAAACACAGGCAACGGCTTCACATTCCAACGTGGCAACATAGGATCTATAATTGATCTAACATTCGTGACCAGTGCACTCTGCACACATGCACGATGGGTATTGAGTCCCCATTACACAGCTAGCGACCACAATGCAATTATCTGCACAATTGATAATCAGCGGCGGTCGGAACGGCAGATAACGAGACCCCAAATATTCAATTGGAAAATTTTAGATGTTAGATGTTAGATGTCCAAGTCTTCACTAGAACTCTTGAGCAGCACAATATCGAGGCATATACAGCAGACGAGCTTAACGCCTGGCTAACCGACGCGTGCAACGCCTGCATGCCCCGGAAAAATGCCTGTCCCAAGAACCACAGACCAGCATATTGGTGGAATGAAGAGATTGCCAAACAAGTTGTGTCGTCGATCCAGAAGGAGATCCCAGCACACTCGGGGTAGTGAAGACTCTGAGTCTCACCGTCTAGAATTTGAGGCAAAGCGCAGAGAGCTAAAGATGGCTATTCGGCGTAGCAAAAAGGCTTCTTTCGACGCACAACTTACAGAAGCAGCAAATTATGTATGGGGCAGACCATATAAAATTGTTATGAAGAGGCTTAAATCCTTCGAGCGCATAGAACACCCTTCTAGCATCGAAATGGATGCAATAGTAAGGGAACTATTTCCCACCCAGGCACCTAGCAATTTTGTCACAGTTAACTACGATGTAGCAGGCATACCGCCGGTCACATCACAAGAAGTACTAACAGCTGAAGGACGCATTAAAATCAATTCCTCCCCTGGCCCCGACTGTATCCCGAACGAGGCATTAAAGATTGCCGCCTTCCAGCACCCTGAAAAGTTTGCATTCGCCTTTACCAAATGTCTCAACGATGGCATATTCCCCGACCTATATAAACAGCAGAACCTAGTGCTCTTACCTAAACCAGGAAAACAAATGTGAGAGGCCTCTGCCTACAGACCCATCTGTCTACTAGACTCGAATGGAAAACTCCTAGAAAGAATAGTAGTGGACAGGCTAGACCAAGCCTTGCAGGCCAACCAAGCAATTTCCGAAAACCAGTTTGGTTTTCGCAAGGGAAGATCTACACTAGATGCTATTCGGAAAGTGGTTAAAATAGCTCAAAACGCAACCGCCGGCGATAGATGGAAAGGCGGATCAAAAAATACTGTCTAATAGCCACACTAGTCGTTAAAAATGCCTTCAACTCGGCAAGATGGTCCTGCATATTGGAGGCTCTGCATAACTATAGAGTTCCGCCGTACCTGTTGAAGGTAGTTAGCAGCTACCTCAACAACAGATGGTTGCATGTGGACACCTATGATGGAGGCAAACATTATAGCATTACCGGAGGATTTCCACAGGGCTCTGTCATGGGGCCGCTACTCTGGAATGCAATGTACGACGGAGTGCTAAACCTGAATATGCCTGAAGAAGTTGAGACCATTGGCTTTGCCGACGACATCGCCTTAGTTTGCGTGGCGAAACATCTAAATGAAGTGGAAGCTGTTTGCTCGAACGCGATATTCCGAGTTCAGCAGGGGTTGGCCTCAATGGGCCTTCACTTGGCCGAACATAAAACTGAGGCAGTGCTCGTAAGCAGTCGGAAGAAAGTAGAGATTGCAACAATTCAGGCTGGCACTGCGCAAATAACCAGCAAAAGCTCAATAAAGTACCTTGGCATACTTATCGATTCCAGGTTAACGTTCAAAGACCACCTCAATGAATCAGCAAAGAAAGCGAGGGCTACCGGCGCTGCCTTATCGCGCCTAGTGTGCAACACAAAGGGTCCCACACAGAGCCGCAGATTGCTGCTCCACGGGGTCACAAAGGCCATAATGCTTTACGGCGCTCCGGTCTGGGCCGAGGCCATGGCCACAAAATCTTATGCACGGGACATGCAATCCGTCTATAGACTCAGTGCGCTCAGAGTCTGCTCCGGTTTCCGCACGATCTCTGGAATTGCTGCTATGGTGCTAGCAGGCACAATTCCTATCTGACTCCTAGCAGACGAAACCAAACAACTGTTCAGCAAACTAAAAGACCCGAGAATTACACAAAACGAAAGGGCTGCAATCCGCAAGAGGGAGCGGAGCATAAGTATTTCTAGATGGCAGGCGCTGTGGGACGAGTCTGAAAAAGGCAGATGGACTCACCGAGTTATCCCAAATCTCGAAGCATGTCTGAATAGGGGACACGGCGAAGTCAACTTCAACCTGACACAGCTACTGACCGGACACGGTTGCTTTCGGAGTTACCTTTACAGATTTCGGCATGCTGCAAGCCCAGCGTGCCCATGGTGCAACAACGGTGAGGAAGAGACTGCTGAACACATTCTGTTTAGTTGTGGCCGCTTCGACACTTACACAAGAAATCTGCAAGTGGTACTCGGGGTGCAGGCGTCAGCAACAAATCTGGTACCGATTTCGTATTTGATTCAAAACTTGAAGAGGCCAAGATCCTTGCTCGATGCAGTGATCATGCCCAGCACCAAGTTCTTTAGTGTTGGAAATTAAAATCTGTTTCATTTATGTAGTATTTTATTTATATTTCGGTTTCTTTATTGGCAATGATGTTAGTGTTACATATTAATATTATGGCTTTAACAAAAATCAAAACTGACTGCAGGTCTGTCCCGAAACGTGTACTCGTTGTCGTTGCAAACTTAGAAGTCAAGTGTGACCGTCTTTTATTATTATGCTATGCTGGCTTAGCACTACGAACTGGCTTCAGAAACGATGACCGCTTCTGGTTCTTTATTGTCTATCGGTACCTCATCACCGGTTCCTACATTCGGCCCTCCTGACGTTTTATTCGACTCGAATGAAGTTCCCCAAGGTTTCATGAACTCGGCCACAGTGGATGTTTTAGTTGCCCTTCCGTATCTCCCATCCTTTCAACCTCATATCTTCCATGTTTCTGGACTGATACTACCTTGTATGGCCCCAAGTATTTTCCTTTGAGCTTAAGACTACTAAATTGTTAAGTCTATATTTTCTTTCGATCTTCCGTTTTGCATCATAGGACTTTCGATTTTCGTCCTGAAGGACTTTAATATTTTCAATCGCCCTATTTCGGATATCTTGTCGTTCCTCATCCAACTCGTTCACTATGCATTCTAAAATACGCTCTTTTAGCTCTGCATCTTCAGGAACTCTCATATCTAAACCTGTTAGTATCCTAAACGAACTCACTTTTGTGCTTCTTGGCTCAGTGTTGTTTATCATTTGTTGCACCTTGCCTACATGCTTATACCAGGTTGCTGGACTTTCCAAACTCAATTTAGTTAACATGGGTACAATGATCTTGTGCATTCTTTCGACCTGTCCGTTTCCCCTCGGAGCACCTGTTGTAATTAATAAATGTTGTATGTTATTGTCCTTGCAATACTGTTCAAACAAATGTGACGTAAACACCGTTCCCCTATCGGTCACTACTCTTACTGGGTTACCGAATATATTTGCTTGTTTTTCCAAATGATTTACGACTTCTTCTGGCCCGGTACTTAGGGTAGGTTATAACCATACGAACTTACTAAAACCATCGACGACTACTAACAAATGATTGTACCTCTTCTTAGTGAGGTCCATCGGACCCACATTGTCAATATGATATGTAACTAGAGGCTGATCTCCCTTATCAATCGCTATCAGATACCCTTATTTTCTACCCAATTTCGCATTTGTTATAATACACTGTACGCAACTCTCACACACACGACTTACAAGTGCGGCAGAGTATCGTGACTCCTCCTTAAAGTTTTTCCCCCTTTCGGTAGTTTCGCGACACCTAAAAAAAAACTCAAGTATAAATAAATCGCTCCAATTTCGACGTACGAGGCTTACCACTAGACGGATTCCCTGTGCTCCAGCTGGTAGTCCCCATTCCAGCTCTCGGGTGGGCCAACGGGCCAAATCAACTCCAGGAATCAAGGGGATTGGCGAGGGGGTGGCTGGCCACTTCTTTTTCCCGCCTCTCATAATTTTTATTTGTGTGGGTGAGAAAAAATTTTGCCAATTTCTCCACTTTCATTCCACCGCGTTGCAGCAACAAATTCAAACAGCTGTGATCACAGTGTTGATCAGCGCCAAAAGCTCAGCCTGAGCCGCCCTGGCAGGGGGCGCCACTTTGCAGTTTGAACCGGGAAAATTAAAAAGCGCCACTTTATTGTTTCCCGAAAATTTCAAATTTAAATTTGGCGCTGGCGCCAACATTGAGATATGGAGCGTTATGTCTTGTCGATCGACCATCTAGCTCGTTGCGATGACGGATCGGTGCAAGATGCACAATGCCTAGAGGCGGCATTTGCTAAGCGGCCAAAAGTTGTTCGGTCGCCGCCTGGCAAATTCAACCATATGGAGGCGGAAACGGTGGCTTTACCCGTTAATAGCTCAGGAACGGCTGGAACACCGGCATTGGCTCCCAGCAGCCCGGAGACAACCACCTCGCCAAAAGTTATCTCAAATGTGACGGAGTTAGACGAGTTGGGCTCACTCATTTGGGAAATGGACACCATGTTCAACAAAGGCGATGATGGCAAAAAACCAGTGCGCCACATAAACCTCGGCACGAAGAATGCAATAGTGCGAATGAAAGAGCTGCACGAAATGCTATGCCATATAATGATAGGCAGCAAAACGGCGGTAGGCTCAAAGTGCGAAATTGCAACTCAAACCTCGCCTCCTAATGCTATTAGGCCGAAAAACGGTGCGAAAAAGATGGATGCGATAGGAAACACGCCCAAACGCCAGAGAGAAGACGTGGGCGCACAGCGCAACACCCCTCCTAAGCGACCGCGAGCAATCGCGCTAAACACGCCACGCGGCGATCCGGAGGCAGGTACTGGGCAGCGAGCCATTGCGACCGAGCCGCAGGCAGCCCATGGAGCGGCGGAATGGCAGACTGTCTCAAGGAAAAGAGCGGGCAAGCCATCCTTGAGGAAAGCTAGGCCGGAGGTAATCGTAATTAAGGCGAAAGAGGGCTGCACTTATGCCGAAATCCTGAGCCTAGTTACCAGAAGGCCAGACGGCAAGCTCGACGAGGTTAAAAATAACGTCAAGAGGACGAGGAAAACGGCTACGGGCGATCTACTTCTCGAGCTTAAGGGGAGTGGAAATGCAAACAGCAGGAAACTGACTGAAGACTTGAGCCAAGTACTGGGCCACCAAGCTTCAGTACGAGCAGCTGGAGCCGATGCGTGGCTGGAAATGCGCAACCTGGACCATTTAGCGACGGTAGAGGAAATCAAAAAGGCCATTAATCAAAAAATTGGCGATGACGCTGGGCAAGTAAATGTAAGGGGCTTGCGCAAGTCGTACAGAGGCAAACAGATGGCTATCTTGAACATGCCGCGGACTATAGCAGCCACATTATTGAGAGCAGGCTCCATTGAAGTTGGCTGGGATACGTGTCCGATTCGAGAGAGGCAGGCTCAAAAGAGATGTTACAAGTGCCTATGCTTCGGCCACAAAGCAGATAATTGCACTAGCGCCAAAGATCGCACGAACTGGTGCCTCAGATGCGGCCAGACTGATCACAAGGCAGCCACATGCAACAACAACCCAGTTTGTTTTAATTGCGTAGACGCAAAACGCATGGATGCGAGCCACTACACTGGTAGTCGCCGTTGCCCAATGGTAACTACTGGAGAGCAAGCTTCGAATAAGAATCTATGAAATTTTTACAATTAAATTTAAATCACTGCTAGAATTGGAGATCGATCTGGCTATCCTGAGTGAGCCGTACAGGACGCAGTCTAATAACTCCTGGGCTGCAGACACGACACACAAGGCTGCGATCTGGAATTGCGGATCAAATGGCCCGCCTATGCAGCACATTAGATCATCCAAATGCTTCGTACGTGCGCTTATCGGAGACGTGTGGGTCTACAGCTGCTACATGGCACCTAGCCTCTCGTTACACGAGTTTGAATCGGCAGTAGACCAACTCGCTATGGATGCTAGAGGTAAAACCAATTGGTGATTTTAACTCTTGGTCAACGGAATGGGGCAGCAGTCAGTCTAATACCAGAGGCCGCACTCTGCTGGAGGCATTGGCAGCTCTGGATCTGGTAGTGCTGAATTCTGGCTCGGAGCACACTTTCCAGCGAGCTGGCTACGGATCTGTAATTGACGTGACATTTGCGAGCAGTCAGTTGGCCCAGCTAACCGAATGGAAACTTTGCAGCCACTACACAGCCAGTGATCACTTGGCCATAATGTGCAAAATCGGCAGAAATCCAGCCAATAACGCAAATGCGCGTAATAATTGCAAAATGTACAGGGTAATTCAACCCAATTGTGTTCGATGCTTCATTACAGTTTCCTCAACTTACTGGTGACGCAAACAATTGCGCCAAACTGCTGGTGGACGCGATTTCATCAGCTTGCGATGCCAGTATGGTGACCCGTAGGGGCCACACATTGGAAACATTGTTCCCAGCCACTTCAGTAGTAGAACCAAGGTCGACCCTACACAGTGTAGCAACAGATGCTTGCAACATCAGTCCGGAAGAGGTACTTCAAGTAGCTGTCGGAATGAACGACCACAAGGCCCCTGGTCAAGACTCAATACCTAATAAGGCACTTAAATTGGCTGCCCGGCTTCACCCCGATAAATTCGCAATGGTGTTCAACAAATGTTTGGCAGAAGGCGTGTTTCCCACCATTTGGAAACTCCAGGACCTTGTGCTACTCCCAAAGGCAAACAAGCCAGCAGAAGACCCATCTGCATACAGGCCGATCTGCCTCTTGGACTCGACAGGCAAGATGTTCGAGAAGCTAATAGCGCTCCGTGTAGAAGCAGCCATCCAACGGTCTGGCGATCTGTCCCCGATGCAGTTTGGTTTCAGAAAGGCTAAGTCAACAATAGACGCCTTAACAGCAGTAGTCGACGTTGCTAGCAAAGCCATCGAGGGACTACGGTGGAAGGGTGGCAGTAAAAAATATTGTTTGGTGACCACACTTGACGTCAAGAATGCGTTCAACTCGGCGAATTGGAGCAGAATTCTACATGCTTTGAGTTCATTTCAAGTTCCTGAGTATCTAATTATCTTAGTGGAAGACTATTTTAGAAACCGTATACTGCGATATAGCACACAAGGCGGCTCAAAAATACACTTGGTACAAGGAGGAGTTCCACAGGGCTCGGTTTTGGGCCCCCTATTGTGGAACATAATGTATGATGGGGTCTTGCGGCTGTCTCTACCACCTGGCACGCAAATCATTGGTTTTGCTGACGATGTGGCGCTCACCTCGGTTGCGAAACACATCCACGAAGCAGAGGAGAAAACTGCAGAGGCGGCGAAAATGGTGAAGCAGTGGCTCGCCAACTCAGGACTTCAACTTGCAGACCATAAAACAGAGGCTGTGCTAATAAGCAGCCGGAGAACTGTTGAAAGAGCGAAAATCTCACTTGAGACCTGTACGATTGAATCGGTAAGGGCAATAAAATACCTGGGAGTAATGCTGGACACCAGACTCAGCTTTAGAGAGCATTTGGACCATGCCAACATAAAAGCTGCGGACATTGGGCGAGCTATAAATCGCATCCTGCTCAACAACAGGGGCCCAAGACAAATGCAACGGCTACTGCTAGCGTCGGTACTAAGGTCGGTCATGCTATATGGTGCACCTGTATGGGCATCCGCGATGGAGCAACCAACATATCGGCGTGGGATGGAGTCTACATATCGACTGACAGCGGTTCGGGTCTGTCGTGGCTTCCGAACTGTATCGGACGAGGCGGCTCTGGTTATAGCTGGGATGACTCCAATCGATCTGCTAGCACGCGAAGCGAAGTTCATATTTATTAGGAGACAAACCGTGGCATGGACGCAGGCGGAAAAAAGCGCAGCAAAAGCAGCGGCCAGACGAGCAAGTATGGAGGAGTGGCAACGCAGATGGTCCACTTCTACAAAGGGAAGATGGACCCATAGGCTGATCCCTAACCTAACGGATTGGCTTTCCAGACAAAGTGGCGAAGTAACATTCGAATTAACACAAATTCTGAGCGGTCATGGCTGCTTCAGGTCATACCTTCACCGTTTTGGCAAAGACAGTAGCCCCGAATGCACGCTTTGTCGGAATGGCATGATAGAGGACCCGGAACACGTTATATTCAGCTGTCCAAGATTTTCGGCAGAGAGACTCGAACAAGAGGCCATTCTAGGACGGACGCCCACAGTTGAGAACCTGGTCCCAGCAATGATTGAGAGCAAGGAGAAGTGGTCTGCGGTCTGCATATACGCAGCAAATACCATGGGTACGCTGCGCCGACTGGAACGCCTAAGAAACGCAGGAGGGGCATAATAGGCCCGTCATCGTCCTGCGAAGCAATACCCCACGGCAGTCCCGCAGGTTCCCGATGGCATCTTATCCTCCTGAACTTTCCTTCTTTTCTTTCTTCTTTCTTTGTTGTTACCTAAATCTATCGCTAATTGTTGTTCTTTTCTTAATAAACGAATTAAAAAAAAAAAAAAAAAACTGTACGCAACTCTCAACTAATCGTGTAACTTTTCCTTTCAATTTACGAATGAAATATGACTTTTCGACCAACAACTGTGTTTTCTTTGCTAAAAAATGTCCTTGTTTATGGGCAAGTAAGATAATTTCATTCTCCATCTGCTCGGGTACTACGATCAACTGCTTATTGGCATCTTTGAACAAGACATAAGTCAAAATGTAGAAATCCTCATATGCGCCCCTTTCAACTAAACTTCTTATAGCATTTGTCCAATCATCAACCAATTGAGCTTCCTTCAGACGATGAATAATACTATCCGATATTAAATAACAGGCGACTCGACTCAAAGCATCTACATGCCTCATCCTTGATCCTGACCGATGTTCTAGACTGTAACTAAAGTCCTGCAAAAACATGGCCCACCGGGCTACTCTCAATGAAACTTCCTGTTTTTTCATGGTCATAGTAAATGCATTACAGTCTGTAACTATAGTGAACCGCAAGCCAAGAATGTAAACTCGCCACTTCTTTAGAGCCTCAATTATGGCTAGAACTTCTAGCTCGTATGAATGATAATTCTGCTCACATGCCTTCGTTGGATGGAACATATTATCCTCAATATCTTTCTGCATTAAAATTGCCCCGTAACCGCGCTTTCGGATTATGTAACCTCAATACCGACTCACTAGTTAACGATGCCTTCAATCGTTCAAATGATACCTCTTCGATCTCGCTGAACACGAATTTACTATCCTTAACATATCGCACATTAAAGCATATCCCTCAATGAATTTTCGAAAATACGATGTTAAACCGAGAAACCTTTGCACTGCTTTCTTATCATGCGGTCTTGGGAAATTGTGTACCGACGAAATTTTCTCTTCACTCGGTTTTATTATTCCTTCACTAATCACGTATCCTAGAAAATTGACTTGATTTTGTAGAATCTGACACTTTTTCCAGTTTAGCTGTAATCCGTTCTTCTCGGCTACCCCCAAAACTAATTTAATTCTTGACATTCCCTCTTCAATGTCCTTGCTTGGAATGATTATATCATCCATATATACGATCGCTATACCTTTCTGAATAAGCTCCTGCATTGCTGCCATCATGAATCTCGTAAAGACCGCTGGAGAGTTTGAGATACCAAACGGTACATATAAGAATTCGTACTGTCCTTTCTGGGTAACAAATGCCGTAAACTTTTGCGAACTTGCTTCTACTGGTACATGGAAATATCCATTTTTCAAATCCAGTGTAGTAAAACTTTTCCTCTTTGCAACTGATCAATTAAACTGTCCATCAATACTATCGGAAAATTATCGCGAATTATCTTTTCACTCAATTTTCTATAATCGCAGCACAACCTTTTGGCTCCGTTCGACTTTGCTACCAATACTATAGAGGATGCATACACCGATGTACTATCGCGAATAATTCCTTCCTTAAGCCATTCTTGTATCTGATTATCTACAATCCGCTGATCGCAGTAGGCCAACCGTCTTGGGTGTTGGTATACGGGAATATCATCTTTCAAAATAATTTTCATTTCAATCTTGGCGTCAGGATTGCGTTTTGGCTTGTATCGCTGAACTATCATTTCGACCTCTTTAGTCTGTCCTTGGCTTAAACCGATTTCGTCCTTCCCTTCAAAAACTGTGCAGACATCTTCAAATTGTTTCATCCAATCCTCAACAGATTCAGTATTTTCTTGTAACTTCTGCTCACTGCTAATTAAAAACTGAGTGCCACTTTTTGTTACCTTCATGTCAACACTATCGAGAATCGTTCTTCCCAAAATAGCGTCAAACCCCATCTGGAACTACATGAAACTCAACTACTATTTTAACTTTGTCGATGATCACCATTAAAGAGAAACTACCAAAGGTTAAAATTTCGCATCTCCTATTCCCACCAAACACTTTCCAGGACCTGTTAATTGTTTAACTCCTAGCTTCCAAAAAACACTTCGACGAATCTTTGAATTCAATATTCTCATAGCTAACCTTCTTTAACTCTAACCCAGACGGAGTGAACGTACTCGAACTAACTTCAACTTTTCCATGTTGAACAACATTTGCTTGCTTCTCTCGTTTAATCTGTGTTTCGATACTACACTGAGCTGCACGATGACCTGACTGACCGCACTTGAAACACTTTCCATCGAACTTAGGACAATATTTTCTTAAATGAGTCGCCTCTCCGCAACCAAAATATTTTCTCTCTCGAGCCTGTACTGCCTGTGCTTCACTCGAACCATATGACTTTCTTTTATCGGAAATCTGTTTGTTGCCTTGTATGAATCACGTCCCTTCTTATAAATTTTCGATTTGAAACTTTAACTCTGAAATATTGCGAGCTTGGAATAACATCATTTCGTTGGTTTTTGTATCCGGAATACCTTTAACGAAGTACTCTATCAGACTCTCCTCATCTACGTTCACCGGCTTCACAATTTCCATCAATGCATATAAATATTCATTTAGAGTTTCGCCTTTCTTCTGTTGGCGCTGATTCAATTTCTTATGGACTGTAGCTGACGATATTCTTACACTAAACTCAGCACGAAGAGCTGATTTCAAAGAATTCCAGTTTTTAATATTTCTCTGACTCTTTATGAAAGATTTTGCCGCCCCACACAATAACTGTTTTCCATACACAAATAACTGTAATTCATTCCACTGTACCATGGCTCCATTGAGCAATGTTAAGAATATCTGAACCAGAGTACTGTGACACACTATCCTCAACATCTTTCAAAGTAAACCATGATCTCTCGGGTCTAACTACGTTTTCTGCTGCAATCTCGAGTCCCCCATTTGCTGTTACAACTGACTGATCGTCTGATTCCTCATCTTCCTCCTGCACACCATAATGGGTGAGTAACCTATTCTGCAAATCCCGTTTCCTGCCATAATTTCGATCGCAAAGCCACTACGCTTGGAGCCAGAATCTCTGCAAACTCCATCTCAATTACAAGACTTAAAATTACGTACAATTATTCTTATACTATGTTAGTATTATTTTCTAGTTTTGAAAATTGCTATCAGTTTTCGCTAGATTTGAATAACATACGCTTTTCCCGTCTTTTGTTGGTCCCTCGTCGCTCTGCTTTGTCTTCGTCTTCGATGTTGATTAGTCTTATCGCTAAATTCCTTCAGAAATCCTTCCTCAGCAACAATATTGAAGTTTCTCGCCAAAGTTCGAATTGTTGCCACTGCCAAAATTTTCTCACGCCGCCGACACCAGACGTTGCACACCGCTACTAACGCACCGACGCCACTAGCGCAGTTCACTCCTAGAACTCAACGATAGTCTTTGTAGACTTCAAGTTTCGTTGCGTCCAGCCCTGGCTAACCGCTGTACACTTCTCCAGCAGTTAACACAGCCTCGAAACGTTGTTGCCACCAACACTGGTAAGCTACTGTACACTTCTCCAGCAATCTACACAGCCTCCGTTGTGGCAGCCTTGTATCGACTTTGCAACCTCGATCTTGCAACCGGAATCGTTGTTGCCACAATTCTCTCTAGCGCCGTACACTTCTCCAGCGCTTTCTATTGTATACTTCGATCTGTTCCTGCCTTGCCTTTTGATTGCTGGTGTATCCCAATGGTATCTTCTTCGGCCAAACGTCTCACGACTATATCGTAGTGTGCTAGAAAACTCCAGAACCACCTTTTTGATCAGCTTTCTCACTCCTTCTGCAGTTGCCTTATGTTAGCGTCACTTGCTGTCTCCCTCATCGGCCGAATTTTGAATTCTTGTTGCTCGCCGATACCGCGCTTTTACTGCAGCTATCTCGCTTCCTCTCACTTGAAAGTTCCTTCGAGGCAGCGTCACTTGCTGTCTCCCTCCTTTTAAGAATTTCACAAGTGTTAACGAATTTGTGAAATTCAATAGCCAATATTAATTGTTTCACTTTTAATCTGCCATTTCGGGTGAGCCCCCAATTTGTGGTATTTTATTTATATTCCGTTTTCTTTATTGGCAATGATGTTAGTGTTACAAATTAATATTATAGCTTTAACAAAAATCAAAACTGACTGCAGGTCTGTTTCGAAACGTGTACTCGTTGTCGTTGCAAACTTAGAAGTCAAGTGTGACCGTCTTTTATTATTATGCTATGCTGGCTTAGCACTACGAACTGGCTTCAGAAACGATGACCGCTTCTGGTTTGTTTATTGTCTATCGGTACCTCATCACCGGTTCCTACATTTACTAAAAAAAATTTAACAAATTTTTTTAATCACCTTTTTACTTTATTTCACTCTTTTTTTTTGATAATGCTTTGGTAATTCGTATTGTTTTATTTTAGTTATTTAAAACTTAGTCGAACTCTCTTATTTTGTGGTTGATTCGAAAATTGAAGCAGCCCAAGATCCTTGATAGATGCAGTGCTCCTGTCCAGCATCGAGTTCTGTACTATTAGAAATTAAAATCTGCTTCATTCACGTTTTCACATTAATTCACTGTTTCACTTCCACTACTTTAGTCCATCCTATTGTTTTATTTTAGTTAGTTAAAACTTAGTGGTAACTTGTAATTATTTTATTTGGTAAGGAGCAAAGAGGTCCACACGCAACGAGATTCAAGACTAAACTGATTTGTCGCTGATTTTGTCGCAAGGTAACACAGCAGCTTTGGCGATTCTTCAGAAATATTTTGTGCGGCGACAAAAAAATTGAAATAAGCCGATTCTTTGGAAATATTTTGTGCAGCGACAAAAAAAATTGAAGTAAAACGATTCTTTGGAAATATTTTGTGCAGCGACGTTTAGCGGCGTCTTCACGTCGGGGTTCTGTATGCGGAATTGATCAATTATTACACCGCCACGTCAATGGCGTGCTGCTCTAGCTATGCCACAAAACTACGAAATGTAGCCAGAAGTTTTGTTTTCAAATGTATTGTAATTATTAGGAATTGCTGAATTTGAACAAAAATAACTGAAGCAAATGTTTACCAAGAATGCATCATCTTGTTGTGAGAGAAAAATCGTTTAGCATGTTCAATGGAAATAAGTACTCAAATTAGTACCAATACCAAGACAATAATGTACATACCCTTCAGTACCGGTCGCCGCAAATTCCTCTGAAAATCCGAGGCGATTTCTCAGATGTCGCCTCGGACATTCAGGGGACATGCCATACAAATTTGCGGCGACATTTAGCATTGTGTGTCCTAGCGTCTCAGACAATAATTTGTGCAGTACTATTAAAATTGCTTAAATTATATACTACACATACATACATATATCTTTATAAATATTCTTATTAACATACATACATATACATGCATTCCTACATATGTACATATGTGTATATGTATACAACCATCATACATACCCTCCAGTACCAAATGTCCCCGGTCGACAATGTCGCCGCATCGTCGACTATACCGCCGTCGGCAGAATTAAATTCTGCCGGCGTCGACAAGCAAAGACCAGCCGACGGTGCCCGAACTATCCAATGTCGTCGTCGAAACACTTCGTCGTTTGAAAAGAATTGAGCAAACACAATTTCTTGAAAAAAATTGACACAAAAAAAAAAAGGCAAGAATAGGAAAAATGCAGCATCAAATAATATTTATTTTCATGTCGGCTTTTCCGTACCCTTGTTACTTATGGATGAGGGAAAAATTTGAACTTTATTACCATATACATATTATTTTTATATATACATAATTTGTCAACAACTTGTTACTTATAAATTGATCATTAAATAAGCATGTTCTTTTGATGTGAAACATATGTATGTAAATTTTACATAATTTTACATGCATCGTCGGTTATGGCCAAGCATACTCTGTGTTTTCGGGACGCGACAAGAAGGAAGACAAAAAGAACAAAGTTAAAACGGGACATTGTTGTTTTTATTTACCATTTCGGCACGCGTCGCTTTGTAATTTTCGTTTCTCTTTGCATTTGATTTAGAATTGCGTACAAGACAGTTGTCAAAGATTACAGTGAGAAAGATTACAGTGAAAATATTTAAATTATTAAAAATTTATAAAGGTAAGTTGGCATGCATTTCAAAATAAATCAAATGAAGTTTAATGAAAATAAATTGTAACAATAGAAGTGACAAATTTTAATTTTTTATGTTCCAGAGGGTATTATAAAATTGATCAGATGTTTGTAACGCACAGAAGGAGACGTTTCCGACCATATAGAGTATATATATTCTTGATCTGCATGACAAGACGAGTTCGAATCGGTCTGTCTGTCTGGATCAACAGCTTATTGTAATTAAATAAAATTAGTTAAAAATTAAGAATAAATATATAAATAAATATAAATAAAAAATATAATATAATAAATTGCTGTGAAATAAAAATTTAATAAACGAATAAATTAATCAAAAGAACATTTGTATTTTGTTTTTTATTTTTGTATGGACAACACTATCGACATTCAACGCAATTGTCGATGGAACGTCCTCTGACGCGCATGCAAAGAAAATCCATCGATCAATGGTCGACATTCAAAGCAAATGTCGCTGGAACGTCCTCTGACACGAACGCAAAGAAGACCTGCCGACGTACCGTCGACGTTCAGAGGAAATTTCTTTGCAAATGTCCCTCAAAACATTTTCGAAAAACCATCCGCGGACATACCGTCGACGTTGTCGCTCAGTTGTCCCGATTGTCCTTATTGCTAGGTCATCTAATGTTAAATGTCGCCGCAACTTAAATGAGCGTGTCGCCGCTATGTCCCCCAAGACAGCGGACATGTCCCCGCAAACTCGACGGAGAGTCTCCGCAGACGCGTACTGCAGGGTATGTACAAATACACATATACATACATACATATATTTTGTTTGTTTTGTTAATTAATAATTGTATATACTTATGCTTTGTATTTATAAAAAGTAGCTTCCTTCGGGGCACTTCATCTTGTCCCTGAAGTTAAGCTGTGCCAGCTATCAATCCGATTTAGTAGGATTGATTTACTTTTGCAATTATATAATTAAAACACGACTTTGTGTCAAGAATATTGACAACAGAATGAATTCTTTATTCGTTAAGTCTTTTTATATTCCAAAACCAAATTATCAAACACCAGTTACTTTTGTCTTTGTTTCCCCGAACGGGTCGTAACCCTCCAGTACCAAATGTCCCCGGTCGACAATGTCGCCGCATCGTCGACTATACCGCCGTCGGCAGAATTAAATTCTGCCGGCGTCGACAAGCAAAGACCAGCCGACGGTGCCCGAACTATCCAATGTCGTCGTCGAAACACTTCGTCATTCGAAAAGAATTGAGCAAACACAATTTCTTGAAAAAAATTGACACAAAAAAAAAGGCAAGAATAGGAAAAATGCAGCATCAAATAATATTTATTTTCATGACGGCTTTTCCATACCCTTGTTACTTATGGATGAGGGAAAAATTTGAACTTTATTACCATATACATATTATTTTTATATATACATAATTTGTCAATAACTTGTTACTTATAAATTGATCATTAAATAAGCATGTTCTTTTGATGTGAAACATATGTAAATTTCACATAATTTTACATGCATCGTCGGTTATGGCCAAGCATACTCTGTGTTTTCGGGACGCGACAAGAAGGAAGACAAAAAGAACAAAGTTAAAACGGGACATTGCATTGTTGTTTTTATTTACCATTTCGGCACGCGTCGCTTTGTAATTTTCGTTTCTCTTTGCATTTGATTTAGAATTGCGTACAAGACAGTTGTCAAAGATTACAGTGAGAAAGATTACAGTGAAAATATTTAAATTATTAAAAATTTATAAAGGTAAGTTTGCATGCATTTCAAAATAAATCAAATGAAGTTTAATGAAAATAAATTGTAACAATAGAAGTGACAAATTTTAATTTTTTATGTTCCAGAGGGTATTATAAAATTGATCAGATGTTTGTAACGCACAGAAGGAGACGTTTCCGACCATATAGAGTATATATATTCTTGATCTGCATGACAAGACGAGTTCGAATCCGTCTGTCCGTCTGTCTGTCTGGATCAACAGCTAATTGTAATTAAATAAAATTAGTTAAAAATTAAGAATAAATATATAAATAAATATAAATAAAAAATATAATAAAATAAATTGCTGTGAAATAAAAATTTAATAAATGAATAAATTAATCAAAAGAACATTTGTATTTTGTTTTTTATTTTTGTATGGACAACACTATCGACATTCAACGCAATTGTCGATGGAACGTCCTCTGACGCGCATGCAAAGAAAATCCATCGATCAACGGTCGACATTCAAAGCAAATGTCGCTGGAACGTCCTCTGACACGAACGCAAAGAAGACCTGCCGACATACCGTCGACGTTCAGAGGAAATTTCTTTGCAAATGTCCTTCAAAACATTTTCGAAAAACCATCCGCGGACATACCGTCGACTTTGTCGCTCAGTTGTCCCGATTGTCCTTATTGCTAGGTCATCTAATGTTAAATGTCGCCGCAACTTAAATGAGCGTGTCGCCGCTATGTCCCCCAAGACAGCGGACATGTCCCCGCAAACTCGACGGAGAGTCTCCGCAGACGCGTACTGCAGGGAAGGGTTTACATGTACATATGTGTGCTGTGATTGGCGGGTTTATATAGCGTTGCGTCTGTGTGTGTATGCGTGTGCTCTGTTGATTTGAGCAATGACGTAGTTCGCTGCTGGCAGCGCTGCAGAAAGCGTTTGAGCATAGCCGATTTATAATGCTTGTAATTTGTGTTCTATTTATTCGACCTGATTCAAATTTAGAGATCTGATGTTTTATATAAAAAACTATTATATTGGTAGGGATATTCATAGGGATACTCCAATTTCTTTAACTATTTTTCATACTTTATTTTACCTGGGGTTTATACCCCAGGTGGACGGACAGACAGACGGGCATGTCTATGTCGATTCAGCTTCTCATGCTGATCAAGAATATATACGTTATGGGGTCGCAAACGGCTCCATCAGTGCGTTACAAACATATGACTAATTTTATAATACCCTCTGCAAGGGTATAAAAACAATCGAAGGTACAGTCATACGATAGAAACAATATAAAATAATAACTTTAAAGTAATTAAAACCAGTGATTTCTAAAAACAAAAAATGTACTACACTGGTAGTAACATAATGTTATCAACCGATATTTACTCAAGTGAAAAAACGGTATGCATGTACAAATATGTATTTTTATATTATATAAATATGTATTAGTGTGTTATTTGGTGTCACTTTATATCCTTCTCTTTTTTCAAGTACAACAATACAATAGGTTCTTCGGTTCCGTTGACGCCGCGTTGGCTAAAAAAAACAAAATCGTTTTCAACATAGCTTCTAATTGGTAAACGTAACACATTCCATTTCATATATTTATTTATGAAAAGCAAAAAACAATTTTTAATTTAATAATAATATATAACGGAGTAACAAATTGATGCAAACAAACGATATATTCATTTAAGAAGTCATCTCTAGCTAAGATACTTTCCATATACAGATAACGAAATTCCATTGGTCGATATACAATTCAAAGATAATTTTTAATAGTAGATAAGCAAATGCCATTGGTTCATGCTTGTAGCTCAAGTGCTTCTGGAAATTACTTTTGGGGTGGCTATTTTTAAGATGTGATTATTTTGCCATATAGCTTGAAAAGAGATTCAGTTTCTAGTTAGTTGTGTGTGGAACAGTAAAGAACTTTTTTTCGCCTTTTGAACTATATTCAAATCAACTAAGTTCTCCAAAGAAAATTAAAAAATATATTTTATTTACATAACAGACAGTTTGAAATGTCAAAACATATGAATCAAATTTGCCAAGAGTCGAATTCCATTTGTTACGGAGAAGCCTGTGCAAGTAATTTAGTGATGAATATAAAATGTAATTACATATGTGTAATAAAAACGTGAGACATGGTTATTCATGCACATATGTATGTATTTGCGTATGTATGTACATACATACATATGTAGATACATATGTACATACATACATACATAAATACATATGTCTGAATAGTATCGTTACAGGAATTATATACATATGTACATATGTAGCTGTAATCAAAAAATAACAAAATTTTGGCTAAACTGCAAAACAGAGAATTAGAAAGATGAGATAGATACCCATAGTTATTTGAAGAACATTTTTGTTGTTTAATTTTTTTAACAATATAACTGCATATAAAGTTACATAAAATACTTTAAGAACAATTCACATTAAATTCTTTTAACGAACGTCACAAAAAAGTTAATTTACAGATATTTATTTAATATTGATTTATGTAATTCAATATCCAAGTAATGCTCAATGGACCAGAATCATTTAGATTTATCATAAGCTACAATTTAAATTTTACGGAATTAATTTTTTCGATTTTTCCAATCACAGTACGGGTTTTCTCGATTTGCTTAAACACCTGAAATTTTTGCGGATTTTTAAGATTTTTTTATATCATTGCAGAGAGTGTTATAAAATTTGTCAGATATTTGTAACGCACAGAAGCAGACATTTCCGACACCTTAAAGTATTTACATATATTCTTGATCATCATGAGAAGCTGAGTCGATAGAGCCAGGTCCGTTTGTCCGTCCGACGGTGCGTATGAGTTCTACTCAAGATGGCTGATGAGAGCTATTGGGATGAAACTTGATATTTAAGCTACTTACTTACTACCTAGCCCGGGTAAGATAAAGTATGAAAATCATAAGGATCGGACCACTATATCATATAGCTCTAGAAGAAACATATGTGAAGAATATGATAGTTTTTTATATAAAACGTCAGTTCCCGAAATTTGAATCATATCGGATAACCACAACACAAGTTATAGTCAGAATAAATCGGCTCTGCTCAAACGCCGGCAGCGCTGCAGCTGGATCGTTTAAGCTGCAGTGCTGAATATGCTATTTTAATGAAAGTTTATATATTAAGCCAGTTTAAGCTAAGTTCAGTTGTGGTGTATTGTAGCTTCCCAAAATTTAATTCTCTATCGATTCTAAAACAAAACCTTTTCGAAAAGGTCCTGGAAAAAGATGAATTTCGAGAAAATTATTACTTTTTCCCTTCAACACCTATCCAGATCCACTATTTCTCCTTGTCAGAATGGCTTCAATTCCAATCAGATCTCGATGCCTTTTGTGATTGGTGCCACGCGAATAAATTACACCTTAATGCTAGCTCATTACTCTATTAAGTCTGTTCTGTTAGATTGTGTATCATCATTCAAAGACTTAGGCGTTATGTTTGACCCAAAACTTTCATTTAACGTTTAATATTTCTTCAATTGTCAATAGAGCATGCAGCTTTCTTGGCTTCATTAAACGTTGGGCCAAAGAATTTGATGATTTTTATGTAACAAAGGTTTTATACACTTCGTTAGTTCGCCCTACTGTAGAATATTGCTCGCCAGTGTGGAACCCGCAATATGATGTTCACCACCGTAGTATTGAATCAGTACAGAAGCAATCCCTTAAGAATGCGTTACGCGGTCTTAATTGGAACCCGAGTCTTCGCCTACCTTCTTACTCTGACAGACTTCTTCTTATTAATCTTCCTTCACTTTACAACCGTAGGTTCGTTTTTGGCATTCTCTTTCTCCACAAACTAGTCAACGGCGAAGTCATTTCTACTAATTTACTAGATACGCTATATTTTTGTGTTCCCTCACGTCGGACCAGAAACTTTTTTCCTATTCACCTTAGTAGATGTCTGACTAACTAATCTCTTCACGAACCTTTTCCTCATCTTTCTGACACTTCTCTTCGCGCTATACTTTTTAATCATCTACAGCGAAACCAATAAAAATATTCTGGACTTGGATTGGCTGCAGCTTATCCCTGACCACTTTGGCTGTGAATCGGGGCATAGCTGGCACCTTATGCAAATAAAACACCTCCACCGGGTCGGGTATGTTTAGTTGTGTATAAAGTTAAGCTATCTTCTTCAATTAATTACTATCTGTCTTTAGCTTAAGCTTTTTCGTCGACTGCTGTGTTAGTTGACGTAAATAAATAAATAAATAAATTACGACAGGAAATCGATTTTTTATAGATTATGAAGGTGAAAGTGGTCGTGACAAAAATATATTAAAATATTATTAATCTGCACGCATACTAAAAAAATCTAAATACCAAATCTGTTGGTTCTAGCTTTGTTAGTTTTCGAGAAAATCTGTTTTATTTAAATTTCGGAGGCGTAAAGGGCGAGTCAAAAATTTGAAATAATCTTGAACTTGAGCTTATGACAAAAAAAATTTAAAAGTGTATACCCAAAATGCTTAAAAATGAATCCACAAATATTGCCATACAAACAAATATTGCCAAAAAAATCAAAATGTATGAAGAATGTATGGCCAGAACGCTGCAAAGTAAGGTTTAAAAAACGGTGTACGACGGAGTGTTAATGAGTTTATCAGGTTTTTCTTTTCGGCAGCGTAATTTCAATAAAATAGATTTTCTTGCGGATGCATGTTGCAATGTTGAATTAGTTTATTGATTGAAGAAATTTTTTGTAAGAAAGTATCGAATTTCATAATTGTGAAGAATCAGTATTAAAATGAATAGCTTATTGCTTATTATATTATTCTCAGGCTTTGTTTGTTGATTATATATTAGTGTCAACCGAATCTGGTGCAGTTGTCGTAAATCGTAAATTTTCTTTGAAATATGAAGATGGAATTGTGTAACCTTCCTATTCGGTTTCTCGTTGCGCGCCATGAATTTTATATAATCGGTTCTCCTATCACAGCGACGATAAAGCTATCGATAACCAAAAAGAAGGCGGTAGGTGAATTGCAGCAGATCGAGATCCTCTGGTTCCGTAGCTCTTGCGGGGTGGGGGGGTTGTTTGCTGAATCTCTACCTTTAATTATAAAATTTAATTTTATTAGGATCTCTACTGAAACTAACTTTAAATGAAAATAGAATGACTGACAGAAAATACTTACGAAAACCGCAAGGAATTCATGTTAATAAAAAAGGCGAAAGAAATGAAGGTGTATCCTTTTGTTCACGAGCTAGCGGTTACTGAGGTCAAGATGTAGATGGACCTTATCAGTTCTATACCCTCCCAACCATGAATCTTTATTGGCATTTGTAAAGATTCCCAAAAAAAAACTGATAGATATCAACTCATGTACCCATGTCACTAGGAAAATTAATTATAAAGCTTAAGCAATCATATTCAAATTCATTATAATTTCAGATAGAAGCATTTCTTGTTGTACACAATAAATTTTTTTAAAGAAATATTTACAGACTAATTTTAAACAGCGGGTCTGGTATGACTCAACATTTTGAGATTCTGAACTTGCAGACTTGCAAAACAATGGAACTCAAAGTTAATTAAACTATTGAATAAGAGGGACTAAAACTAGCAGTATAAAAGAAAGCTTACTAGTTATACATCATTAATTATTGTAGAAGATTATAGAATAAAAAAAAATATAGAAGGAATATTAAATGAATCCAGTTAACGTTTTTTTTTTGTAATTATTCATCTTTTTCAAGTTTTCTTTTATCTTTTTTTTTTTGTTTTTAAATTCTTTAAAGTTATTTTAAATTTTCAAGTCGCACAAATTCACTCATTGCTTTTGATTGCTCTTCAAGTCAAACATTATTTACGGAAATCAATTTTTTCTTTTTAATTTAACTATCTGGTTGATCACAATACGCTGAAACAGAAATTACATCAACAAGTCAGAGTATCAATTGACTACAATCCTCCATAGTTCGCAAAAACTTGGTTGAAAGTCGCCGAATTGATACTACTTAATACACTAGGCACTTACCCCATAGTTCATTCGCTGAAAGCCCTTCCATTGATGCACTGTGGGAGGGTGTTTATATGATGATTTCTCCTTCGCGCTTTATGACCACTCCGTTCACTCACTTTGCTTTTACATTTACTCTATTTTACGTTACTCTCGACTTGAATTATTTAATATAACCTTAACGAGACTTTTAATTGATTCAATATTTGACTTATTTACATTCTCTTTTTTTTTTTTTTTTTTAACTTGATTAGGAATTAAAATTTAAAAATAAGATCAGAAATGAAAATATCGGGACTTGAAGATTTCGTTCAAAACGAGGTTAATTTCAAAAAAATTTGTAGGAGCTTTCGAGGTGGTCACATGGAATGCACTAAATAGGGCAACAGCAAGCAGTATCCAGAATTTGGCTAAAAGACAAACGTTGTCTGGGTCAGCAACGTCAGAAGGTTAGGTAGGCCACTGCCTTTAAAACCTTGCCATACAAAAATCCAGTTCACCGAAGGTTAGGACACCTTTCGGGAAATGAGACACTTTGTCCGCACCGTAAGCCTTAGCTTAGAAACGTTGTGGCACTGCCGGTGTTTAGTTGGCGGTGTCTTTTCAATGTCCGAATGCCAATTCCAGAAGGCAACGACAACCGAAAATTCGGATGCACGTGTTCCGGCACCAGAAATGGGTATTTGAAAACTCGCCGGTTTTCCAGAAAATAATCTTCCCAAACGAAAGCTATCAGGAATATTGGCCAGAAAAAGTAAGGTTTCCAATCTAGGATATAGAGTAAGATGCAGATGGCGGCGGGGTAAAAATTCTAATTAACCTACATACCTGCTAGGATTTATAACCAAAGATTTGGACTACAGCTTTTTCCTTTTTACACACTTTTCTTCTCAGAATTAAAAATGAAAATGAAGCCTAGCAAAAAAAATGAAGCGCGTTGCCACCTCCAGAAAAACGATAGATCATTTATCGCTATCCCCATATTATGCGATCGAGCGATACCAATAATTTTATTTATTGATTGATCGCTATTGGCAAAGTGGCGCGTAAAGACGTTAAGTTTAAAAATTTGAAAGTTTAAACTAGCGCACGCTACACCACCCGATAATATGCAACGTTAGGCAGCATATTAGTGGGAATTAGTTCCGTATATCCTTGGCGTGAAATGTTCCTACTTCTCTACCTTGCATATTTTCTAACAAATAAAAGCAGTTTCCGAGCTTCTTTTTGATTCGACATTTTATGAATTTAGGGGCTAATTTAGCATTGAAGTTTTGAGAGAATTTGCTTAACGCGAAATTTCTGCGAAAAACTTCTTGGCCTTCTTTAAAAGAGACAGACTTACTGCGAAGATTATACTGTGCTACATTTCGATCATATGCTTTCTTAATGTTTTCTCTTATATCCTGTCGCAAAAGGTTTAACTGGTCAGTCTGATTGAGCGGTGTTATGGGCTCTTGTAACAACTTTAATTCCTTTAAAAGTTTATAATCTGATCCATGAGTAACCATGTCCAGTCCGAACAAAGCTTTAAAGGGTGAGCAACCTAAAGATTGATGCAACGAGGATCGCAATGCGCAAGATATACTCGTTAAATGTTGATCCCAAAGCGTTTGATCCTGATTTTTTAAATACGAACGGATCGCAGCTAACAGAGAACGATTAACACGCTCAGCTGCGTTGCTTTGCGGAGAATATAAAGCGGTATACTGATGTTTTATGCCTAGTTCAGTAAGAAAAGAATTGAACGAATTTGCCTTAAATTGAACACCATTATCACTAACGATGATTTCCGGTACTCCAAAACAATGAAATATCTGTTTTAACAAAAATTCTTGTATATCCTCCGTGCGAAACCTTTTCAGAGGTTGTAACCAATGATATTTACTGAAATGGTCAAGAACCATTAATAAACCGACAAATCCATTTTTGCTACGAGGGTAAGGACCAAGTAAATCGATATACAGACGTTGAAAAGGTCTACAAGTTGGAATATGCTGTCCCATAGGTGGTCTAAGCGTATAATTTGGTGCTTTGGACTCCTTACAAGTGTCACATTGACGAATATGGTCCCGCACATCCAGGCCAAAAAAGAGTTCTACGTATCTTGTCAACAGTTTTCTGCATACCTGAATGTGAAGAGGTGTGGCTATCGTGAGCTTGTTTTAGAACATCAACTCTGAGTTTATCCGGCACCCATAGTTTCCAAGAAAGCTTCTCTTGATAAGAATCTCCATTGGCATGTTCGGTTCGAATATACAAATGTTTATTTACAATTTTGATATCTGGGAATTTGTCTGGATTTTCAGTGATTTTCTTCTTCAGATACATATAACTATCGTCCAAAAATGCTTCAGAGTCCAGGTCTATAATCGGACCCATTTCTATCGCCTCTATCGAAAGGTTGGGCAATCTTGATAACGCGTCAGGAATCAAGTGTTCTTTTCCTTTTCTATGCGACATATTAAACTTAAATTGTTGTAAGCGAAAAATCCATCGAGCTAATCTCCCAGAAACATTTTGTTGACGCATTAGCCACAATAAACTGGAGTGATCAGTAACTACTTCAAATTCTTGCAATTCCAAATAACACCTAAATTTTTCTATAGCCAGTATAACGGCTAAACATTCGCGTTCAGTAACACTATAATTGCGTTGGGCACGACTTAACTTTTTAGACATGAAAGCAATAGGCTTCTCTTCCTCTGCGTCTGATAATTGGACAAGTACAGCGCCAATACCATAATCGCTGGCATCACAATGTAAGAAAAATTTCTTATTAAAGTCCGGGTTTTGTAGAATAGGGGCAGAAGTTAATAGATCCTTCAACTTATTCATAGAAGCTTGAGCTTCCGGAGTCCAAACAAAATTTCTTTTTGTTGACAACAGTTCCGTTATAGGATAAGTGAGATCGGCAAAATTCGGTATAAAACGGCGATACCAACCGCAAACTCCAAGAAATCCTCTAGTTTGTTTCAAATTCCTAGGTGGTGGCCAATTTTTAATACATTCAATCTTTGACGGATCGGTGCAGATACCTTTACTGTCTATTACATATCCTAAATAACTAATGCTTCCGACACAAAACTAACTTTTCTCTATGTTAATGGACAGATTAGCTTTCCGAAATTGCTCCGCAATTCTTGCTAACACCGAAAGATGAGATGAGAAATCCTCTGAAATTATACACAGATCATCTAAATAGCAAAATACGCAATGGCGAAGGTCAGCAGGGACTACTTCATCCATTAGACGACTCATAGTAGATGTGGCATTACAAAGGCCGAAAGGCATAACTGTGAATTGATGTAACGGTCTTCCTGGTACTGTAAATGCAGTAAGAGGTTTGGATGCTTCCGTTAATTCTATTTGCCAATAGGCATCCTTTAAATCGATTTTGGAAATTATATTTGCCTTGGGTAATCTTGAAAAAATACTGTCAATGCTGGGCAAAGGATAAGCATCCTTAATTGTGACTGCATTTAACTTGCGAGCGTCTAAGCACAGTCGCACTTTATTGGGCTTTATCACTGGTCGAATAGGAGAGCTCCAGGCGCTAACAGCTGGTTCGATAACTCCTAGTTGAATCATACGATCAATTTCTGTGTATACTAATTTCTCAACAGCGGGACTAATAGCGTAAAAACGTTGTTTTACCGGTTTGACTTCGCCAATCTCGATATGATGTTTTATTAAAGACGTACGTCCGAGATGATGACTTGCATTGGGAAACATTTGCTTGACGGCTTCAAGCTGTCTAATTTGGGAATACGTGAGAGAATAAGAACTAGGGTCAGTCTCTAACTTTTTTTCAGAACCAATCTCGATCGAACTAATTATAGACGGGGCAAGTTCGAAAATTCTCCAAAAATCATGACCTAATATTAATCTTTTCTTCAACGTAGGAATTACAAATAATTTCAACATTCTTTCCAATCTACCGTACCGTACTATTACTTCTAACATACCAATCAGATTTTGGCCGTTTCCGTCTGCTGTGCGCACTTGACCTTTAGTTTTTACAAATTGGGGAAAATGTGAAAAATCTGTTTGTGCTAAATCCGAGCCTATACAACTAATGCTGGCACCGGTATCTAATAAACCTAATTCTGTGAACGTAAGAAATGAGACTTCTGCATAGCTCCTATTATCGTTGTCGTTTCTAAAAATTGTTGCAACAAAAAGTTTCTTGGTTAGTCTTGCGTGATCATAATATTTCCTTAGTCTTAACGTGCGTTTGGACAAGGGTTGGTCAGATGTGAAAATTCTGTCTTTAACAGTAAGGTAATGTTGTAAACGCTCAGGATATGACAAAAATCTTAGTGGGAGTTTTTGAGACTTTCGTACGTTTACTTTATGATTCACAATGTTGATACTTTGTTGAACGTTTTCCGAGTTTGATGTAACTATTGCGGGAGCATCTGACGTTGTCTGGATGCACCCTTCGGTCGGTTTTCCGTTAGCCTTTTTATACAATCTTGACATTGAGGCTTGTAAACATTGGCCTTGCCGCAACCGTAACAAAAAATTGTGCGTTCCTCTAGACAGTTTTGCCAGGTGTGACCGGCTTCGCGACAATTCCAACAAACGAACTTTCCTTGCACAGCGGCAACTTCATATTCCTCGTCTGTGTCTGGAACTATTTTATTATCTTCGGTTTCCCCTTCTTGAATTTCAAAAATTTGTCTGCGTCCATTCGCTTTGGTGTTAGAAATTACTTTTACTTGAGGGCTGAGCTCTTGTGTTAGATTTTCTTGCATCTGTACTAATCTACGAAGGTGACCTATTGATGCGATGGATTGATATAGTAACTTTTGCCGTATCTCTGGCAACAGGTTATTTTGTAAAATTTCCATCAGCTCCTCTTCTTCAAACTTTATACCGAACTTGTCAATCAAAGAAGCTACCTCATCGTAAAAACAAACAAAAGATTCTCCAGCTTTTTGCTTTCTAGCACGAATCATTTCTTTGCTCATAAAATCTGATCGATAGTCTTTATATTGCTGACGAATAGCTGAACAAAACTCGCTCCATACTATTCGAGGGACTTGCTTATGATATCTCCAATACCACTCGCGGGCTTTTCCTCCAAATAATATTTGAATGTGTTTACACACCCCAATAAAATCACTATCAAGAGTTTCCTCCGTTAGGGCTTTTACTCTATAAATAAATTCTTCTACTCCTAGACCTTCCGTAGATCCGTCAAAACGTAAATTCCATTTCTGCATTACATTTGCAATTTTTGCATTTTGCACAGTTGTAGGGCAGGGCGAACTTATCAGAGATCGGGTTTGGACCGTGTCTAATGGGACTTCTCGCTGGCCTAAATTCATAGGTAACGACGATACTACACGAGAAACTGTTTGTTCTATCATATTTTGTATGACCGTATAATCGATCTCTCGATTAGGACGAGTATTATTACCACGATTTGGTCTTGCTCTTCGCTGATTAGGCATGTTTCTAGGTAGTTGCGGTTCTGGTTGATTACTACTGTGACTGGCATCTAAGCATGATGCTGGTGCTTCGCTAACTGATATAGCTGGTTCGTTGAGCTGTTCTGCTCTGTCTCTTGGGACTTGACTTAGCTGTTTTGTAAAATTACGCGTCCATGCTCGAGAAGTGCTGGGTGCCAATGACAAATGTTTTTCCTTCGCTTTTGGTGAACAGTTGCCTACTACGAGCTTTATACTAGACACATTTATCTCACTCTCACAAATTGGGCAATGCTTTTCCTTTTCTAGGAGAGCTTCCAAACAGGATTTATGAAAAATGTGTTTACAGGGAGTACAGAAACATGTTTGCGTGTTGTCCAAAACCAAGGAACAAATTTTGCATACGTCTTCTGCTGGAGTGTCCGTATTTGGGGGACTATGTTGAACTAGAGACATTCTTTTTTTTAAAATTATCTTCCTAAGCGTGACATGACTGGGTACATGATTTGAAATCGTAACTAGCTAAATGAACCTAAAGAATATTGGTAACTTTATTATTTTTGTTTTGGGCTATTGCATCTACAAAATTGTTTCTTTTAGTCAGGCTCTGGCCTTTTGAATCTTCTGATCGGCAAGGCTATACTATCTGTATTACCAAGATCCAGACACCAGATTATTAAATCATCCGAGTCTTACTAAAAACAATATGTTCGTGTTCTCTTCGATTTCTTTAGACGTTCAGCTGTCGTAACATGATCTTAAATCCAATCAATACTAATATCGAAACATCCAATATACAATAATCTAAATTGCTAAGAAAAGTTTAAACGACTTTACTAAACGAGTGCTAAATTATCGAGGACCTTAACTAAACGAGCAATTTGTGATACAGAGTATTGAAATTCTTGTTTACATTCATTCTTGCTTTTAACTTTGCGGCTGAATATTCCTAACAGAAACATCGGCTTCGCCAAGCAGACTTAAACCGTGCAGGTTCATTTATCCGCATAAGTTAAACCATAATATAGTCTAACAAAATCGACGGAAAATTTGAAACCTCTTGTTTTGATCTTAAGACTTTCCTGATACTTGAACTCAACACTTTATATCACTTAGGGTAGAACTACATACTTCTAAGGTGGTCTGCTGTCAAAATAACCACATGCTGTAACTTAAATAAACTTCTTGTCTATATCTAATATTGTCAAGGAGTTGAGTATGCTTTTATCCTGCCCCACGTGTTGGGCGCCAAAAATTGTATGTAACCTTCCTATTCGGTTTCTCGTTGCGCGCCATGAATTTTATATAATCGGTTCTCCTATCACAGCGACGATAAAGCTATCGATAACCAAAAAGAAGGCGGTAGGTTAATTGCAGCAGATCGAGATCCTCTGGTTCCGTAGCTCTTGCGGGGTGGGGGGGTTGTTTGCTGAATCTCTACCTTTAATTATAAAATTTAATTTTATTAGGATCTCTACTGAAACTAACTTTAAATGAAAATAGAATGACTGACAGAAAATACTTACGAAAACCGCAAGGAATTCATGTTAATAAAAAAGGCGAAAGAAATGAAGGTGTATCCTTTTGTTCACGAGCTAGCGGTTACTGAGGTCAAGATGTAGATGGACCTTATCAGTTCTATACCCTCCCAACCATGAATCTTTATTGGCATTTGTAAAGATTCCCAAAAAAAAACTGATAGATATCAACTCATGTACCCATGTCACTAGGAAAATTAATTATAAAGCTTAAGCAATCATATTCAAATTCATTATAATTTCAGATAGAAGCATTTCTTGTTGTACACAATAAATTTTTTTAAAGAAATATTTACAGACTAATTTTAAACAGCGGGTCTGGTATGACTCAACATTTTGAGATTCTGAACTTGCAGACTTGCAAAACAATGGAACTCAAAGTTAATTAAACTATTGAATAAGAGGGACTAAAACTAGCAGTATAAAAGAAAGCTTACTAGTTATACATCATTAATTATTGTAGAAGATTATAGAATAAAAAAAAATATAGAAGGAATATTAAATGAATCCAGTTAACGTTTTTTTTTGTAATTATTCATCTTTTTCAAGTTTTCTTTTATCTTTTTTTTTTGTTTTTAAATTCTTTAAAGTTATTTTAAATTTTCAAGTCGCACAAATTCACTCATTGCTTTTGATTGCTCTTCAAGTCAAACATTATTTACGGAAATCAATTTTTTCTTTTTAATTTAACTATCTGGTTGATCACAAAACGCTGAAACAGAAATTACATCAACAAGTCAGAGTATCAATTGACTACAATCCTCCATAGTTCGCAAAAACTTGGTTGAAAGTCGCCGAATTGATACTACTTAATACACTAGGCACTTACCCCATAGTTCATTCGCTGAAAGGCCTTCCATTGATGCACTGTGGGAGGGTGTTTATATGATGATTTCTCCTTCGCGCTTTATGACCACTCCGTTCACTCACTTTGCTTTTACATTTACTCTATTTTACGTTACTCTCGACTTGAATTATTTAATATAACCTTAACGAGACTTTTAATTGATTCAATATTTGACTTATTTACATTCTCTTTTTTTTTTTTTTGTTTAACTTGATTAGGAATTAAAATTTAAAAATAAGATCAGAAATGAAAATATCGGGACTTGAAGATTTCGTTCAAAACGAGGTTAATTTCAAAAAAATTTGTAGGAGCTTTCGAGGTGGTCACATGGAATGCGCTAAATAGGGCAACAGCAAGCAGTATCCAGAATTTGGCTAAAAGACAAACGTTGTCTGGGTCAGCAACGTCAGAAGGTTAGGTAGGCCACTGCCTTTAAAACCTTGCCATACAAAAATCCAGTTCACCGAAGGTTAGGACACCTTTCGGGAAATGAGACACTTTGTCCGCACCGTAAGCCTTAGCTTAGAAACGTTGTGGCACTGCCGGTGTTTAGTTGGCGGTGTCTTTTCAATGTCCGAATGCCAATTCCAGAAGGCAACGACAACCGAAAATTCGGATGCACGTGTTCCGGCACCAGAAATGGGTATTTGAAAACTCGCCGGTTTTCCAGAAAATAATCTTCCCAAACGAAAGCTATCAGGAATATTGGCCAGAAAAAGTAAGGTTTCTAATCTAGGATATAGAGTAAGATGCAGATGGCGGCGGGGTAAAAATTCTAATTAACCTACATACCTGCTAGGATTTATAACCAAAGATTTGGACTACAGCTTTTTCCTTTTTTACACACTTTTCTTCTCAGAATTAAAAATGAAAATGAAGCCTAGCAAAAAAAAATGAAGCGCGTTGCCACCTCCAGAAAAACGATAGATCATTTATCGCTATCCCCATATTATGCGATCGAGCGATACCAATAATTTTATTTATTGATTGATCGCTATTGGCAAAGTGGCGCGTAAAGACGTTAAGTTTAAAAATTTGAAAGTTTAAACTAGCGCACGCTACAATTGAAGATATGCTACAATAATAAGCTCAAATAGAAAGTTTCATTCGAAAAGCTTGGCGAATAGGGCGTGAAGTTGATTTCCAACGGGCGGACAGGGCTATATTGACTCAGATTCTCATGATGATCAATAATATATATACTTCATGGGGTCGAAAACGTTTGCTTTTGTGCGTTACAAACATCTGCGCAATTTTATAATACCTTCTGCAAAGGTATAAAAAGTTAAATATTTTAAACATGTAGTTTTACTAACTGTTTACAATTATTTCATACAATTTTGTATATGTATGAAATATGAAATGAAATTTGTATATGTCTTATAAGCATCCCTTAAATAGCGTATGCATTTATGTACATAAATATGTACAGTTTGGCAGAAAAGTGTTTACACAAGTAAAAATTTCTTCATTTTTTTACTTCAAGATGAAAATAAAACAATAAATAGTACGTTTTTTCAATATTTTTTGATAAGGTTAAGTAAAGTAAACAATTATCTTCTAAATTAACAAAAAAAAATCATAATAATAATGTTTCCAATAACAAAAAACAAGCAAAAACTAGAGAAGGCACAAAAATCCACTGCCAAGAAAGTGTTTACACAAATTAAATTCTTTTAATTTACTTAACATATTTCTACAATTAATATATATATATACATATGTATATATATATGTATATATAAGAACCCATCGGAAATATTGTCTACAATAAAATCGTCAATTGAGCCGCCTGAGATAGGAACGTCTCTTTTGGATGGTAAAATTTCGGCATATCAAAACCTTATACAACATGCAACAGAAGAGATGGTGCATTCTCGCCAGTGGGAATCGGACTTAAGGGTTTGACTGACGGCTGCAATAAATTTTTCCTTTCACTTTATAATACAAATGTTGGATTCGCGTTTTGTTAACACAGTATCAAATCAAAGCGTTTGAGTTTAAGAAAATTTAAACAGGTGCTATCAGCCTAAACGCCCACTACAGCCAATTAGTACAAGGTGGCGCAAAATAAGTCATCCGGGCCAAAAGAAGTTATCCGATGTTGTTTGGCTCTAATTTTTTTTTTTCTAAAAAACTTTAATTCTGTTTTTAAATTATGTTTATTTAAGCATTGAGAAATTTATTGGCCAAATAAATATAAGTTTTTTTTGATGACTTCTTTTGGCCCGGATGACTTCTTTTGCGGCACCTTGTATATATGTTTATGTATTAGAGAGAAAAATCAATTGAATGCATTTTAATTTGCATTGTATGTTTTAATACCATGCACCGATTCTTGATCAACAGCCCAGAGATCTAGCCATGTCCGCCTGTCCGTCCGAACACCCCGATCTCGGAGATTATAAGAGCAAGAGCCTCCAAATTTGGTATGTAGCCTCGTGCAGTATGTACAGTTTTTAACCGATTTTCTCCAACACTATACCAACTAGAGACACCAAATTTGGTATGTATATTCGCTTAGTAAATGCGCACATTCTGTATGTGTAAAGATTTTGACACGCCCCCTACCGCCCCCGCAAATTAAATAAAACCGATTTCCTCAAAGACTATACTAACTAAATACACCAAATTTGGTATGTATTTTGTATGTGTAAACATTTTCCCACGCCCCTTTCCGCCAGCGTCATTTGCGCAATCAAATTTGTCACACTTAAATTCGGTACTATTATCCAGCAAAATACCAAATTTGATCAAAATCGGAGTAAAAATAAACGAGTTATGCATATAAGGCAGAGTTGCCCCTTGGTTGGTGTTGGTGCTAGTGTGCCCGTATACTTGAGTGAGCATTATTATTTTTAGAAAAAAAAAAAATTAGAGCCAAACAACATCGGATAACTTCTTTTGGCCCGGATGACTTCTTTTGCGGCACCTTGTATATATGTTTATGTACTAGAGAGAAAAATCAATTGAATGCATTTTAATTTGCATTGTATGTTTTAATACCAAGCACCGATTCTTGATCAACAGCCCAGAGATCTAGCCATGTCCGTCTGTCCGTCCGAACACCCCGATCTCGGAGATTATAAGAGCAAGAGCCTCCAAATTTGGTATGTAGCCTCGTGTAGTATGTACAGTTTTTAACCGATTTTCTCCAACACTATACCAACTAGAGACACCAAATTTGGTATGTATATTCGCTTAGTAAATGCGCACATTCTGTATGTGTAAAGATTTTGACACGCCCCCTACCGCCCCCGCAAATTAAATAAAACCGATTTCCTCAAAGACTATACTAACTAAATACACCAAATTTGGTATGTATTTTGTATGTGTAAACATTTTCCCACGCCCCTTTCCGCCAGCGTCATTTGCGCAATCAAATTTGTCACACTTAAATTCGGTACTATTATCCAGCAAAATACCAAATTTGATCAAAATCGGAGTAAAAATAGACGAGTTATGCATATAAGGCAGAGTTGCCCCTTGGTTGGTGTTGGTGCTAGTGTGCCCGTATACTTGAGTGAGCATTATTATTTAGATTTGCTATATAAATTTAAAAATTTTTATTTTACTTGTGGTATACATATGTCGGCAAGACGACTTACCTGCTTCATTTAACCTATTTTCATATAAATAAATAGTTCATTCATAGTTTTAAGACTTAGAATAGACTTAAAAATGACTGTACAAATTTGATATAATCGGGTGGCTATATCATTTAGCTCCCATAGGAAAGATCGTTACTTTTGACGCAATTGCCATACAAATTAATATATGTCGGCTTAATATATCTATTAATAATGTGCCAAATGTAATCAAAACTGGAAAAAGCCATATATGGAAAAAAATTTATAAAAGCAGAATAAACAGTCGTTTTGGCAAAGCTGTATTGACTTTAAGTCATCAGTTCTAACCAATCACAGAGAAAAATTGTAAATTTTTAATGTTTTACTGCTTATTGAAATACTTTTTACGCTTACTTTATAGTACAAATACATAAAGTTTATACTGCATAAAGATGCATATATGGCGTCGGCATTATTTGACAAAAGACATTAAATATGCTTACATTTCGCTAAACTTTGATTTTGATGATGAGTAAATAGTTTGTTTTTTAAAAAATTGTTCTTCCACACGAAAAGGTTTTTATCGGTGGAAATTAATCTTGAAGTTTATTAAAATTATTTTTCTCAATCCTCGTTAAGAACTTGAATAAAAGTAAAGAAAACCGATAATATAACAAAATATACAATATCATCAAAAGGCATTCCAACAGTAATGAGAACAAAGCAAATGACTGATAAAAATTGAATATGCTTAGATAAAACCAGAGTGCCGGGACTAACTTCGACCGCTTCAAAGTTTGTATACCCTTACAAGCTTTTTGTTACTCTTTCCTTACCTTTTGCCGTCAAAGTGGAAAAACGTTTTATCTAAAAAGTCTAATGTTTGTGAAAGAACGGCCTATAATCTTAGCATAGGAAAAACCGGAGTTATTGATGAAAGTCACTGTTTACCACTGTTTTCCTATGGGAGCGTTATAGTCACCCGATCTTGATAAAATTCCGCAGAATCATTAACAGATATATGAAACTGTCAAGTGTTTAATTTTAAATCAATCGCGTCAAAAGTAACGAAGTTATTCATAAAAGTCACCGTTTTCGACTGATCGTTTCTATGGCAACTATACGATACACTATACGATATACGATTTACAAATGTAATCAACTCACCAATGTTAAGTTTTACGACAATCAGTTAGAAAATAAGGAAGTTGTTGAGAAAAGTCACTGTTCGTGACGGACGGACATGGCTATATGAACTGAAAGCGAGTAGCTTACATTGGATCATTACAACATACAATTACCTACTGAAGCCCATCTGGACTTATGGAACCGTACTATGATATATCTATGGGTAATCCAACTTACTGGCACTTACCAGCAATATCGTAGTCATACGAAGGGCGCAGACGAAGATTCTGAGAACGATCACTCCATGGTACATGCGCAACAATAACATTTAAAATGATCTTAATATACCTATCGTAAAATCTGAAATGGGCACTGAGCAACTAAAGTATTCTCCAAAACTGAACGCACATCAAAATGCTCCTGCCGATTCGCATACGCGAACCAATAATTAAACTCGTCTTCAAAGAAGTTACAGACCAACCCAATAATAAGTGATTATGTGTGCTTGCAGCATCTTTAGGATTTAGATTAAGTAATAAACTAAGAAAAATATCTCGAACTTGTTGTTAAGCTCTAAATTAAGACAAAATTCCACAAACATATGAAACGTTAAAAAATATATTTATGTATATATTGTACCGGATTAATCTTTCTGTAAAAGAGAATCTTTCTGTAGTCTCTAGCTTAGGATTGTACAACTTTAAAACTGGACGTTTGATCGTTGCCAACTTCAATTGTTCGAGTTGTACCATCTGCAATTCTTTAAACTCAGTTGGAATAAACTATTCCCAATCCATTTTTCGCAGCTGCCTTTAACCACGTTTTAAGTTTATTTTGATCATACCTCACGCCAACACTTGGTATAATTATTTCTTCCATATACACCACCACTGCATCCACATTCTTCTTGTTCTCTCATTTCTGCATGTATAAATCTTTTAAAAGCTGCTGGAGGGTTAAAACTTCCGAATTCAATGTATAGAAACTCATACTGAACATTCTGAAGTTTTTCTAACACAGTATCCATCTGTGGCATATTAAAATTATCTCGCACCACTTCCTCATTTAGTTTTCTGCTAAATGCAGCATAGACGCTTTTTCTCATTATTCTTTGGTACAAGTTTAATAGAAGAAGCATATTATTTAAAACTTGGCCTTATTATCTTCTTCTACAACTATTCCTGTACTTGGCTATCAACAATTTTCTGATCAGACTCTGCTAGACGCCTTTGATGCTAATAAACTGGTAACTCATCCGTTAGTACAATCTTCATCTTTGTAGGAGTGTAATGTAAATATGATATGATATGATATGATATGTAAAGAGTCGCTCTTGACTTTCATTTTGGTCTGTTCAGAATTATGCATACCATGCTTTCAAATTCCTTGAACAACTCAGCACATGATCAACTCGACTTCCACAATGTTTCTTTTCCTTGATGTCCACAAACTTTGTGCCTTTCTTTGTCACAACCAAGTCGACGTAATCTTTTTTTTTTTTTTTTTTTTTTTTAACGTTTAATATATATTTGTTGAATCTACTCTTAAATTAGAGCCTAACAACAAGTTTGAGATATTTTTCTTAGTCTAGTACTTAAGATAAATCCTGGGGATATTGCAGGCGGCCCTAATCACTTGTTATTGGGTTGGTCTGTCATTTCTTTTAAGACGAGTTCTATTATTAGATCGTGTAAGGCAATTGGCAAGAACATTTGGGTGTGCATCCAGTTTCGCAGAATACTTTAGTTGTTGAGTACCTATTTCAGATTTTACGCTAGGTATATTTAGATCATTTTGAATGTTGTCGTTTCGTATATACCACGGGGCCCCCGTGATTGATCTTAAAATCTTCGACTGCGCTCTTTGTATAATATCGACATTGCTGGTACTTGCATTTCCCCATAGTACGGCTTAGTAAGTCCAGATGGGTTTCAGTACGGAGTTGTATGGGAGGACTTTATACTCCAGACGTAGAGGGGACCGAGCATTGATGATCCAATGTAGGCTACTCGCTTTCAGTTTAAGCTGTGACTTTTTTTGCTTCGATGTGCTTGCGCCAAGTTAGTCTTCTGTCTAGGTGGATGCCAAGGTAAGTGACATCCACGGCTTGAGGAACTGGTACGTTGTTTAGCATTAGAGCTGGACAGTTTCTTCTGTTAAGCGTAAAAGTAACATGTTTGCATTTCTGCTCGTTGACCCGGATACGCCAGGTTGTTAGCCATTCCTCTACCACCTTGAGGTGTTCCTCTAATTTTGCAGAGGCTTGTATTGGGCATTTGGATCTGCTGAGGATTGCCGTGTCATCGGCAAAAGTGGACGTTGTAAGTCCTAAACTCGTTGGTAAGTCTGCAGTGTACAGCAGGTACAGCAATGGGCCGAGTACACTGCCTTGCGGTACACCAGGCTGGGTTTTGTCCTTTCCCACTTTAGGAATCATGATGATAGTGGACTTTTTCCATGTTCTTGGGAAGTAGCCAATTCTGCCATTCTCTTCTTAGACGTCGTTTTTCCGTTACTAATTGTTCTATCCGCCGGTTCGTAGGCCTGTCAACAGGTTCAGTGTACGAAGAGGCATGTGGAGGGATACTCTTGCTGCAGCTCCCATTATCGACTCAAGTGCAGAGACGCACATATCAATGTCCTCTGCAGCATCAAGTTTCGGCGAACAGTCAATGTGGGCACTCATGTACATTTTAAATTTAAGCCAATTTGTTTTGTTGTTTGTGAGCCTATCAAGTACTTGAGGTCTTGTTAATAGTGTGAATATCACTGGAGAGTGATCGGAAGTTAAATCTAGCAGTGTATCCGCAGTGATCCGATTACGTGGAATCCTCTTGATTACTGCGAAATCAATCAAGTCTGGCACTTTCTGTGGATCTGTGGGCCAATAAGTAGGCCTACCTGGTGAGACGCAATCCATCTTGTTGATAGGGTTGACTATTGTGTTGTACAACTGCTTGCCTTTAGGATTTACCAGGCGAGATCCCCAGTGCGTATGTTTGGCGTTATAGTCCCCTGCTGCAATGAAGCGATCTCCGAGTGTGTTAAAGAAATCGGTAAATTCCTTTTCAGAGATTGAGAAGCGTGGTGGGCAGTACAGGGCGACCAATGTAGTGTTGCCGCAGCTGGTTTGGACGGTTATAGCAGTTGCTTGTAGGTGCTGTGTTTCAAATCTGTTGAGGAACGAGTGTTTTATACGGTTTTTGATTAGGATACCGGTCCCGCCATGAGCTTTTCCGTCTGGATGGTTTGTTGCGTAGAAGGTATATTTTGGTATTTGAAAATTATTTTTTGATGTTAAATGTGTTTCCGAAATCAGCAAAACGTCGATTTCACTTGAGTCTAGGAATAGTTGCAGTTCATTTTTGTGCTTGGAGATGCCGTTAGCATTCCAAAGACATAGACGTAGGGAAGCCATTATTTATTCTCGATAAGCTTCTGGATAAGCAGGTTTTGATTCCGCATCAGTTCGTGCATACAGTTTTGCATGAACGTCATAAAAGTGGTCATGTTTTGATTGACTGAGATCAATAGGGCCTCTAGACCACTTGGAGTTTGCTGGCCAAGCTCTGGTGCGCTAGGTTGCGGATTCTGTAGATGGTGGAGAGACGGGGTCTCTTTCGCGGGCTCCGTCTGTCCAGTTCGGAGCACACTAGCGAAGGATACACTAGGACTGGTTGTAGCAGTCATGTTGGATGATCTAACAGCCTTGGCGAAGAAAACCTCCGGTGTAGTTTTGGAGGTGTTGAAGGTGATTTTTGGTCCAGCTGGGGGTTTGCACCCGTTTAGGTGTGATTTAAGATCCATGAAGACAGGACATCTTCTGTAGTTGGCCGTGTGGTTCCCTCCACAGTTGCTGCATAGCCTTAGTGCGACGTTGTTTCTGTCCTTGGTGCATATGCCATCTTCATGATGTTCGCCGCAGCCAACACACACTGATCTAAGATTGCAATTGTTAGAGGTGTGGTTGTATTCCTGTCAGTTTTTACACTACGGTGGTTGGCGTCTCTTATGGGGCTCCTCTACGGTGATTCTTCTGTGCAATAGAAGCTGTAGGTTGTAGATGGGGTGTACTTCATTTGGCTTCGACCGCTTTGCATCTGGTTGGAGCTCGATTTTAAAGAGCGGCTGTGCAACTTTGTTCCTGTTGATGATGTTGACAACGGACTTGACCGCAAACCCTTTTTCGACCAACGCGTCAGCTATTTCTTGAGTAGGGACCGATGGCTCAATCCCCTTTAACACAACCTGGAGACCTTTACTGCGTTTTAGTTGGTAGGTATAGAAGTTGATGTTAGCATTACGGAGGTACTTTTCGATGATGCGGAAATTGTCCTCAGTTTGGGCTTGACATTTAATTTCTTTAATGTTACCCCTATTGAGAGGGGTTACAACAAAGTTATTTGCCCCTACTGTTTCTACTAGCTTCGAAATCAGGGCGCTGCAGTTGGCTCCACGGATGTTTATTTAAGTTTATCTACAGCGCCGGCTTGATCGTCTTGCTGATCGGCAAACATTTTAAAACGATTCCCGCTAAGGGGTGCTACTCGTTCATTTGGTTTGGTTATTTTCGGCGTATTGCCACTTTCTTTTGCGGGCTTAGCTTCCGCTTAGTTATTTTAATATATCTATCCATTACAGTTTGGACAGAAGTCGTTGGGTTTACTATTGTAGCTGACTCTGGGCGACTTGTCGTTGACACACTGCTCTCTCCACGGTAAATTGCTGTTGATTGCTGAGTGGATGGCACTTTCGGATGCTTACGTTAGCATTCAGTGGGGTCGGCAACACCACCGAAAAGTAGGCGACTGAGAACCCTACACAAATTTTTGCATACGCGGTCTTTTTTTTTTTACACTCAATTTTTGGGAATGCATTAAAAACACGTCGATATGAAACTCTTCCTTCATCTGAATGGCATCTACCTTGTCACTTATATAACTCATCACATGACTTCCATCTATGCTTGTAAGTAATCCTGTAATAGGTTAATTCTTTCAATTCCTCTATTTAAACTTTTATGAAGTTTTGTTGATGAAATTCGTAATCTAAATTCGTAGTTTAAAACTACCTTTAGCGACTCGCAACTACAAATGTCTCTCTTATTCCTTTTAAAAGATATTTCGCAAAACACAAAAAATTTTAATTGACTCGACTATACGGTTAAAACGGACTCTTCCAGCTTCCTAATCTATTGTGCAACATTGATTGAACGTAAACCGAAAAATTCGGAAACGCTTCCCTCTTTACCCTTTAGTGTGAACCATAATTTTTCCCATCTGCGAAATCTGTCTGTTCCCTGTCATTCTCAGTTTCTATTAGGTGGTAATAATAATGTAGTCTCCACCCTAACTTTAACGTTAGAATCTGACCTCGATCCATTTCGCAAAATTACATGTATGCATATTGTTTAACAAGATTGGTATATTAATGTATGGTTAGTATCAATCAAAAAAGATATCAATTCATTTCAACTTATGGTTATTGATGAACAATAAACCACTGTGTTTAATATCTCATAAGAACTTAACTTTATTTTTACTTAAATGTTACTGAACTGCGTCTGCCACTGCTAGAACACGGCTTGAGCGTTCGTTTGCTTGCTTGTTACTAAATTTTCAATTCCTATGTAACTACGTAGGTCATATAGGTTTAAAAGAATGACAGAGACAGAGCATACCAGACTGGCGCCAGTATATTCTAGAAAACTTAAGAGAAAATACAAAAACAAAAGCATTCTGAGATGTGCAAGATCATTCATGAGTCTTTGCTTTACTGCGTATAGCAATGTAAGTTAAATGACAATTGGTTCCTCAACAGTTATGGTTTAATTTACACGATTCTTAGATTTTCTGCAGATCTCATTATTTTGGTCAATATTTCTGCCCAGGTCGGTATTCGTCGTGCAAACAAAATAAACTCACACTCATTGAAGATTCAATATTAGGCGGCTATAGTCGTCATACTCTTTGTAGCAGCTCACACTCTTTGTATAAACTCATTAAGTCGGTTTCGGTTTCTGTTGCAGCTCGCTCTCTTTGTAAAGATTCACTCAGTCGTCTTGCCCTCTCACTTCGTTTGTTTCATCGTCTGCGATATCTGCTCTCCCTGTAACGGTTTTCCACGGTGATCACTATGACCAACTTCGTGTCCGCTAACTTCTTATCCCTGGTTTCATCTGACTTCGTGACTACTGTCTGCTCTCTCAAACTTTCTGCTTTCACAGTGAACACAAGTTAGAGTATTACACGTTAATGCATGACCTTTTTGACCTTGGTTACTTTGTTAAGATCATGACCCGCAAATGTCGGTCTGCAAGCTTTCGCAGATTTTTTACTAGGTGCAGTTGCATTTTATGTTTCCAGCTGGTCAATAGCAAAAACTATAAATTTATCCCCATCATTCGCTTTAGGGCTAATCGAAATTTATGGGTTTAGTATGCAATTGTTGAGGTCTTTTGGCTTGACGCTGTTTTACGGCACTAATTTATACTAAACTACTTTTTTCTTGATGTCATTTATACTGACTTAAGAAAGGCATTCGATTCGCTTATTCATTCTCTTCTACTTGCGAAACATAACATGGGCTTTTCGGCTCAACTACTAGCTCGGCTTATTGGCAGAAACCAAAGATTTCTTTTCGATCTTCCTAATCAAAAACTATTCGAGTAAGGCAGCCATATGGGTGCACTGTAGTTTACATTGTTTATAATCGATTTGCGGAAGAGAATTTATTTATATTGTAATTGTCGACTGTTTAGTTAGAACACGTAAATAAATAAATAAAACTAGACATTCATTAACCCATTTTCGGACTGGCTTTAAGTTTTTGATTTTAAAATACAAATTGAAGCTTTATACGATAATTGGCTTAAGTACATGGAATCCATATCTATCGTCAAAACACGTATCATTTTTCTTAACATCCTAGTTCAGCTTGTAGCCCCCACGGGCTGATCATAGCCTGAACATTTTATTAATGATTTGAATATAGTCTAACACATAATTTTATGTGCTACTGTCTAAGTAATTTAGTCCATCTAGTACCGATTTCCCCAAATGCATAGCAGCTAAACCCGTTTAGGAGTCCGTCTTTGGCAGGAGTGAAATCTCTTCCCATTTTTCTTGAGGACAGTATCCCACCTTAGTAGGTATACGTATTATCGTATTGGTATACGATATCTGTTGTAGTTTCCAAACCGTTTGGGAAAACATCCGCTCATAGGTATATTGCCAATAAAGTAATTACAAGAGGAGCTAGTAAAGTGTTGGCTGCCTCAGCTGTTGCTGCATTTGCTACTGCTCGAGGCGCAGTGTCAGCATTCCGATGGCCAATGCTTAGGGTTCTTGGGTAGTTTATTTAATAATGTTTAGTTAGTTATAATTCGGACTCCAAGCGCACAAAACTGTGGCTTGTAATAAATCAAATATAAATAAACATATAAATAAACATTTATATAACTGGCGCCCAACTAAAATTAAAAAGTGCCCAAAACTTAAAAAACAATTCTAAGTAAAATAGAATTGAAATAAAAAAACAAAAAACACAAAAAGTCTAAACATTGTAGTGAACAAATTATCACTACAAAAATAAAGGAAACTAACAGTGCCCAAAACTTAAAAAACAATTCTAAGTAAAATAGAATTGAAATAAAAAAAACCAAAAACACAAAAAGTCTAAACATTGTAGTGAACAAATTATCACTACAAAAATAAAGGAAACTAAAAGTGCCCAAAACATAAAAAACAATTCTAAGTAAAAATAGAATTGAAATAAAAAACAAAAAACACAAAAAAGTTTAAACATTGTAGTGAACAAATTATCACTGCAAAAACAAAAAAAAAAAAAAAAAACAACAACATAGTCACGTCACTGGGCTGGTGACGGCAGCGGCGAAGAAAAAAGAAATTGAAGACGAGAAGCAGCAACAACAAACGAAAAAAAACTCCACCAGAATAGCGTCGACCACAATCCAGCAATAAGAGGGCATAGAAATTTATCAACAGAAAAATGAAAATGTAAGTGAGATTTTTGTTGTCTAAATGTCTGGGATTGTGAAAATATTCAATAAATCGCTTGGCATTAGAGGTGGTTGTTAAACAAAAAAATTTGTGAAGTTGACATTCTCTGTTTTAATTGAATCAAAAACATTTTACACTATTAAACGAAATATTTGTTCCCGTCTGTTCATGTGGAGAGATAACCAAAAAAATAGCGATAGTAGTGACGAAGAATTATTAAAGGTTATAGAAGGCAACAGTGAGCAAGTGAATGATACGTACACCAATAATCAGAAAAATAGTGATAGTAGTGACGAGGAGTTGTTAAAGGTTATAGAAGGCAACAGCGAGCTAGTGAAAGAAACACACAAAATGCCAACAACGGAGGAAGTGATAAAAATAGTGCAAGTGGCAGTGCAGACTGCGCTTGATCACCAAGCTGCACAGATGCAGTCTACTTTCACACAACAGTTAAACCTCGAAATGGAGTCTTTAAGGACTCAGATAGAAAGTTTAAAACCAGTCGCACCGGAGGTTGAGGTTTATAGGAATGCCGAAATCATCCCAGGAATAGAGTGTAAGGAACCATTAGATATTGTTAGATCCTTGCCAGATTTCGATGGCAATCAAAACGAATACATTTCATGGCGCTCCGCAGCTTCCTTCGCATACGAACTATTTCGACCTTATAGGGGCAGTTCCGCCCACTACCAGGCAGTAGGCATAATCAGGAATAAGGTTAAAGGTGCCGCTAGTTCCACTCTAGCATCGTACAACACTGTAAAAAATGTCGATGCGTCATAGCTCGACTAGACTTCACCTATGCTGACAAAACGCCCATTCGCGTTATTCAGCAAAAGTTGGGAACCTTACGACAGGGGGAACAATCGCTGTCTCAGTACTATGACGAGGTGGAAAAAACATTGACCCTCCTCACCAATAAAACGATAATGACACATGAGGCAGCGTCAGCGAACGTGCTTAATGAGCAGTTTAGGTCCGATGCGCTACACTCCTTTGTGTCGGGGCTTAAGAAATCCCTCAGGGCGGTAGTACTACCAGCAAAACCCAAAGATTTACCCACTGCGCTAGCATTAGCGCACGAAGCTCAAGTAAGCCACAACTACGCAGCCTTCGCTGCAAGCTTTGCGCGGGCTACTGAGGAAAAAGCTCAGGGCCCCTTTGAACAAAAGAACCAAAATTTTCGAAACAATGCTAACCAGAATAGAGCTCAGAAAATAGCCAAGGGGCATACAAGAAGACTCCTCATTATACTAGAGTTCAGGAAAAACCAAATAACAAAGGGAAGCCACCACTAAATCCTGGGGCTCAGGCGTTCTCAACACCAGAACCCATGGAGGTTGACTCCTCTTCAAAGTATAAGCAACCAACCAGATATTCGGAAAATAAGTCCACAAAATCTGGATTCCGCTCGAAAAAGAATCAGCAGGTTCATTTCACGTCTCAGGATTCCCCTGAGGAAGAAGCCTATCAGACAAAAGCAGAGGCGAGCGCTCTGGCAGCTAGTGATGACCTTTCAGATAGTGAAGAATCTTGTAATTTTTTAGGGAACACTCCCTTCTACCGTTCATCACGAGAACAGTAGAAGGAAAAACAATTAAATTACTTATCGATACGGGGGCCTCAAAAAATTATATTCGTCCAATGGCGGTACTAAAATTCATCACCCCCGCAGAAAAACCATTTAATGTCAGATCCATACATGGGACCTCAAAGGTAACGGAAAAATGCCCAATACATATTTTTGGCCTTAAAGCACATTTCTTCTTGATAAATATCCCGGAAGATTTCGACGGCATAATTGGTTTCGACCTTTTAAAAAAAGTCGGAGCAACTATCAATCTGTTAAACAACCAAATAGTTACAAAAAATGGATCTGAAGCCATTAATTTTACCCGTTGCCCACAAGTAAATTTCATTTATATCGACGATGCAGACGTCCCGGCTGCTGTACTTAAGTCTTTCAACAAGATGATGGACGAAAGAGTAGGAGCGTTTGCAGACCCTAACGAGGCTCTGCCATATAACATAAACACTGTAGCAACTATTCGAACAAATGGGGAACCGGTGTACTCCAGATTATACCCGCTCCCAATGGGTGTTACGGACTTTGTCAATGCAGAAGTTAAACAACTTCTAGCCCACGGCATAATTCGACCCTCAAAATCTCCCTACAATAATCCGACCTGGGTGGTCGACAAAAAAGGAACAGATGAAAACGGCTTCCATAAAAAGAGGCTAGTAATTGACTTTAGGAAACTAAACCAAAATACTACCGATGACAAGTACCCTATTCCAATGATTTCAACAATCTTGTCGAACATGGGAAAGGCCCAATATTTTACAACATTGGACCTTAAATTGGGATTTCATCAAATAACACTAGCGGAAAAAGACAGGGAGAAAACTGCTTTTTCTGTCAATAATGGGAAGTACGAATTCTGCAGACTTCCCTTCGGTCTCAAGAATGCACCCAGTATTTTCCAGAGGGCCATCGATGACGTCCTTAGGGAAAAGATAAGTAGAACATGCTACGTCTATATAGACGATGTTATTATTTTTTCTGAAACAAAGGAAGACCATGTTAGGGACTGTAGTATACTTTTAGGGATAAGATTAGGGCACATACTTTTAGGGATAGATTATAAGTAATTAGAACTTAAGCATAATGTCTAGCTTTAAGTACCGTTAAGGACACTAGCCATAAGACCAATGTAAACGTTCTCCTATAAATACCGGGCTTGCGGCCCCAATAAATCACTTCAAGTCAAACCTTGCCTTCGCCTATTTTATGGCGATCCTGCCTACTATCGGCAACAAATAAAATAAAGGCAAAATAAAATAAATCCTTGCCATACAAAAAAGGCAAAAGTAAAAAAAAAAAAGAAAAAACACAAAAAGGATTAGCTGAAGTATCAATGCCAAAGGACAACGAAGCGCTACAAAAGGCGTTGGAGGACTGCCCGCTGGACGGACCACGGCCGCTGACTATTGAGGAATACCGAGCCAGGCAACCTGCAGTACGAGCGGAGCTGGCAAGAAGGAGGCGAGAGGAGGACGCGCTGACGGCAATCCCCCTTGTCCTAAGGCCAAAGCGCCGAGGCGGCCACCTGGTCCGCTTTAGGAAGCAACGTGCGGCCCTACTGGCCCAAATCAACAACGATCCGCCACCACCCTGGGCGGAAGCATGCAAGCTGTGGAATAAAGTAGACGAGCTGGAAAAGGTGCACCAGAGGACCAAACAGGCGAGACAACAACAGTCACAGAGTCAGATGCAGCAACCAGCAACAGCAGCAGATGCAGAAACAACATAAAAACTTTAACAAAAAACAAAAAGTGTGCTATATGAAGGCACCTTTGTGGCAAGAGGCGATTTTTGCGCTGCCACTATAAATAATTAATTAATTAAATAATTACTAACAAAATAGAGAAAAAATAAAATGAAAAAAAAATAATAATATATTGTCCGAAAAATTTTTTTTTGAATAAGTCTATTATTGCCAAAAATACCCTAGAAAAAAAAAAAAAAAGAAGAAAGCAAGGAAAAAATACATATATACACATATATACATATACATACATATGCATAATTGAAATTGAAAATACACAAAAAGAAAAAAAAAAAAACATATATTTATACAATTAAATATAAAATTCCAATCAGCCGTATATACCCCAACATACCCTAACAAAGAGCACATGTCAACCATGTGCACTCAAAATTGCACAAACAACATAAGCACAGTTGTAAAGCTCGCCACGATCAAAGCGAGCTTCTAAAAAAAAAAGCTCAAGAAAATTTCACAAAGCTTGCAAGCACACATAAAGCTTTCTGATCGCAGCAAGCTCCACAATATCAAAACTGCCCAATAACGAAGTCTAAATACCCTATAAGAAAAATTACAAAATTTTTTTTAGAAATAATTAAATATTAGAAAATAGAATTATAAACAATTTGAAAAAAAAAAAACAATAACAAAAAAAAATATAGGAGAATCAGAAAATGAAATAATTAAAAGAACAAAATTATTTTAACGTAATTTCAATGGACCAGAACATAGAAATATTGAAAGAAAAATTTCAGAAAGCATACAAGTGCCTAAATAAAACAATTTATATACACCCTCAAACCATAAACAAGCACCTTGAAACTATCTTCGACAGTTATAATAGAATAAAGAGTAGCAGTACAGACATATGCAATGAATCTAGCAGTAAAAGCTTTACTGAGCTAATATATAGTTTAAATAAACAACTAATAAGTATAGCAACAAAACATAATATAAAATTCACAATACCGGTAGATTCGAATCTAGAAGCAACTTTTGAACCTCTAATAGCAAAAGACACAGAAGAACCAGCTGTAAAAGATAACCCAGGAGACATTCAAGATACATCAGGTGTAAAAGATAACCCAGAAAACATTCAAGATAATACAAAACCAAAGATGGTGCAAACAAAGATTGAATTTCTTAATACAGCCTCTAAGCTGATTCAAGAGTATGATGGTGGAGTAGAAACAATTCAAAGTTTCATAGATTCACTGGAATTAATCAACGAAATAAAAGCAGAACATGAAGAAACAGCTATTAAAGTCATAAAAACAAAACTAAAAGGGGACGTTAGATTACTAGTTACTAATGAAAACACTATAAATGGTATAATCCAAACATTAAAGAAAGAAATTAAGGGTGAAATAGTTCAGGTAGCAGAGGCAAGATTAATGAATTTAAAACAAAATGGCAAGAACGCAAATTCATTTATGTCAGAAATAGAAAATCTTACTAAATCATTGAAACGCGCATTCATAACAGACAACGTCAACCCTGAAACAGCAAAGAAATATGCCACTCAAACAGCAGTGAAATCAATCATAAAGAACTGCGATAACGAAAAGGTCAGAACAATAATAGAAGCAGGCAATTTTACTGAAATGAATGATGTTATAGCTAAATTTGTAAATACATCTACAAATATAGAACAAGATCACAGCGTGTTTTATACTAAAAGAAACAATTACACAAATAAGAACTCGTACAATAATAATAGAAATTATAATAATAATTACCAAAATAGAAACCCAAATGATAATACTAACTATAACAATACTAGGAATTACAATAACTATAGTAATAATTATAATCGAAGAAATTATAACAATAGATATACCAAAACTAATTATCCTCCTAAAACACAACAAAATAATAATGTTAGATTTACAAATATAGAAGAAAATTCGGAAAACTCCGAAAGTCCTCTGGTGTAAAAAATCGAACAAATAAAATATATAATTTAAATTGCAACCTTAATAGCTACATAACTTTAAACTTTGACGATGTAGGGACAATAAAATTACTATTAGACACAGGAGCTGATGTATCACTAATAAAACAAGAAATATTAAGAAAAGACAATACAGTTAACATACAAAAACGGACAAAACTTAGTGGAATAGGCAAAGACGTCCTATTTACAATAGGCGAAACCAAACTAAAGGTCAGCAACCTCTCAACGGTACACACCTTCCAAGTAATAGAAAATGATTTCCCCATCCCATGTGACGGAATCTTGGGGCTTGACTTTATAAAAAAATTCAATTGCACACTCAATTATTCCACCAACAAATTGATAATAGATCCATATAAATCAAGATATAAAATTATAATCAATATAGGGATCAGTCAAAACACACATGTATTCCATATCCCATCTAGAACAGAAAAAATTGTACGCATTACAATATCCTCAAACGACAATAACATCTTTATCCCTAATCAAGAATTACACCCGGGGGTATTCGTCGCAAACACTATTGCTTCCAAGACTAACCCATATGTCCGCATATTAAATACTAACAACACAGACGTGCAAATTGCAAATATAAACCTATTAAATGAAAAACTGTCCGATTATGAAATCTTAAAAATAGACAAACAACATGATTCAAAACATAAATCCACAATAATGAACAAACTAGCACCCCATTTTCCCGATTTCGTAAAAGAACCTCTACATAAATTATGCTCAGAATTTAATGATGTATTCGCAATAGAATCTGAACAAATATCGTCCAACAATTTCTATAAACAAAAATTAAGACTCAAAGACACAACACCAGTCTACACCAAAAACTACAGGATAGCACACAATCAAAAAACCGAAATCAATAAACAAGTGGACAAATTGATCAATGATGATATTATTGAACCATCAATGTCTGAGTTCAATAGTCCGATTTTATTGGTTCCTAAAAAAGCGCTACCTGGCAGTAAAGAAAAACGGTGGAGATTGGTAGTTGACTATAGAAAAATTAACAAACAACTAGTAGCGGATACATTCCCACTACCCAGAATGGACGATATCCTTGACCAGCTAGGACGCGCTAAATACTTCTCTTGTTTAGACTTAATGTCAGGATTTCATCAAGTAGAATTAGAAGAAAAATCTCGGGACATAACATCATTTTCCACAAATAAGGGCTCATTCAGATTCAAGCGATTACCATACGGATTAAAAATTGCACCAAACTCGTTTCAAAGAATGATGTCCCTTGCATTCACGGGTCTATCACCATCCCAAACATTCCTTTATATGGATGATCTAATTGTAATTGGTTGCTCTGAAAGTCACATGATCAGAAACTTAAGGGATGTTTTTGAAACTTGCCGAAAATATAACCTAAAATTGCACCCAGACAAATGCTCCTTCTTCAGACATGAAGTTACTTTTCTAGGACACAAATGCACAAATAAAGGAATTTTACCAGACGAAAGCAAGTTCAAAACGATTCAAGATTACCCGACTCCCAAAAATGGCGACGAAGCCAAAAGATTTGTAGCATTCTGTAATTACTACCGTAGATTCATTCCAAACTTTGCATACCATGCACAATTTATCAATAGATTATCTAGGAAAAATGTAGAATTTATCTGGGATGCAAACTGTCAAGCAGCTTTTGAATACTTAAAAAACAAATTATTAAGCCCACAAATACTTCAATATCCAGATTTTAATAAAAAATTCTGTATCACAACTGATGCAAGCAAGATCGCATGTGGAGCCGTCCTCAGCCAAGAATTTGATGGACTCCAATTACCCATATCATATGCATCTAAAGCATTTACAAAAGGCGAAAGCAATAAGTCAACAATAGAGCAAGAATTAACAGCAATACATTGGGCAATTCAATATTTCAAACCATACATATACGGGAAAAAATTCCTAATCAGAACTGACCATCAGCCATTAACATACCTATTTTCTCTAAAAAACCCATCGTCAAAGCTTACTAGAATAAGGCTAGATTTATAAGAGTTCGATTTTACTATAGAATACATCAGGGGACAAGAAAATTTCGCAGCGGATGCTCTCTCCAGAATTGAATTTGAAAATATAAAAAACATAGAAACTAATAAAATACTTAAAGTAGCAACAAGATCAGAAACAAAAAAATTAGTACATAAGGAAAACAAAATTAACAATAGCAGAATAGAAACACCAAGAATATATGAAATAATAAATCCTAGCGAAGCCAAAAAATACGCGCAAATTAAATTCAAAAAGTGCAAATGTTTTATTACCAAAAATAAAGAAAAATTACTCTCCTTCAACATAGGCGATTTGATCATTAGTGGAAGAATAGATCTAGATCGATTCCTTCCAAGGCTTGAAAAAGAAGCCGGTGCTCAAAAAATCTATAAACTGAAGATAGACATGTCAGAAAAACTACTAAGGTCACTTACACCTAATGAACTAAAACAAAAAGGAAAAGACACATTAAAACATTTAGAAATAGCAGTTCTACCCCAAGTAAAAGTTATAACAAATAAAGAAGAAATAAGAAATACATTAAATAAATATCATAATGACCCAATAGAGGGAGGTCACTGCGGGGTAAACAGAACACTAGGAAAAATAAAAAGAGATTTCTTTTGGAAAAATATGTCTCGGGATGTTGCAACATACATCAAAAATTGCGAAAAGTGCAAACTAGCCAAAGTAACCAGACACAACCACTCCCCATTGGTCATAACACCAACCCCTGCAACCACTTTTGACACAATAATAATAGATACAATTGGACCATTACCAAAAACAATGAACGGTAATGAATACGCAGTTACTATTATCTGCGATCTGTCCAAATATCTCATATCAATACCAATACCAAACAAAAGTGCAAAAGCGGTTGCAAAGGCAATATTCGAAAAATTCATTTTAATTTACGGTTCAGTGAAAACAATTCTAACAGACATGGGAACAGAATATATGAATTCAATACTAATAGAACTTTGCAAAAATTTGAACATAACTAAAATTAATTCCACGGCGCACCATCATCAAACTCTTGGAACAGTAGAAAGAAGCCATAGAACTTTCAATGAATACATCAGGTCATATATATCCATAAAAAAAGACGATTGGGATGAATATCTAGCATACTTCACATATTGCTTTAACACCACTCCATCCACGGTACATGGTTATGCACCTTTTGAACTAGTCTTTGCAAAACATCCTAAAACTATCCCATTCTCGTCTGAAACGGTAGAACCCATTTACAACATTGATGATTTCAATAAAGAAATAAAATTTAAATTACAAATAGCACAAAATAGAGCGAAACTGCTTATCGAAAAATTTAAAGCATTACAAAAAGAAACATATGATAAAAACACAAAAAAAGTATCGCTAACTGAAGGACAAGAAATACTTTTAAAAAATGATACAGGACATAAATTAGATAACAAATACACAGGCAAATATACAATACAGAGCATAGGTCCTAACAATAATATAGTAATAGCGGATGATAAAAACAAAAAGCAAACAGTACATTTAGATAGAATAAAAATAACATAAAAAGGATGTTAGAAAAATATAAATTTTTCTTTTTTAAAAAAAGGAGGTGTAGTATACTTTTAGGGATAAGATTAGGGCACATACTTTTAGGGATAGATTATAAGTAATTAGAACTTAAGCATAATGTCTAGCTTTAAGTACCGTTAAGGACACTAGCCATAAGACCAATGTAAACGTTCTCCTATAAATACCGGGCTTGCGGCCCCAATAAATCACTTCAAGTCAAACCTTGCCTTCGCCTATTTCAGGACATTGAATGGGTCCTTAAAAGCCTTCAGGACGCGGGGATGCGAGTATCACAGGAAAAATCCAAATTTTTTAAAAAAAGTGTAGAGTATCTGGGATTTATCGTATCTAGGGATGGTATCACAACTTCACCCGAAAAAGTTCAGGCAATCAAAAATTTTCCAATGCCAAGTACCCTTTTTGATCTCAGATCATTTCTCGGGCTTGCCAGCTATTATCGCTGCTTCATAAAAGACTTCGCGAAAATCGCAGGTCCCCTTACAGATATTCTAAAGGGCGATAATGGAAAAGTTAGCAAGAACATGTCTCGGAAAATAAAAATCGAGTTTAGTTTAGAACAATCGCAGACATTCTCCAAGCTAAAAGATATTTTAGCATCAGAGGAAGTTTTTTTAGCCTACCCAGATTATCGACAACCATTCGATCTTACCACAGATGCATCTGGTGATGGGCTAGGCGGTGTCCTTTCACAAAAAGGCAGACCAATCACCATGATATCCCGTAAATTACGTAATAACGAAAGAAATTTTGCGACTAACGAAAGAGAGCTTCTTGCCATAGTGTGGTCACTAAAAAGCTTGAGAAACTACCTTTACGGGGTAAGAGACCTAAATATATTGACCGACCATCAGCCATTAACCTTCGCCGTATCAGACAAAAATTCGAATGCGAAACTAATACGCTGGAAGGCATATATTGATGGACATGGCGCAAAAATAATTTATAAGCCAGGAAAGGAAAACTTCGTAGCAGACGCCCTTTCGCGTCAGAACATTAACGCTCTCGAAGCACCGGATTCGGAATCCGATAGGGCAACCTGCCATAGTGAGGAGTCTCTGTCCTACACTATTGATGTATCCGATAAGCCCTTAAATTGTTTTCGAAACCAGATTGTGATTGAACAAGCAGAGTTTCCTTCGGTAAGGACATTCGTTCTCTTCCAGAGTAAGTCCAGGCACATAATACGCACATCAAACCCCGGTTCACTTTTACAGACACTGCAAGATGTAATAAATGCTGAAGTGGTAAACGCAATACATTGCGAACTGCCAACTCTTGCCCTCATTCAGCATAAATTGGTCGAACTGTATCCGGCAACAAAATTCTGGTACTGCAAACACATCGTTACAGATGTACCAGACAAATCGGAACAAAAAGAAATTGTAGTGACCGAACATAACAGGGCGCACCGTGCAGCCCAGGAAAACATGAAACAAATTCTGCAAGACTATTTTTTCCCGAACATGGGAAAATTGACCACAGAAATTGCAGCCAATTGCAAGATCTGCTCTGTCGCAAAATATGACAGGCATCCAAAAAAACATAAGTTGGGTACCACACCAGTACCAGCTTACGCAGGAGAATTCTTACACATCGACGTTTTTTCCACAGATAAAAGATTCTTCCTGACCTGCATAGATAAGTTTTCTAAATTTGCGATAGTCCAACCTATAGCATCGAGAGCCATTGTTGACGTAAAGCCGGCCATTCTACAGTTAGTCAATTACTTTGCTAATGTTAAGACAATATATTGCGATAATGAAAGGTCAATAAACTCTGAAACAATAAGGTCCCTCCTTTTAAATGAGTTTGGAATACAAATCGTCAACGCCCCACCCTTACACAGTACATCTAATGGCCAAGTAGAAAGATTCCACAGCACGTTACTTGAGATCGCACGATGCGACAAAATAACAACTCAAGTTAGCGACACTATCGATGTTATATTACTAGCAACAGTAAAGTATAACAGGTCAATCCATTCAGTCTTGAACAAAAAACCAATTGAAGCAGTTCATGAAACTACGGTAGAAGAGGGATTGCAAATTGCCAAAAAGATAAAAGACGCTCAGAGCAAACAGATGGAACAGGAAAACAGAACCAGAATAGATAAAAAGTACCAACGGGGTGACAAAGTCTTGGTAAAGTCAAACAAACGGCTTGGTAACAAACTTACTCCTTTGTACAAGGAAGGAATTGTAGAGGCTGACATAGGAACTAAAGTCCTTATAAAGGGGAGGGAGGTCCATAAGGACAATTTAAAATAGAACCTCTAAAATTGTTTTCTAAAATTAGGTTTACACACTTCTATAACTACTAGAGTAATAAGACTATTTTATAATATCAGAAATTACAGAACGGACTTTATACTGATACTGACAATACTGAGGACACACGCGACAATGACCATGAAAATCACGGACTATACCAAAGCAGACTTTATACAGATACTGGACGGAGACGTGACAGTTTGAAAAGAGTACAGCTACCTCGGACATACGACAAACATTACCTCGTACAGGACATACGCGGACGAGACCAGGAAAACTATTGAATTCTTTAAGGAAGATCATATTAAAAGAATTATTTTGACAGATATTAGGAAAATCGACACACTACTAGAAACAATGACGGTTCATCATAGAGGCGCTAGAAGCCTAAATATTTTAGGCACTGCATTGAAAGTAGTGGCCGGAACTCCTGATTTTGACGACTGGGAACAGATCAAATTTAAACAAGAGCAATTAATAGAGTCAGAAAATAAACAAGTCAAGATCAACAACAAATTACAGGAAAAACTGAATGCAATAACGAACTCCATAAACCAAATAAGTAAAACAGAAAATGTCAATCACGAACACTTTTATGAAACCATCCTAGCAAAAAACAGAATGGTCATTTCAGACCTTGAAAATTTAATTCTAACAACCACTTTGGCAAAAGCGAATTTGTTGAACCCAATAATCCTCGATGACTTGGATGTCAATGAAATGACTAACAAAAATCTCACAAATATTAGTGTGTCAGATTTATTAGATGTAGGTAGTATTAAGGTTTTTCAAAATTTTAACATTTTGTACTTTTTAATCAAATATCCTCACCCAGAATCTGTCTGTAAGAAAATCAGCCTTTACCCGGTAGAGCGGGATAACATCATTTTAGATTTTAATAACAGAAACGTAGTTGCTGATTGTGGTATGGAGCTATTCTCAGTCGAGGGTTGCCAATTGGCGGTAACCACAACATTCTGCAAAAGATCGCCCACGAATGGCTGCACGCAACAATTAGTAGCCGGAACTCAAGCCCATTGTAGCTCCAGACCAGGTCACCTGGAACCCTTAATAGTTGTGGACGAGGGAATGGTTATCATCAACGACGCCACCATGGACATCATAGACGAAGTCGGCAACGAAAAAAGGGTGAACGGCACCTACCTGGTGACATTCACCGGCAAAATTACCATCAACCAAACAACGTTTGTCAACAAGTATGATGTGCTCAGAAAGAAGCCAATGGTGTCAGCCGAGTCACAAATCAACATTACGAGGTACCGGGAACACTTAAGCCTGCCTTTCCTCCACGAACTGAGCATAAACAATCTCCGGCATATAACCGGACTACGCTCAAAAATAATATCGGGCCCTGTATTGAGCAGCAGTGTCACTATTGGGATAGTCGTAATTTGGTTCGCAATTTATCTGGCCATTCGCAGACTCCAGAGACGCAACCTAGTAACAACTCTTCAAAAGTCTCTTGACCTACAGAAGTCCGGGGACGGCCTCCACTTAAGCGAGGGAGGAGTTAACATGGACAAATGAATATAGCTAATACTGCATTTGGCAGTGGCCACGATCGCTGGGTCAGCGATCCCAGGGTCTGGGTAATATGAGCCGGCCCGCAAGACGTTGACCGCTGCTAGCGGCACGAGGCGCAGTGTCAGCATTCCGATGGCCAATGCTTAGGGTTCTTGGGTAGTTTATTTAATAATGTTTAGTTAGTTATAATTCGGACTCCAAGCGCACAAAACTGTGGCTTGTAATAAATCAAATATAAATAAACATATAAATAAACATTTATATAACTTATACATTAAAAAAGAAGAATCGGCCTCCGATTAGCCTAATATCTACCTTTGCTAGTAACGTACCTTCCGGCTCGTCAGCAGCTGTTGGCAAATCAAAAAACTAATTTCGTTCCCAACTCTGGCTTATCAGAACGTACGGAGACTAAGTTAAGCTTTGACTTTCATACTTTTGCCTTTACTAAAACTTGGCTGAAGCCTGAGATTGCTGATGCTTCATATGATTACTTTTACTCTTGCAATCCTTGTCACATTGTTTCATTGATGGTCTGCTTGAGTTGTCCCTAACTCCAGTAAATCATGTCCGGAATAGTACTGACGGACCACTAGATCTTGTATGTGTGCTGGATTTTTCCAACTGCGATGTTTCCAGGACTGATCCCTTAGTTGTGGATGTAACCATTTTTGTTGGGGTTTTGTCTAACGATATTAACTCGATGTCTCTATCCCGATGTTTTCTCAAGACAAACTTTACTAAACTAAATAAATTTATTTTAATTAATGTGGGATTTTTGCCGACAAGAATTATAATTGTTGTTATATTAAGTATATTATTTATTTATTAAGTTTATTATTTAAATGGAATGTTCTAGCTTCGTTTCGTCGTTTACACACACGTTGTTAATCGTTTTCTCTAGACTCCTCGTTTTCAACTCTGCCTTGCCACTTCGTCTTGTCTGCTTTCCTTGCCACATCGTCAGCTGCTTCGGGATTATATCTGGCCTTACAGCGTTACCATACCATACCAAATGCGTCTTCGTCGTCTTCAAAGTCGTCATCATCGGCTTTGGAGTCATCTTAATTTTCGTCGTCTTCATCAATCTCGTTGTTTTGGTAGTAGGTAGACTCAAAGTTTGTTGAGAGCTTCAATTTAATCAGATTTAATATAGCTTCGTCTTCATCTTCAGCTTGAATAATGATGTCATCTACGTATGAAATTGCGTTATTTTTACGTGTCAAATCAAAATATAGCATTGCCTTCAGAAACTGTGTGGGTTACAAACGATGTATATTTTCGGCTCCTCCTCTACATGAACATGAAAGAATCCATTTTTCAAGTCAATTGTGCTAAATATCTTAGCACTTACCAATCTGTCCATTTGGTCTTCAATTAAGGAGCAAAATGGACTCGTAATATTACCTTGTTAATCCTTCTATAGTTGACGCATAGTCTTGGAGATCCATCTCGTTTTTTTTTACGAGGACTACGGGGCTTTTGTTCTCTGGCTCAGAGTGCTTGACTATACCTTGTTTTAACCATTCATCAACTTGTTGGTCTACTACGCAACGTTCGTTATAACCGATTCTACGCGGACGCGAGTAGATTGAGGTATCATCATTGACCACGATTTGCATTTTCACGTTTGTCGACTTTGCATTTACGAGTTTATAGTTTCTATCAGTTTGCGTACCTCGTTCTTTGTATAATTGCTCGCATTAGCTTCAATATTTAAGTCATTCTCGTCAACATTTAATGCATTTATTCTAGAGAGCTGCATGAATGGAAGCAAAGTCAAAGTCAAATGAATCCATTCGAATTGAATTCAAATAAATGAGTGACAACTACACAATGAAATGAATGAGTGTGAGTTTGTACTTGTCATATCTCGCAAAATACGTAACTCTGTTTAATGAAAGGCAATGAATTGAGTGTCAAAACATCGAATTGTACTAAGGCACTCGAATCATTAGAATTATTCGAATTGACTCATTTTTATTGGGATGTTTATAAGCAACAAAAACTAATAATTTTATCAAAAATGTATGGAAAATAATGGCGAAATGGGGGCTATTAAAATTAAAATATGCTATACACCAAAAACTTAAGGACACAGTTTTGGATTTGACAATTTGGGACAAATTTTGTAAAATCTATTTTTTCTAAATTAGATTCCTAGTTGCCACGAACCGTGAAAACATAAATAAGGCTTTCTAATATATTATAAAAAAAAAATTATATTCTTTAATCCATCATATACACAATGGATCTACTTTTTAATATACTTCACTATTTGGAAAAAAAAATCTTCTCTATCTCTGTAGGGGGTTTGAACCCGATAACAACAGTATTATAGTCTGAGTAGATCCCCACTGAGCCACTAGCCACTGTAGTACAGTAATCACATATAGTTAAAAAATATACAATACAAATAAATACTAAAATCAGAATTGGAATTCGAATGCATTCGAATCATAGCAACTCATTGACTCACTTTCTAACTCATTCAATTCGTTTTGTTTCGTTTGAATGTTGTGCGACTGATGTTTACGTCGCACACTCATTTAGTTGAAATCGATTTTCAAAGTCATTCAATTCATTTATTTGGTTTTGAATGTTGTTAACTCGAATTGATTTTTCTATCATTCATGCAGCTCTCTAATTTATTCTCATCAACACCGAAATTTCTGTTTCAAGTTCGATACTGTCACTTTTTCTTACAATTATCTCGTCACGATTTATTTTTACTTCCGCAATTTTACAAAATTCTTCGCCTAATAGCAAGTTTTTATCGAAAAATTGTGGACCGATTTCTAGAAATACCGAATAATACGAGTAATTGTTGGATTGAAACATATGGCTTTGACCGCGTCGCCATTACCACACCCGATTAAAAATTTATTGCACTCACATAGCTTTGACTGTTTCATTCTTTTATAAATCTTTTCGGTCAAAAAATTGTATTTAAAAATTTAAAAGCATTCATCTTTAAACCGTCTATTGCTATCTTTATACATACGTGAGGTGGATATGTTTAGTTTTCGTGTATTACTAACTTCGCGTTTTTTAGCTTCTTGGGACATTCTTTGCCAATATGGCCAAACATGTTGCATTACCTTTTTACCTTTGTTTTTATTCTCACAGGCAGCGGCTGTATGCTTTTTAAGACCAGAATTGAAACATTTGATATCTTTATTTACATCTCGAACTTGCATTGGCTGAGAACTGTGTTCACGTTTCTGAATTTGTTTCGTCAATACCATCAATTACATACTGGATCAATGCAGACTCTTTGATATTTCCTCGTGTGCATAACTCTTTCATTAGCAAGAAATTTTCTTGTAAATTCTCATTCTTTCTAATTTTCCGACTAGCCACTATATTATGCGATTGAGCACTGTTTGTCGCCGACCCAAAATTATTGAGTAGCGCCTTTTTTAGTTTCAACCAGTTAGAAATACCTAGTTCGCTTGCAACAAAAAGTTTTGCTATTTCTTTTAATGATCATTTTGCGAATGTAAACATTTGTTAAACATTCCAATACATTATCTTTGCAAGATCTTCGAATTCATCAATCCATACTTCAATGCAAAGTGTTTCTTCATCATTAAACGATCTAATTGAATCTTCGACATCATGAAAATTTAAGGCAAATCTTGGAATACTTTGAATCGGAACGGTTTGATTTGGAACACTGGCTACTGAACGGTTGTTTTTGTCTCTTTCTTCTTGCTTCAGTATCGTCAACGTCATTATTATCATCTTCTTTGTTGTCGCTTGCGTCAGAGACTTCGTCATTCGCGGCATTAAAATCAGCATCAGTCAGTATATTTTCCTTTTTCAAATTACAAAATATAAATTTAGACAGGTCGCTCTCATTTTGGTGTAAATGTAGCATATTACATATTACAGCTAAGTCATTAACAAAAAGTTCATCGGCAATATATGATATTTTATTCGCATGCTCTTCATTTATTGTTTCGTAGTCGTAACCTTGACCTTCGCGTAACCCTTTTCTGTTATTCCTGTCTCCATCCCTTTCGAATACATATTTGTGAAGCAATGTAATGTTCTGTCTCTTTTCCGTACGCAGTTTCTCTTTTATAGCGTCCAAATCCGAAGCTTTACCATGTTCACCTTTGTAAGTCTGTATTGGTAGCGTCACTCCTATATGTTTTTTTTTTTTTTTAATTCGTTTATTAGGATAGAGAATAAATATATACAAAAAGGACAGGAAATTTGGAAAAATTTGCGAGGGAAAGTAGCTCGAGGGTATTGCTTCACACAGTCGTGCTTCCACTCACTTCCTGCTCTCAGGTCATTCTTTTGAGCTGCTGAACTCTGCAGAGCTCGATCATGGCGATGGCCGCGACCTTGTTGAAAGCCTTTCAGTTTTTCCTGCGACGAATAATAAGTGGGATTAAGTTGAACTCTGTAGCTTGTTCATCGAGTTCCGACTCAAGGTAATCTCGCTCGATATTGAAGCGCCCGCACCTGAAAAGGTTATGGTCAGCCGTCTCGTCTTCTCCATTGGTGCATCATGCGCATTCTGGGCACCATGCGCATTCAAAGCATTTTGTGATTCTAGCTTGGTCCTCTTGTGTTAGGCATTAAGTGATAGGGCTGTTATTCTGGCCTTTTTGGCCGTTGCTGATTGGTGATCTTCAAAGTTCAGCCTTGTACCAATCAGTACCCCAAGGTATTTTATTGTCTGAATTTGTGTGCCGGCGGCATGTTTGCTTGCTGTCTCCACTTTTTTCCTACTGCTTACAAAAACAGTTTCTGTTTTGTTTTCGGCCAGAAGAAGGCCCATGGAAACCAGCCATTGCTACACTTGAGTGATCCCATTCGAGGAAATTGTCACCACTTCACTTCTACTACTTCACTTCATACTACTTCGACGTCATCAGAGAAGCCTATAATCTGAGCCCCCGCAGGCAATTCCAGGCTTAGAATGCCGTTATACATGACATTCCACAGCAAAGATCCCAAAACCGAGCCCTGTTGAACACATCCAGTGATGTTGTAATCTTTAACGTCTTCAAGTGTGTCGGCTTTAAGCCCTCTATTGGTGAATTAACTGCTTATTAACTTCAACAGATAGTGTGGTAAGCCAAAAATTGCCAAAATGCATTTTTCACATCTAGAGTGGCTATGATGGAATATTTCTTGGCATTTCCTTTCCATCGGTCACCGGCTATTGCATTGCGTCGATATTAGATCGTCCCTTTCGAAGGCCCAATTTATTTTCCGACAGTGCGCTGGTGGAGTGTAGTACCTCATTAAGTCTGTCCTTGTGGTTAATTTATTATAGGCTATTACAAAAAAACCCACAGAGAATGGGGACCCATGTGGAATGACATTGTAGATAGGCTTGAAGGAAGAGTAGGATGAGTTTACCCGGAGAACGATTTTCCTATTAGACATAAAGTTTTTTACGTAGTTTATGATTCTAGGGCCGGTTTTCCATTCTATAAGTTGGTGGAGTACTGAGTAGACTCCGATTCTGTCAAAAGCTTTTTTAAAATCTAGTGCGACGATTGATATGTGGTTTCTTATCGAGAAAGCTCCGGATATTTGATGGTCTATGAGTAATAGACTATCTATAGCCGACTTCCCTTTCCTAAATCCTGTCTGACTGATATGGATTTGTTTGTCATTTGTGACGAACCACCACAGTCGTTTGGCAATTATCTTATCAAGGATCTTTGATAGGCAAGCGTTTAAGGAGATTGGTCGGTATGAGTTAATATCTGTTTTATTTGATGGGCACGATAATGCTAGTTCTGTAAGCTTGAGGTATGTAATGGGTTAAAATGTTGTTTTGTAGTTTAATTATTTTTAACTTTGTTTTTATGTCTATATTCTTTAACATAACGTAGTTGATTCTATCGAGGCCGGAAGTGGTACCTTTTAGGAAGTTTAAAGCCGCAGAGAATTCAATTAGGGTAATATAATTTTCTATTAATTGTGCCTTTGGTTTTGGAGAATATTTCTGCGTTTGAAGGGTGCCGAGGGAGAGATATTTTGCATTAAGAAAGGATGAGGAAAAATTTCTGTCATTGGATGCATTTGAAAAGTTTTGGCAGAAGAGATCTGCAATTTCAGTATGCGTTTGTATGGTTTGGTTTGAATCGCGATTGAGAAAGCAGTGAATGTGTTTATTTGTTTGTAAACCGCAGAGGCGTCTTATGTTCTGCCAAATTTTTTTGGTGGGGGTTTCTGGTGCAAATTGCGAAGTGAAGTTTTTAATACTTTCCCTTTTGGATATTTTTAGACTACGCCTGAATAGAGCATTTGCTCTTTTGTAATTTAGAATGTTTTCCTGTAAGATGTTTCTTTTTAGTATATGCCATGTTTTTTTTTGTCTAGCTGTAGTTTACTTAGTGTTGTGTTCCACGAAGGAAGCCTTCGCGCTGGATAGAAATTTTTTATGTATGCTGGCGGCTTCTTTGTTTACATTAGAACTAATCTGTCTCTCTGAGGAGTCACTTCTCTGTTAGGTGTGTGAAGACTTGCGAGTCGGCTTTATCTGTAAGAAAGCGTGGTCTATGGCTGGTATTTTTGGTTACTGCTGAAGCGGATGTAAAAAGGGTTATTATTATAGGAAAATGATCGCTTCCACAAAGATCATCTTCGGTTTTCGACGTGCTGTCCATATAAAGGATAGGGCTAGCGAAGGTAATGTCTATGTTTGCAAATGTGAGGAGTATATTTGATTATTAATAGTTGTAATTCACTGTAGTTATTTATATATCCATTCATATTCCATTGAATAATTTTTATAGTCATTAAATTAAAGATTTTTAAATTTCACTCGTTGCAGAGGATGGACGTGTTTTTTTTGCGCTTATCAACTTTTATTTTTTTCTCGCGATTAAATACTTTTCCATAACTTTTAAATTGTCGGTTTAATTAATAATAATTTCAACATCCGAACTTTATTTTCAATTCGCGAATTCTTGCTGTCGCTTTTGTTCAAATTTAAATAAAATCAAAACTTACAATAATACTTGCGTTAGCGGTGTTGTTGTTTTGTTTATCTCTTTTGCTTTTGTGTCTTTAGCGTTTTAACTAAATCTCGCGCTCTTGCGCGTTGCGCATGCAAATTGTTGTTGCATGTGTTCAATTTGACGCGCTCTCCCGCTCTTTCCTATTCTTGATTGATTTGCGCTCTCGTTTTTTGCCTAACCGCGACTCTGTGATACGTGTTTTTGTTTTTGTGCTTTCATCTCTTTTAATTCTTTAGTTGTGAAGGCTTACTCTGCTTACTTTTTAATATACTTCACTATTTGGAAAAAAAAATCTTCTCTATCTCTGTAGGGGGTTTGAACCCGATAACAACAGTATTATAGTCTGAGTAGATCCCCACTGAGCCACTAGCCACTGTAGTACAGTAATCACATATAGTTAAAAAATATACAATACAAATAAATACTAAAATCAGAATTGGAATTCGAATGCATTCGAATCATAGCAACTCATTGACTCACTTTCTAACTCATTCAATTCGTTTTGTTTCGTTTGAATGTTGTGCGACTGATGTTTACGTCGCACACTCATTTAGTTGAAGTCGATTTTCAAAGTCATTCAATTCATTTATTTGGTTTTGAATGTTGTTAACTCGAATTGATTTTTCTATCATTCATGCAGCTCTCTAATTTATTCTCATCAACACCGAAATTTCTGTTTCAAGTTCGATACTGTCACTTTTTCTTACAATTATCTCGTCACGATTTATTTTTACTTCCGCAATTTTACAAAATTCTTCGCCTAATAGCAAGTTTTTATCGAAAAATTGTGGACCGATTTCTAGAAATACCGAATAATACGAATAATTGTTGGATTGAAACATATGGCTTTGACCGCGTCGCCATTACCACACCCGATTAAAAATTTATTGCACTCACATAGCTTTGACTGTTTCATTCTTTTATAAATCTTTTCGGTCAAAAAATTGTATTTAAAAATTTAAAAGCATTCATCTTTAAACCGTCTATTGCTATCTTTATACATACGTGAGGTGGATATGTTTAGTTTTCGTGTATTACTAACTTCGCGTTTTTTAGCTTCTTGGGACATTCTTTGCCAATATGGCCAAACATGTTGCATTACCTTTTTACCTTTGTTTTTATTCTCACAGGCAGCGGCTGTATGCTTTTTAAGACCAGAATTGAAACATTTGATATCTTTATTTACATCTCGAACTTGCATTGGCTGAGAACTGTGTTCACGTTTCTGAATTTGTTTCGTCAATACCATCAATTACATACTGGATCAATGCAGACTCTTTGATATTTCCTCGTGTGCATAACTCTTTCATTAGCAAGAAATTTTGTTGTAAATTCTCATTCTTTCTAATTTTCCGACTAGCCACTATATTATGCGATTGAGCACTGTTTGTCGCCGACCCAAAATTATTGAGTAGCGCCTTTTTTAGTTTCAACCAGTTAGAAATACCTAGTTCGCTTGCAACAAAAAGTTTTGCTATTTCTTTTAATGATCATTTTGCGAATGTAAACATTTGTTAAACATTCCAATACATTATCTTTGCAAGATCTTCGAATTCATCAATCCATACTTCAATGCAAAGTGTTTCTTCATCATTAAACGATCTAATTGAATCTTCGACATCATGAAAATTTAAGGCAAATCTTGGAATACTTTGAATCGGAACGGTTTGATTTGGAACACTGGCTACTGAACGGTTGTTTTTGTCTCTTTCTTCTTGCTTCAGTATCGTCAACGTCATTATTATCATCTTCTTTGTTGTCGCTTGCGTCAGAGACTTCGTCATTCGCGGCATTAAAATCAGCATCAGTCAGTATATTTTCCTTTTTCAAATTACAAAATATAAATTTAGACAGGTCGCTCTCATTTTGGTGTAAATGTAGCATATTACATATTACAGCTAAGTCATTAACAAAAAGTTCATCGGCAATATATGATATTTTATTCGCATGCTCTTCATTTATTGTTTCGTAGTCGTAACCTTGACCTTCGCGTAACCCTTTTCTGTTATTCCTGTCTCCATCCCTTTCGAATACATATTTGTGAAGCAATGTAATGTTCTGTCTCTTTTCCGTACGCAGTTTCTCTTTTATAGCGTCCAAATCCGAAGCTTTACCATGTTCACCTTTGTAAGTCTGTATTGGTAGCGTCACTCCTATATGTTTTTTTTTTTTTTTTAATTCGTTTATTAGGATAGAGAATAAATATATACAAAAAGGACAGGAAATTTGGAAAAATTTGCGAGGGAAAGTAGCTCGAGGGTATTGCTTCACACAGTCGTGCTTCCACTCACTTCCTGCTCTCAGGTCATTCTTTTGAGCTGCTGAACTCTGCAGAGCTCGATCATGGCGATGGCCGCGACCTTGTTGAAAGCCTTTCAGTTTTTCCTGCGACGAATAATAAGTGGGATTAAGTTGAACTCTGTAGCTTGTTCATCGAGTTCCGACTCAAGGTAATCTCGCTCGATATTGAAGCGCCCGCACCTGAAAAGGTTATGGTCAGCCGTCTCGTCTTCTCCATTGGTGCATCATGCGCATTCTGGGCACCATGCGCATTCAAAGCATTTTGTGATTCTAGCTTGGTCCTCTTGTGTTAGGCATTAAGTGATAGGGCTGTTATTCTGGCCTTTTTGGCCGTTGCTGATTGGTGATCTTCAAAGTTCAGCCTTGTACCAATCAGTACCCCAAGGTATTTTATTGTCTGAATTTGTGTGCCGGCGGCATGTTTGCTTGCTGTCTCCACTTTTTTCCTACTGCTTACAAAAACAGTTTCTGTTTTGTTTTCGGCCAGAAGAAGGCCCATGGAAACCAGCCATTGCTACACTTGAGTGATCCCATTCGAGGAAATTGTCACCACTTCACTTCTACTACTTCACTTCATACTACTTCGACGTCATCAGAGAAGCCTATAATCTGAGCCCCCGCAGGCAATTCCAGGCTTAGAATGCCGTTATACATGACATTCCACAGCAAAGATCCCAAAACCGAGCCCTGTTGAACACATCCAGTGATGTTGTAATCTTTAACGTCTTCAAGTGTGTCGGCTTTAAGCCCTCTATTGGTGAATTAACTGCTTATTAACTTCAACAGATAGTGTGGTAAGCCAAAAATTGCCAAAATGCATTTTTCACATCTAGAGTGGCTATGATGGAATATTTCTTGGCATTTCCTTTCCATCGGTCACCGGCTATTGCATTGCGTCGATATTAGATCGTCCCTTTCGAAGGCCCAATTTATTTTCCGACAGTGCGCTGGTGGAGTGTAGTACCTCATTAAGTCTGTCCTTGTGGTTAATTTATTATAGGCTATTACAAAAAAACCCACAGAGAATGGGGACCCATGTGGAATGACATTGTAGATAGGCTTGAAGGAAGAGTAGGATGAGTTTACCCGGAGAACGATTTTCCTATTAGACATAAAGTTTTTTACGTAGTTTATGATTCTAGGGCCGGTTTTCCATTCTATAAGTTGGTGGAGTACTGAGTAGACTCCGATTCTGTCAAAAGCTTTTTTAAAATCTAGTGCGACGATTGATATGTGGTTTCTTATCGAGAAAGCTCCGGATATTTGATGGTCTATGAGTAATAGACTATCTATAGCCGACTTCCCTTTCCTAAATCCTGTCTGACTGATATGGATTTGTTTGTCATTTGTGACGAACCACCACAGTCGTTTGGCAATTATCTTATCAAGGACCTTTGATAGGCAAGCGTTTAAGGAAATTGGTCGGTATGAGTTAATATCTGTTTTATTTGATGGGCACGATAATGCTAGTTCTGTAAGCTTGAGGTATGTAATGGGTTAAAATGTTGTTTTGTAGTTTAATTATTTTTAACTTTGTTTTTATGTCTATATTCTTTAACATAACGTAGTTGATTCTATCGAGGCCGGAAGTGGTACCTTTTAGGAAGTTTAAAGCCGCAGAGAATTCAATTAGGGTAATATAATTTTCTATTAATTGTGCCTTTGGTTTTGGAGAATATTTCTGCGTTTGAAGGGTGCCGAGGGAGAGATATTTTGCATTAAGAAAGGATGAGGAAAAATTTCTGTCATTGGATGCATTTGAAAAGTTTTGGCAGAAGAGATCTGCAATTTCAGTATGCGTTTGTATGGTTTGGTTTGAATCGCGATTGAGAAAGCAGTGAATGTGTTTATTTGTTTGTAAACCGCAGAGGCGTCTTATGTTCTGCCAAATTTTTTTGGTGGGGGTTTCTGGTGCAAATTGCGAAGTGAAGTTTTTAATACTTTCCCTTTTGGATATTTTTAGACTACGCCTGAATAGAGCATTTGCTCTTTTGTAATTTAGAATGTTTTCCTGTAAGATGTTTCTTTTTAGTATATGCCATGTTTTTTTTTGTCTAGCTGTAGTTTACTTAGTGTTGTGTTCCACGAAGGAAGCCTTCGCGCTGGATAGAAATTTTTTATGTATGCTGGCGGCTTCTTTGTTTACATTAGAACTAATCTGTCTCTCTGAGGAGTCACTTCTCTGTTAGGTGTGTGAAGACTTGCGAGTCGGCTTTATCTGTAAGAAAGCGTGGTCTATGGCTGGTATTTTTGGTTACTGCTGAAGCGGATGTAAAAAGGGTTATTATTATAGGAAAATGATCGCTTCCACAAAGATCATCTTCGGTTTTCGACGTGCTGTCCATATAAAGGATAGGGCTAGCGAAGGTAATGTCTATGTTTGCAAATGTGAGGAGTATATTTGATTATTAATAGTTGTAATTCACTGTAGTTATTTATATATCCATTCATATTCCATTGAATAATTTTTATAGTCATTAAATTAAAGATTTTTAAATTTCACTCGTTGCAGAGGATGGACGTGTTTTTTTTGCGCTTATCAACTTTTATTTTTTTCTCGCGATTAAATACTTTTCCATAACTTTTAAATTGTCGGTTTAATTAATAATAATTTCAACATCCGAACTTTATTTTCATTTCGCGAATTCTTGCTGTCGCTTTTGTTCAAATTTAAATAAAATCAAAACTTACAATAATACTTGCATTAGCGGTGTTGTTGTTTTGTTTATCTCTTTTGCTTTTGTGTCTTTAGCGTTTTAACTAAATCTCGCGCTCTTGCGCGTTGCGCATGCAAATTGTTGTTGCATGTGTTCAATTTGACGCGCTCTCCCGCTCTTTCCTATTCTTGATTGATTTGCGCTCTCGTTTTTTGCCTAACCGCGACTCTGTGATACGTGTTTTTGTTTTTGTGCTTTCATCTCTTTTAATTCTTTAGTTGTGAAGGCTTACTCTGCACATTAACCCTTGTGTCAGAACTGGTCAGTATATTCTTATACACAGATTTTTTACCTTTAGAATTTTTATTTTTGATTTTTTTGTATTTTTTTTTTAAATTAAATTAAACTTTTTGATAAAATGGTTGTCTGCTCAAAAAATAATTGTATAGTTGCCATTAATGCGGTTGACTCCCATGATTATATTCTTTGTTGGTTGTGTGACAATGCGGTTCATGTTAAGTGTGCAGGTTACACAGGCAGAATCAAGGAGTCTATTGCTAAAGGTGGTGGCTTAAAATAGAGATAGTTTTGACACTTTAAGGGCAGGTTTTAATAAACTCCAAGCGGAGTTTACTGCGGTGGAGACTCAGTTCAGAAGTTTATCGCTTATGAATGAGTCTCCGAAACGTAAAGGGACCAGTCCTTGGGGTGTTTCTGTATCTGAAGATCCACCAGCGTCTCTTATCGTCCCCGACCGGTCTCATGCACCGTCCACTCCTAATGTACAGCAATTGATATCGTTTAAGAGCTCGGTTGTGAATGCTATTAGTAAGGAATTACCGGTATCACCTGTGAATGATCTCGTAAAAACGATGCCTATTGTGGTGTCCGATGTGTCCGGCCAATTACAAATTCCAATGGAAATTGCCGATAGTTCTAAAAGTATCGAGGGCTTCGGCTTTAACTATAGGGGTATCTCAAAATTGTCCGCTATTCCGAAAGCTTTTGAGAAAATTATAACTTCTCAATTGCAACATTTTTGCAGCTCTATTATTTCGCCATCCCAACATGGGTTTGTGAAACGTAGATCTACAACCACAAACCTTTTAGAATTTACATCAATAATTATCAAGGGGTTCAAAAATGGTAAACAAACTGATGTCTTATACACTGACTTCAGCAAAGCCTTTGATTCCGTTAATCATACCCTATTACTTTCTAAGCTAGAACTATATTTTACTTTACTTTACATTATTTTACCCGGGTAACAATAAGCACAAAAAATAAATTTCATCCCGATAGCTTTAAACATGGCTGAGTAAAACGCATACGCACCGACGGACGGACGGACAGACGGACATGGCTATATCAACTCCGCTTCTCTTACTGATCAAGAATATATATACTGTATGGGGTCGCAAAATTCTCCTTCTGTGCGTTACAAACATCTAACCAATTTTATAATACTCTCTGCAAGGGTATAAAAAAATCCAATGCTCTGCGATGCATAAAGTAAAATAAATTTAACAAATATTGTAAAGCGGAAGCGATAATTGCCCTAGCAGCTAGCGTATGAAAAACTTTGAAAAAAATACAAATAATCCTATCAATTATGGATTATTAATCCTACATGTTCATCCAAAACGAAAAATGACACAAAGATTTTTTTAAAATAAATATTAAGTAAAAAATAAAAAAGAAAAAAAAAGTTCATTAGATTAGATGTGCTTTCTTTCAAAAAAATTCTCCGTTAATAAAATATATTAGATTGTTTGACTTATATATATGTGAGGTTAACATTATATTTGTAATAGTTTTTTGTACATAATATTAACTGAAATGTTTAAATTGAGGTGTAGTACATATATTTCTTTGAGAAAAATAATTAATTTCACAACTGCCGAACGCTCTCGTAACCTGTTTATATCTTGCCCGTTCTCGACGACGACTGCCCTTCGACTCCCGACTCTCTCTCTTAGATGCCTCTCACTCTCAGCTGCTACACGCCTCATCAAAATAGGGGTAATCTGAGATCAGTGTGCCCATATCGTCTTTACATATATATATATAATATATAGGTACTTCACATATTATATTATGATTCAAAAGAGCAGTTAAACATTTAACCGCAATCTGAAAATCCCAACTTACTAATAAAAAGAAAAAAAATAGAGAAAAGAAAAAATAATTTTTCCATCATGTTCATACAATATACACATATATTCCCAGAAATCATTTCTTTTACTTAACATTTTCGTTAATTTTTTTTTTATTTTTCTTAATTATGCAATCTGTTGCTTCATAACTCACAAATACAAGGATCAACATTTAATTCTAAATATTAAAAGGTAGTGTTCATAATTATACCCTTGCAAAAAGGTTACATTAATTTTGGTCAGAAGTGTGCAACGCATAGAAGAAAACATCTCCACCCATATAAAGTATATATATTCTTGATCAGCATGACGAGACGAGTTCAAATAGCCTCCTCCTAGACCGTAAGAGCTACAGCTATATCATATAGCTCCCATAGGAATGATCGGTCAAAAACAGTGACAATAACTTCGTTACTTTTAACGCGATGGCTTTCAAATTGAACAAAATTAGTTTAATATATCTGTTAATGTCTGTGCCGAATTTGATAAAGATCGGGTGACTATATCATATAGCTCCCATAGGAACGATCAGTGGAAAACTGTGACTTTGATCAATATCTTCATTATTTCCTATGGTAAGACTGTAGGCCGTTCTTTCGAAACATTAGCCTTTTGAGATAAATCGTTTTTCCACTTTGATGGCTTTGGGTAAGGAAAGAGTTAACAAAACAGTTGCAAGGGTATACAAACTTTGACGCGGTCGAAGTTAGCCCCGGCTCTCTAGATTTCAATATTTGTTGATTTGGTAGCGATGATAACAACAATTATAATGACAATTATGATAACAATTATAACAACAACTATAATAACCGTGGTGGAAGGCAAGATCAAAATAGAGAAAAATCTAGAGGCAGTGGCAATTGATAAAAGCCACAATTATAAAAATATGAACACCACCAATGTACGAGCTATTGATAGTAGCTCGGAAAACCTATAGCTCCCATAATCTTAGTTCAGGAATATTAGTTAAATTAAAAATACAAAAACAGGTAGCACATCTAAATGTGTTCCTAGAGTTATCTACAGGAAAGTATATAATCCCACATAATTATCATTTATTTGAACAAAACTTCCCATTCCCTAGTGATGGCATTATACGTATAGACTTCATTAAAAATTCAAGTGCCTATTAGATTGTACACATACTAGTGACACTCGAATACTAATGCCTGACAATCTTAACTTCCCAATAAATATATTTCTTACACAATGTTCAATGTTACAATGTTCAGCAGCTAATATCGTTTAGGAGTCCGGCTTTGGCAGGTGTGGAGTCTCTTCCCATTTCCCCTGCAGACAGTATCCTACCTACTAACACGATATCTGTTGTAGTTTCCGAACCGTCCGGGTATACATCCGTTCCCAGGAATATTGCCAATAAAGTAGTTAAAAGAGGAGCTAGTAAAGTGTTGGCAGCTTCAGCTGCTAATGCAGCAGCTACACCTGTGCCTGGCACTTCTAGTTCCCTTGTTGTAGTTCCACCCAAAAAGCAAATTTTTATTTCGAGGCTTGATCCTAATACTACTTCTAAAGAAATCATAGTCTACATCCAGGGCAAAGTTCAAGCCCCTAACACTGCAGTGGAAAAGTTCAGATTTTCATATACTTGGGACATTTCGTCCTTCAAAATAAGTGTCTCTCCAGATCTTTTTGTCCAAATATGTCATAAAGATATTTGGCCGGAACACCTTATTGTAAAAGAGTATACAATAACGTTTCTTCCGGCTCGTCTGCACCTATTGGCGAGTCAAAAAACTAATTTCGTCCCTAACTCTTCTCCTATCAGAATGTACGGGGACTAAAGTCTAAACTCTTTACACTCTATGTAGATAGTTTAATTTTTAACTTTCATATTCTTGAATTTACTGAAACCTGATATTGCCGATGCTTCAATTTTTCACTCAAAATATTTAATATATAGACATGATCGGGCTATCCGTAATGGTGGTGGTGTTTTGATCGCTGTTGATTCAGCGTTATCGTCTGAAATTGTCCAGTCTTCCAATCACGAGATTGAATTTGTAGCTATTAAACTTGTTTCCTCATATCTGTCTGACAAAGACTTGCTCATTGTTCTGGGAGATTTTAATTTACCTGAGATTGCCTGGACCCTTTTATATGATTCTTTATTACTGTTTCCCTCCTCGTCACATTGTTTCGTAGATGGTCTGCTGGAGTTTTCCCTAACTCAAATAAATCCTGTCCTGAATAGTCGTGACAGATCACTAGATCTGGTATTTGTGTTGGATTCTTCCAACTGCGATGTTTCTAGGATTGATCCCTGAAGACAACTTTCATCCAACTCTGGATGTAGCCATTGACCTTCCTTTTGGGGTTATGTCTACTTCCATCTAATTCTAGTCGACTTCAGTTAATTAACCTTCCTTCTTAAACTAATGGTAGAACAATGCTTGGTGTAACTTTTCTTTACAAACTTTTGAATGGTGTGATTGACTCTTCCGAGCTGTTGAGCCAAATTAACATTTCTGTTCCATCTAGAAGGACCCGCAATTTCACACCGCTTATACTTCCCACTTGCACAACTAACTTTTCTCTGCATGAACCTTTTCGTATACTATGTGGCCACATGTTCGTACTAAGCGTTACACGACTACGTCTATATTAATTAATGATTGGTCATATCTGTATACCTGCACGGATATGGACTCTGCCATTTCTGTCTTTTATAAAACTCTTGAGTCGTTCTTCGATGTTTGTGTCCCGCGTGTGACCGCGTGTGACCCGCGTGCGATGGTCTGATAGACCTCCTTGGTTCTCACGTAAATTATGTAACTTGAAGAACGTAAAATCAAGATGCTATAAAAGATTTAAAAAATCCGGTAAAGCATCGGATTTTTCCCTTTACGTCAAATTTGATCCCTCGATCAAATTTTATGGTTCTAAATTCACGATGCTATAAGGATTATCTTAAGCAATTTTATAATTTTGTCAATGTCAAACGTAGGACATCAGTGCACCCGTCTTACTTGTCTTTCGAAAACAATACAGCTGACACTGATCAGGCAATTGCTCTTCGATTTATCAAGCAAATCTTCCTTATCCTCAGTTCTTGGAAACCAGTATATGCACCTGGCCCTGATGGAATACCAGGCTGCGTATTAAGGTTTTGTGCAGAGGCCCTATGTAAGCCAATACTTAAGTTGTTTACACTGTCCGTCACATCTTCCGCCTTCCCGTCTTTCTGGAAGGAATCATATATTATTACTCTTCATAAAAAATAACATCTCTGTTTAAGATTAAACATCGTGTTCATCTGAAATGGCTTCACCAAATCAGATGTACTAAGAAATATACAAAACGAAACAAAAACATAACACAAAAATAAGTCATAAAGATTCATATGACAATTATTGCTTAAAACCAAACAAAACATGCATCCACACTCTATGGAAAACACTTAAGATTATAACAGCGGCGCGGTAACAAGTAGCCAACGCTGAGCATGAAATATAAACAATTTTCAAATCCCGAAAGCGTGGGTCATTAGAATAAGTATTTTTAAGAACAATTGTTGCCTAGAGTCTAAGAATTCATTTATATACACAACAATTCTTTAAATAAAATCAGTTCATATTTTGAATTCAACGAATGAAGATTGGAATATTTTCCTTCTCCCGGAATCCCTATTCATCTCAATTGCAGCATTTTTGTAGCTCAACTATTTCGTCATCCCAACATTGATGTTCACGCCACCGGATGAACAGCAGAGAGTGAGGGGCAGGGTTTTTACCCAAAACCGAATTCGGTCATACTGATGAGGGTGACGAAGGGTTCTCCTGTAAATCGCCATATTCAAACCAGTATGAGATTTTTCCCCGAATACCCGCACTTTTTTTCCACTTGCTAAAATATCCAGTTTACCTTTAACCGAACCTTTTTGTGTGTGATGTTGTACTGTAAATAAAAATCATAGTTTTAAACGAAGTTCCCGCGCGTTTTTAATTATTTACCAGCTCACCGACCAGAAAAAATTGGCACCCGCCAACTATTTGTATTTTTATTTGGATCCTTCCGCCCCTCCACGAACATTGGTCCTTCGAGCCGGATATCCTTCCGCTCTTTCAGCTTGCATCGGCGGAATTCCTGATAAGTACAACATTTCTTATTAACAATCTCATTCACATTATATCCCATTGCAAACTTATAAAAGTGTGAGGTTTCCCGCTCTTCCATAGCGACCTACACACTTTTGTATACTTGTATGTACATACCTGACCTGTTCCAAAGGTAACATGGTATTTCCCGATCATTTTTTGTGTTTAGGAAGTGCTTTTTTTTCATTCTTCGAAGTTCTGATTGTCTAAAAGTCCAATTGCATGGCAATACATATGTATGTACATATATACATATATATACGTACATGTAAAAACAGCTGTTTTCTAACCTGCAAGTAAAAGTGTTTAATAATCGAGAAATTATAAAGTACCACTTACCTTTACTTAAAGTGTAAAGCACACTCCACGGGCTGATCATTTGTCCAGCGGCATAAATTATTTATGCCAAATACTTTGTACATCCATACATACATATGTACATACATACGTGTATGTAATAATTTTTGCCGCGGTAAGCACACTCATACGACATACATACATATGTCCACATACAATTTGATTTCACCCGCACAAAATGAATTGCAGCCACTCCGATTGGCTTTCCGTAATTTAATAATTTGAAACCTACATAATTAAAGCAGGAAATCGTGATCTTCGTTAAAGAAACATAAACAACGGCAGAACAGCTGACTCCCGATCAGTGCTGACACTCAAGTCTTATCAGTGCTGACTCTTGAGCCAAGCCGTGACTCCGTCACGACATACATTTTTTCCATCGTGATTTTCGTATTATGCAAAAAAAAAAATATTTCAATCGACTGATTGAATTTAATTCGCAATATATTTTCTAAAGAAAAATAAGTACAATTTTATTTATATGGAATTAATATTTTGTCTTCATTTGTCATAAGGCCTTGACGTCTCAAAAGAACGAAGATAGTCCGAAGCACATAGGTACAATTAAAGCTAAACATGAATATTGTTATCTGGTATATGTGCGAGGCGAGACATTGTTTGGAGAGCGAATCGAGCAGTTGTCCGCGAAAATGGCTCCTCCACCAGTCATGCTCTCAAGTCGATTCCAACCATCAAAGCCACACAGTTCCCCCGTGCGAAGTCGAAATCTTCAACGGAGACAGCCTGGCTTGGCCTACATTCCGTGATTTGTTTACCGCGATTTTGATCCATAATCCAAACCTAACACAAGTGGAGAAACTTTACCACTTAAGTTGCAAAACTCGCGGTGAAGCCAGAGCCATTGCTTCTAATGAAGGGTTCCAGTCCGCTTGCGATAACCTCACTGCGCGGTACGAAAATAATCTATTATAGATTATGAGCCAAGCGAAGCAGCTTCTACAGATCCCAGCTGTATCCCAAGAGTCTGGCAAAGCGTTGAGAGAACTGCAGACGTCAATTCAAGGTTGCTTAACCGGTCTTGAGCGTTCCGGGGCTCGTACAGACAATTGGGATATCCTCATAGCAATCTGTACGAGCAAAATGCCCAAATCCACCCTTCTGTTGTGGGAACAGTCCGTTCCAAATAAGACCGCCGTCTCATCCTGAGACAACCTGAATCGATTCCTAACTGATCGCCACCGTGTACTAGAGGCCACAGATGTCCTTCGACCAAGCTCTAGCGGTCAGACCTTTCCATCCGTAAGCCGAAAACCTACGGCACGAGCTCAGGCCTTTTCCGCTCAAGTGCAAGAGAGCTCAGCACCTGATGCTTGTATAATTCCGAATCCTGCGTCCTCCGATTCTTCCATCACCCCTTATGTAAACGTGGGAAGTTACTTCGCCTCCACTCGCAACACTGGCCTCCTGGGTAATGCGAGGGTAACTATTCATCATCGTGGCAAGCAGTTTCAAACCCGCGCTTTGATTGATATGGGATCCGTAGCGTCCTTTATTTCCCAAAGAATGTTTGAATTAATTAATCCTCCAAGCTGCAAAGTATCAACTGGCATTGGGCAATGCTGGTAGCGGCGACAAAGTGTGCCGCTTACAGATTTCTCCTCCAGACGAACCGCTGCGACAGTTCCAAGCAGTCGCCGTGGTGCTGCCTAGTGTAGCTGAAGCACTTCCGTCCCGCGCCGTCCTGAATAAAGTTAAGCGGGATTCGCTTGACCTTCCGCTCGCTGATCCGCAATTTCACCAAAGGGCTCCTGTTGATTTTAGCGGACGTTGACGATACTATGCGCAGTACGTTCAAGTGGCCCCTACGACACCAGGACAAAGCCTGTTACGCGGGAGCCCAAGCAGATAACTGCCCACCTCCCACCCGACCGACCGAGGGGTGCAGCCGTATAACGCACGGCACGAATCGCGTGGACAAAATACACAATAGAAAAGACAGACAAACACATAATACTATAGCTATCTATTAACTAAATGGGATAGGATAGATGTTTTAAGCATATTAATAGAAAACTCTGAGCCGATTACAGGGGATAGAAGATTGTAATCAGAGCAGAGGACCCTAAAAGGTTCATGCATAGCATAGTTAGAAGAACAACGACTAAGGGATAAAGGTATTAAAGGATGTCTACTCCGTCTACATGGTACCGACAGATTCACCTGAGCTAATAACTCAGGCGAGTCGATATCACCAATTAGGAGCTTGTGCATAAAAATGACACCAAGCATAATTCTACGGTTAGTTAGGGACGGAAGGTTAATCAAGAGAAGTCTACTAGAATACGAAGGCAAATTGACATTGCGATCCCAGCTTAAGCCACGAAGAGCAAAAAGCAAGAACTGCTTTTGAACGGATTCTAGTCTAATCTGGTGCGACTCATATTGAGGTGACCAAATGCAAGATCCATACTCTAAAATAGGACGGACAGGCGAAGTAAAAAGAACTTTAGTTGTATAGGGGTCATCAAATTCTTTTGACCATCTTTTAATGAAACCCAGGACACTCATGGCCTTTGCGACCGTGGTGGAAATATGGGTGTTAAAATTTAACTTATGGTCCATAAGTACGCCCAAATCATTCATATTATTTAGACGTTCTAAAGGGCTGTTGTTTAGAATATAAGTGACCAGTTGAGGAGAGTTACGAAAAAAAGTCATTACCTTACATTTGGTAGTGTTAAGATTTAGTAGATTAAACTGGCACCAGGATTGAAAGTTTTTAAGATCAGCTTGTAGCCGACTAAATGAATCTGTATCTTTATAAGTAAGACAAAGCTTGACATCGTCAGCATACATAAGCACACGCGAATGAACAAGACTGATGGAAGATCGTTAATAAGATCGTTAATAAATAGTGTGAAGAGCAGAGGGCCAAGATGACTACCTTGAGGTACACCAGAAGTCACAGAAATGGAAACGGAAAAAGAAGACTTAAAAAGTACCTTCTGTTTTCTATTTGTGCCCATCTTGTGCCAGCCAGCAGCTTGATTTTAGCCGTATGTATAGGGATCTTCGTTTAAGGTTTCTTTCTTTAAACAAACTGGCCAAACAGCTGTCAAACGAGTGTGACTCTAGCGTTCAATTATTGTCGCAATTCAAATTTGTTCCACCTTCTGAGAAATTGCACAAGAAATGTACCCTTGAGTTGCCTCGTAAGCAGTCGTCTATTACTTCCTCTCCGATTTTACTTTCGCCTACACCATCTTCTTGTCCCTCTTTATGCTCTTCTTTTCAGATTGAAGTACCCATTACAAGCCCTGGTGTACCTCAATCTATCCCTCACGGGAACTCTGATCAATCACAGGATCATGCCGGCTCTCAATCACTTGCGGATCCCAATGCTCCTCCGCCTCCACTAACTGTAGTGCCTCATCGCAAACAATTATTTATTTCCAGGCTTGCTCCAGATACTTCTGAGTCGTCTGTGGCAGCTTACATTGGTAATATTTGCCCTGCTAAGGTTTTAATTCAAAAGTTTAAGTTTTCGAGGCCTCGCGAAATCTCCTCTTTTAAAATTACAGTACCAAATGAGTACTTCTCAGCTATGGTTGACCCTAATTTTTGGCCAGAGGGCCTAGTTGTACACGAGTTTGCGCCCAATAAGCGCTCTCCTCCGTTGCCTGTCCACCTTCCTACTTTATCTTCTGCTTCAAAAAACTAATAACGTCTAGTCTTTGCAATCATTATCAAAATGTAAGAGGACTTCTTACCAAGCTGTCGAACCTTTTCTGTGATAGCCAAACCTTTTCAGCTGACATATTAGCTTTCTCTGAAACTTGGCTTAACTCCTCTGTTCTAGATAATGAAATTCTTTCTAATAATTTTATTTCTTATAGGCTTGATCGTGTTGGTCGTCGTGGCGGTGGAGTACTCATTGCTGTAAACTCGAATCTGTCTTCAAGTGTGGTGCCGATTGATCTCCCCTTAGGTGTTGAGTTTATTTGCGTCGAAGTTACATGTTCTAACTTTAGCCTATATATCTCTTGTTCTTATATTCCTCCAGCTTCTGATATCATGATCTACGTGCACCATGCTGATGCTTTACGAACTATTTTTGGCCGTCTTAAAGATCGGGATGTTCTTATAGTTTTAGGTGATTTTAACTTGCCTAATATTTCTTGGCTTGTTGATGATAATCTATCTTTCTTAATTCCTTCATCTCAACATGTTTTTCTTGATAGCCTACTTGAATGTCCGCTATATCAGTTGAATTCTTTCCTTAACTGTTCTAAAAGAATCCTTGATCTTGTTTTTGTCTCTGATCCCACTGTTAGTGCTGTATCGCAAACACAGCCACTAGTGAAACCTGAAGATCCTTATCATCCTACCATTGAAGTTACTATTTCTTACAATTCCGTTACTAATTTATTTAAAAACATCTCAAATTCTTGTCGTAAATGTTTTCGCAAAACAAATTTCAATCTTCTTAACAACCTTATTTTCTCTTTTGATTGGTCGTTTCTATTTGAGTGCTGCGATATAGATTGTGCAGTGAAGTTTTTCTATTCTGCTCTTAATTCTCTAATTGATAAATGCGTTCCTTATGTGAATGTCTCTACCGTCTCCAGCTCGCCAGTCTGGTTCACACGTAGGCTCTCTAATCTTCGTAACATTAAATCGAGATATTTTAAAAGATTTAAAAAAACTGGTTCGCGACTTGACTATGCAAATTATTGTATAGCCAAATCTCAATTTTGTCTCTTAAATACTCAATGCTACAACAATTATCTCGTTCGCTGTAAGGCTGAATTTTATAATAACCCCAAAAGATTTTACAACTTTGTCAATTCCAAAAGACGCTCTAATGTCCTACCTTCCACCTTCAGACTTAACGACCAGTCTGCTAATAATGATTTAGATATTGCAGATCTGTTTGCTAAATTTTTTCAGTCGACATATTCTACTACTGTTTCGGATCCCACACCCTATCCCTTTTCAATCCCACATTTAAATTGTATGTTTTTTCCCAGTATTACTGAAGACTGTATTCTCTCTAGCTTGTCATCTATGAAGTCTTCCTTCGTTCCCGGGCCTGATGATATACCTAGTTGCATCCTTAAAATGTGTTCTATTTCCCTATCTAAGCCTTTAGCTCGGTTATTCTTTATATCGAGTGAGACTTGTAGATTTCCTGATATTTGGAAGGAGTCATTTATTATTCCGCTTTTTAAAAAGGGTAGCAAATCGGATGTTTCCAACTACCGTGGCATTGCCAAACTTTCGGCAATACCTAAACTGTTTGAGAAAATTATTACGTCTTCTCTTCAACATCTATCCAGATCCACTATTTCTCCTTGTCAGCATGGTTTCATGAAAGGTCGTTCGTCGCTTACCAACCTTTTAGAATTGACTACCCTTGTACACCATGGCTTCCGTAAAAAGTGTCAAACTGATGTTATTTATACTGACTTCAGTAAGGCTTTTGATACGGTTGATCATTCTTTGCTTCTCGCGAAACTTAACATCATGGGTTTTTCACCAAAATTATTGGGTTGGTTAAAGTCGTATCTTATTGGCAGAACCCAAAAGGTGTCTTTTCGTTCCTCGATATCTAAAACTGTTCGAGTTACGTCAGGTGTACCCCAAGGCAGTCATCTGGGCCCACTATTATTTACATTGTTTATAAATGATTTGCCTTTGGCCTTGGCGCATTCACGCGTGCTCATGTTTGCGGATGACGTCAAGATTTGTTATTCCTATAATGATCCTTCTTTCCAACAGTACTTGCAATCAGATCTCGATGCGTTCTGTGATTGGTGCCACGTTAATAAATTACACCTTAATGCCTCTAAGTGTTCTTTTATGACTTTCAGTCGTTTGTCTCCGCTCCTAGCTCATTACTCTATTAAGTCTGTTCTGTTAGATTGTGTTCCATCATTCAAAGACTTAGGCGTTATGTTTGACCCTAAACTTTCATTTAATGTTCATATTTCTTCAATTGTCAACAGAGCAAGCTGCCTTCTCGGCTTCATTAAACGTTGGGCCAAAGAATTTGATGATCCCTATGTAACAAAGGTTTTATACACTTCGTTAGTTCGCCCTACTCTAGAATATTGCTCGCCAGTGTGGAACCCGCAATATGATGTTCACCAGCGTAGTATTGAATCGGTACAGAAGCAATTTCTTAAGTTTGCGCTACGCGGTCTAAATTGGGACCCGGGTCTTCGCCTACCTTATTATTCTGATAGACTTCTTCTTATTAATCTTCCTTCACTTTATAACCGTAGGCTTGTTTTTGGCATTCTCTTTCTCCATAAACTAGTCAACGGCGAAGTCATTTCTACCAATTTACTAGATACGCTGTATTTTTGTGTTCCCTCACGTCGGACCAGAAACTTTTTTCCTATTCACCTTAGTAGATGTGTGACTAACTACTCTCTTCACGAACCTCTTCGTGTTCTTTGCCAATCTTTTAACAACCTTTCTCACCTTATCTCTCCTCATCTTTCTGTCACTTCTCTTCGCGCTATACTTTTTAATCATCTACAGCGAAACCAATGAAAATATTCTGGACTTGGATTGGCTGCAACTCATCCCTGGCCACATTGGCTGTGAATCGGGGCATAGCTGGCACCTTGTGCAAATAAAACACCTCCACCGGGCCGGGGATGTTTAGTTGTGTATAAAGCTAAGCTACCTTCTTCATTTAATTACTATCTGTCTTTAGCTTAAGCTTTTTCGTCGACTGCTGTGTTAGTTGACGTAAATAAAATAAATAAATAAATAAATAAATAAATAAATATACATACTAAATTTGATGTAACTAGTTAGTATAGTGTTTGAGAAAATCGGTTTTATTTCCTTCCTTATGCCTGTTACATATATTTTGCCTACTTTAATATACCATTTCACCGTATGCGTGTATGGTGTAAAAATAGTGAACGCTTAGAAAGATATTGGAGAATCCAGTCAAGCTAAGGGCTGGGGATGCCAAGTGCGTTCAACATACATGTATATAAAACCAGAGGGCCGGGGCTAACTTCGACCGCGTCAAAGTTTCTATACCCTTGCAATTTTTATGGTAACTCTTTCCTAACCTATAGCCATCAAAATGGAAAAACGTTCAAGCTAAAAAGGTTAATGTTTGCGAAAGAACGGCCTACAATCTTAGCATAGGAAATAACGAAGTTATTGACAAAAGTCACTGTTTTCGAAAGCTCGTTCCTATGGGAGCTATATGATATAGTCACCCGATCTTGATCACATTTGGCACAGTCGTTTATATGTCACCAATATTAAATTTCATGACAATAGCTCAGAAAACAACGAAGTTATTAAGAAAAGTCAGTGTTCGTGACTTTGACATTTGTATGGGAGCTATATGATATAGTGATCCGATCTGGCTGAATCCGAGATATACAACGCCTGCAGTATATACAAGCCTACATGCAAAATTTAAACTCTGTAGCTCCAACGGTCTAGGAGGAGTTTGCGTTGATCCAGACGGACGGACAGACGGACGGACGGACGGACGGACATGGCTATTTGAACTCGTCTCGCCGTGCTGATAAAGAATATATATACTTTATATATACTTTATACTTCTGACCAAAATTAATATACCCTTTTTGCAAGGGTATAAAAAAAGAGTATGATTGACAGAGTCCAAAGCCTTGCTGATGTCAGTATTAATGACGTCAGTTTGCCAAGCAGCCTTAAATCCTTTGATCCAGTGAGAAGTAAATTCTATCAGGATAGTAGTTGTCGATCTACATTGCTTAAACCCATACATTTCTTAAGCCCATGCAGTGTAATATCTTTACTACATGATTGATTATATCCCTTAAGGTGTCATTTGTATTGAAGGGAATAACACTTGGTTTTGTCTTGCTTTGTAGCAATCAGAATTCGGAATAAATCCATCGATTTATTGTTTAAGGCGCTTAGCCTGAATACATGGTTTTCTCTTATCTACATGTATATTATATATATATTGTATGTATATTATATATATACATATGTATGCAGAGGCCATGCATATGTTATGTATGGTCTGACCACTGGAGCTGCAAAGTGCATGCTCAGCGTTTCCCACGCGCTGCGCTCGGCTTGTATATACGCGGTACTCGCATTACTATAGCGCTGGAATGTATATATATATTTCTATGTGGTGTTTAACCGTTCTTTGGATATTTTTGTATTTGTATTTATTATGACAAAATGTCTCAACGTATTAATACCCTTTAAAATAAATGATGGAAGGGTAGTTATGCTACATCTCCCTTTTTCAAGAAATTACGTAATATATGTAGTCATTTGAAATTTTATTTGTAGGATTTATATTGTTCGTGGAGGGGCAGAAGGATCCAAATAAAAATACAAACAGTTGGCGGGTGCCATTTGTTTCTGGTATGGTGAGCTGATGATTAATTAAAAACGCGCGAGAACTTCGTTTAAAACTATGCTTTATTGACAGAGTACTTTCACATAGGAAACTTTGATGTAGAAAAAACTGAATTTAACAAGAAAGGAAAAGTGCGGGTATTCGGGGCAAATTCTCGTACTGGATTAACTATGGCGATTTACAGGAGAACTCCTCGTCACTCTTCTCAAGTTGCAATTGACTCGCTAGTCATGTCACTGGTGGAGATGGAGGGAGAACTTTGGATGCAGATGGCGTAGGCGGCACGATGGCTGATGATCCCTGGATAGTCTGGAAGTCCGAATGAAAGGCGGGTGCTTTTCAGGTCTTTGCTCTTTGGATTGGATGTACGCGACTGAGCTGTCGATGTGGAAGAGCGTGTGGTGTTGCTTGCCACATCGATAGCATCCTGCTGTGTACCTGTAAGAACCATTGGGCTCATGAGCCCAACAGTTCGGGCAGCTCGTAGTCCTTGAACCTTGTCGGCACTGGCGGAGCGCGTGGGCCCCTTGACACACGCGGCGCCTGAAGCAATTGGAACTGCGTTCTAAGTCGGATGGTGCTACTGTCCTTAGAGACATCTTCGGACTGCTGGATAAGGTGGACCGAGACCTTCTGGATTTTCCAGTAACGGATCCACAGAGAACCCATCCGAACATCGTCTCGATCCTTACGAAAGACTCACCAACATTCTTGATGATTCGTTCCCCAAGGATAATGGGAAGGAGCTCGACTCCAAGCGTCTCTTATCGTCCCCGACCGGTCTCATGCACCGTCCACTCCTAATGTACAGCAATTGATATCGTTTAAGAGCCCGGTTGTGAATGCTATTAGTAATGAATTACCGGTATCACCTGGGAATGATCTCTTAAAAACGATGCCTATTGTAGTGTCCGATGTGTCTGGGCAATTACCCATTCCAATGGAAATTGCCGATAGTTCTAAAAGTATCGAGGGCCCCGTGAACAAGTTGACTGCTGCGGTGGGTGACTTGTCCAACGTTACTGCTGCGGCTGACGCTTCGGGACCGCGGCCTCTCGTTGGCATACCACCAAAGAAACATATATTTGTTTCTAGGCTAGACCCTGTTGTCACATCTGAAGATGTAATAGCCTATATTCGGAAGAAAGTTAACGTCTCGAATATTGCGGTGGAGAAGTTTAAATTTTCTTATTCTCGGGACATTTCGTCCTTTAAAATTAGTGTTTCTGCCAATATCTTCGACACTATATGTCGAGAAGATTTTTGGCCTAAACATATAATAGTTAAGGAATATACTGTAAAAAAGAAAAATCGGCAACCGATTCGCTTGCCTACAACAACAACTAATACTATTCCTGCCACATCAGCATCTGGTGGTGTGTCAAAAAACTAGCTTCGTTTGACAGTTTGACATGACTAGCGAGTCAATTGCAACTTGAGAAGAGTGACGAGGAGTTCTCCTGTAAATCGCCATAGTTAATCCAGTACGAGAATTTGCCCCGAATACCCGCACTTTTCCTTTCTTGTTAAATTCAGTTTTTTCTACATCAAAGTTTCCTATGTGAAAGTACTCTGTCAATAAAGCATAGTTTTAAACGAAGTTCTCGCGCGTTTTTAATTAATCATCAGCTCACCATACCAGAAACAAATGGCACCCGCCAACTGTTTGTATTTTTATTTGGATCCTTCTGCCCCTCCACGAACAATATAAATCCTACAAATAAAATTTCAAATGACTACATATATTACGTAATTTCTTGAAAAAGGGAGATGTAGCATAACTACCCTTCCATCATTTATTTTAAAGGGTATTAATACGTTGAGACATTTTGTCATAATAAATACAAATACAAAAATATCCAAAGAACGGTTAAACACCACATAGAAATATATATATACATTCCAGCGCTATAGTAATGCGAGTACCGCGTATATACAAGCCGAGCGCAGCGCGTGGGAAACGCTGAGCATGCACTTTGCAGCTCCAGTGGTCAGACCATACATAACATATGCATGGCCTCTGCATACATATGTATATATATAATATACATACAATATATATATAATATACATGTAGATAAGAGAAAACCATGTATTCAGGCTAAGCGCCTTAAACAATAAATCGATGGATTTATTCCGAATTCTGATTGCTACAAAGCAAGACAAAACCAAGTGTTATTCCCTTCAATACAAATGACACCTTAAGGGATATAATCAATCATGTAGTAAAGATATTACACTGCATGGGCTTAAGAAATGTATGGGTTTAAGCAATGTAGATCGACAACTACTATCCTGATAGAATTTACTTCTCACTGGATCAAAGGATTTAAGGCTGCTTGGCAAACTGACGTCATTAATACTGACATCAGCAAGGCTTTGGACTCTGTCAATCATACTCTTTTTTTATACCCTTGCAAAAAGGGTATATTAATTTTGGTCAGAAGTATAAAGTATATATAAAGTATATATATTCTTTATCAGCACGGCGAGACGAGTTCAAATAGCCATGTCCGTCCGTCCGTCCGTCCGTCCGTCCGTCCGTCCGTCCGTCCGTCCGTCCGTCCGTCCGTCTGTCCGTCCGTCTGGATCAACGCAAACTCCTCCTAGACCGTTGGAGCTACAGAGTTTAAATTTTGCATGTAGGCTTGTATATACTGCAGGCGTTGTATATCTCGGATTCAGCCAGATCGGATCACTATATCATATAGCTCCCATACAAATGTCAAAGTCACGAACACTGACTTTTCTTAATAACTTCGTTGTTTTCTGAGCTATTGTCATGAAATTTAATATTGGTGACATATAAACGACTGTGCCAAATGTGATCAAGATCGGGTGACTATATCATATAGCTCCCATAGGAACGAGCTTTCGAAAACAGTGACTTTTGTCAATAACTTCGTTATTTCCTATGCTAAGATTGTAGGCCGTTCTTTCGCAAACATTAACCTTTTTAGCTTGAACGTTTTTCCATTTTGATGGCTATAGGTTAGGAAAGAGTTACCATAAAAATTGCAAGGGTATAGAAACTTTGACGCGGTCGAAGTTAGCCCCGGCCCTCTGGTTTTATATACATGTATGTTGAACGCACTTGGCATCCCCAGCCCTTAGCTTGACTGGATTCTCCAATATCTTTCTAAGCGTTCACTATTTTTACACCATACACGCATACGGTGAAATGGTATATTAAAGTAGGCAAAATATATGTAACAGGCATAAGGAAGGAAATAAAACCGATTTTCTCAAACACTATACTAACTAGTTACATCAAATTTAGTATGTATATTTATTTATTTATTTATTTATTTATTTATTTTATTTACGTCAACTAACACAGCAGTCGACGAAAAAGCTTAAGCTAAAGACAGATAGTAATTAAATGAAGAAGGTAGCTTAGCTTTATACACAACTAAACATCCCCGGCCCGGTGGAGGTGTTTTATTTGCACAAGGTGCCAGCTATGCCCCGATTCACAGCCAATGTGGCCAGGGATGAGTTGCAGCCAATCCAAGTCCAGAATATTTTCATTGGTTTCGCTGTAGATGATTAAAAAGTATAGCGCGAAGAGAAGTGACAGAAAGATGAGGAGAGATAAGGTGAGAAAGGTTGTTAAAAGATTGGCAAAGAACACGAAGAGGTTCGTGAAGAGAGTAGTTAGTCACACATCTACTAAGGTGAATAGGAAAAAAGTTTCTGGTCCGACGTGAGGGAACACAAAAATACAGCGTATCTAGTAAATTGGTAGAAATGACTTCGCCGTTGACTAGTTTATGGAGAAAGAGAATGCCAAAAACAAGCCTACGGTTATAAAGTGAAGGAAGATTAATAAGAAGAAGTCTATCAGAATAATAAGGTAGGCGAAGACCCGGGTCCCAATTTAGACCGCGTAGCGCAAACTTAAGAAATTGCTTCTGTACCGATTCAATACTACGCTGGTGAACATCATATTGCGGGTTCCACACTGGCGAGCAATATTCTAGAGTAGGGCGAACTAACGAAGTGTATAAAACCTTTGTTACATAGGGATCATCAAATTCTTTGGCCCAACGTTTAATGAAGCCGAGAAGGCAGCTTGCTCTGTTGACAATTGAAGAAATATGAACATTAAATGAAAGTTTAGGGTCAAACATAACGCCTAAGTCTTTGAATGATGGAACACAATCTAACAGAACAGACTTAATAGAGTAATGAGCTAGGAGCGGAGACAAACGACTGAAAGTCATAAAAGAACACTTAGAGGCATTAAGGTGTAATTTATTAACGTGGCACCAATCACAGAACGCATCGAGATCTGATTGCAAGTACTGTTGGAAAGAAGGATCATTATAGGAATAACAAATCTTGACGTCATCCGCAAACATGAGCACGCGTGAATGCGCCAAGGCCAAAGGCAAATCATTTATAAACAATGTAAATAATAGTGGGCCCAGATGACTGCCTTGGGGTACACCTGACGTAACTCGAACAGTTTTAGATATCGAGGAACGAAAAGACACCTTTTGGGTTCTGCCAATAAGATACGACTTTAACCAACCCAATAATTTTGGTGAAAAACCCATGATGTTAAGTTTCGCGAGAAGCAAAGAATGATCAACCGTATCAAAAGCCTTACTGAAGTCAGTATAAATAACATCAGTTTGACACTTTTTACGGAAGCCATGGTGTACAAGGGTAGTCAATTCTAAAAGGTTGGTAAGCGACGAACGACCTTTCATGAAACCATGCTGACAAGGAGAAATAGTGGATCTGGATAGATGTTGAAGAGAAGACGTAATAATTTTCTCAAACAGTTTAGGTATTGCCGAAAGTTTGGCAATGCCACGGTAGTTGGAAACATCCGATTTGCTACCCTTTTTAAAAAGCGGAATAATAAATGACTCCTTCCAAATATCAGGAAATCTACAAGTCTCACTCGATATAAAGAATAACCGAGCTAAAGGCTTAGATAGGGAAATAGAACACATTTTAAGGATGCAACTAGGTATATCATCAGGCCCGGGAACGAAGGAAGACTTCATAGATGACAAGCTAGAGAGAATACAGTCTTCAGTAATACTGGGAAAAAACATACAATTTAAATGTGGGATTGAAAAGGGATAGGGTGTGGGATCCGAAACAGTAGTAGAATATGTCGACTGAAAAAATTTAGCAAACAGATCTGCAATATCTAAATCATTATTAGCAGACTGGTCGTTAAGTCTGAAGGTGGAAGGTAGGACATTAGAGCGTCTTTTGGAATTGACAAAGTTGTAAAATCTTTTGGGGTTATTATAAAATTCAGCCTTACAGCGAACGAGATAATTGTTGTAGCATTGAGTATTTAAGAGACAAAATTGAGATTTGGCTATACAATAATTTGCATAGTCAAGTCGCGAACCAGTTTTTTTAAATCTTTTAAAATATCTCGATTTAATGTTACGAAGATTAGAGAGCCTACGTGTGAACCAGACTGGCGAGCTGGAGACGGTAGAGACATTCACATAAGGAACGCATTTATCAATTAGAGAATTAAGAGCAGAATAGAAAAACTTCACTGCACAATCTATATCGCAGCACTCAAATAGAAACGACCAATCAAAAGAGAAAATAAGGTTGTTAAGAAGATTGAAATTTGTTTTGCGAAAACATTTACGACAAGAATTTGAGATGTTTTTAAATAAATTAGTAACGGAATTGTAAGAAATAGTAACTTCAATGGTAGGATGATAAGGATCTTCAGGTTTCACTAGTGGCTGTGTTTGCGATACAGCACTAACAGTGGGATCAGAGACAAAAACAAGATCAAGGATTCTTTTAGAACAGTTAAGGAAAGAATTCAACTGATATAGCGGACATTCAAGTAGGCTATCAAGAAAAACATGTTGAGATGAAGGAATTAAGAAAGATAGATTATCATCAACAAGCCAAGAAATATTAGGCAAGTTAAAATCACCTAAAACTATAAGAACATCCCGATCTTTAAGACGGCCAAAAATAGTTCGTAAAGCATCAGCATGGTGCACGTAGATCATGATATCAGAAGCTGGAGGAATATAAGAACAAGAGATATATAGGCTAAAGTTAGAACATGTAACTTCGACGCAAATAAACTCAACACCTAAGGGGAGATCAATCGGCACCACACTTGAAGACAGATTCGAGTTTACAGCAATGAGTACTCCACCGCCACGACGACCAACACGATCAAGCCTATAAGAAATAAAATTATTAGAAAGAATTTCATTATCTAGAACAGAGGAGTTAAGCCAAGTTTCAGAGAAAGCTAATATGTCAGCTGAAAAGGTTTGGCTATCACAGAAAAGGTTCGACAGCTTGGTAAGAAGTCCTCTTACATTTTGATAATGATTGCAAAGACTAGACGTTATTAGTTTTTTGAAGCAGAAGATAAAGTAGGAAGGTGGACAGGCAACGGAGGAGAGCGCTTATTGGGCGCAAACTCGTGTACAACTAGGCCCTCTGGCCAAAAATTAGGGTCAACCATAGCTGAGAAGTACTCATTTGGTACTGTAATTTTAAAAGAGGAGATTTCGCGAGGCCTCGAAAACTTAAACTTTTGAATTAAAACCTTAGCAGGGCAAATATTACCAATGTAAGCTGCCACAGACGACTCAGAAGTATCTGGAGCAAGCCTAGAAATAAATAATTGTTTGCGATGAGGCACTACAGTTAGTGGAGGCGGAGGAGCATTGGGATCAGCAAGTGATTGAGAGCCGGCATGATCCTGTGATTGATCAGAGTTCCCGTGAGGGATAGATTGAGGTACACCAGGGCTTGTAATGGGTACTTCAATCTGAAAAGAAGAGCATAAAGAGGGACAAGAAGATGGTGTAGGCGAAAGTAAAATCGGAGAGGAAGTAATAGACGACTGCTTACGAGGCAACTCAAGGGTACATTTCTTGTGCAATTTCTCAGAAGGTGGAACAAATTTGAATTGCGACAATAATTGAACGCTAGAGTCACACTCGTTTGACAGCTGTTTGGCCAGTTTGTTTAAAGAAAGAAACCTTAAACGA